>NC_053027.1:2563154-2909841 GCF_003073215.2 Triticum urartu
GTGCTTACGAGATTAGCTGCCATGTTTTACTGGAGAGTGCTATTAAGTTGATTCTTTTTGCATAGGATTAATAGACAAATTCCTCAGTTCCACCAATTTATTTGAGAATTTTATGAGTTCCAGAAGTATACGTTTGATCTAGATTACTACAGACTGTTCTGTTTTTGATAGATTCTGTTTTCTATGTGTTGTTTGCTTATCTTGATGAATCTATGAGTAGTATAGGAGGGTATTAACCATAAATAAGTTTGAATAAAGTATATATTACACCAATATGAATTTAGAATGAGTTCACAACAGTACCTAAGTGGTGATTTATTTTCTTATGCTAACGGAGCTTACGAGTTTTCTGTTAAGTTTTGTGTTGTGAAGTTTTCATGTTTTGGGTAAAGATTCGATGGAATATGGAATAAGGAGTGGAAAGAGCCTAAGCTTGGGGATTACCAAGGCACCCCAAGGTAATATTCAAGGACAACCAAGAGCCTAAGCTTGGGGATGCCCCGGAAGGCATCCCCTCTTTCGTCTTCGTTCATCGGTAACTTTACTTGGAGCTATATTTTTATTCGCCACATGATATGTGTTTTGCTTGAAGCGTCATTTTATTTACTTTTGTTTTGCTTGATGTTTGAATAAAATACCAAGATATGAAATTCTTAAATGATAGAGAGTCTTCACATAGTTGCATAATTATTCAACTACTCGTTGATCTTCACTTATATCTTTTGGAGTAGTTTGTCATTTGCTCTAGTGATTCACTTATATCTTCTTAGAGCACGGTGGTGGTTTTATTTTATAGAAATATATGAACTCTCATGCGTCACTTATATTATTTTGAGAGTCCTAAACAGCATGGTAATTTGGTCTGGTTATGAATTTAGTGCTAATATGATGGGCATCCAAGAGGGATATAATAAAAACTATCATATAAAGTGCATTGAATACTATGAGAAGTTTGATACTTGATAATTGTTTTGAGATATGGAGATGGTTATATTAGAGTCATGCTAGTTGAGTAGTTGTGAACTTGAGAAATACTAGTGTTTAAGTTTGTGATTCCCGTAGCATGCACGTATGGTCAACCGTTATGTGACGAAGTCGGAGCATGATTTATTTATTGATTGTCTTCCTTATGAGTGGCGGTCGAGGACGAGCTATGGTCTTTTCCTACAAATCTATCCCCCTAGGAGCATGCGCGTAGTACTTTGTTTCAATAACTAATAGATTTTTGCAATAAGTATGTGAGTTCTTTATGACTAATGTTGAGTCCATGGATTATACGCACTCTCACCCTTCCACCATTGCTAGCCTCTCTAGTACCGCGCAACTTTCGCCGGTACCATAAACCCACCATATACCTTCCTCAAAACAGCCACCATACCTACCTATTATGGCATTTCCATAGCCATTCCGAGATATATTGCCATGCAACTTTCCACCGTTCCGATTATTATGACACGCTCCATCATTGTCATATTGCTTTGCATGATCATGTAGTTGACATCGTATTTGTGGCAAAGCCACCATTCATAATTCTTTCATACATGTCACTCATGAGTCATTGCACATCCCGGTACACCGCCAGAGGCATTCATATAGAGTCATATCTCGTTCTAAGTATCGAGTTGTAATTCTTGAGTTGTAAGTAAATAAAAGTGTGATGATCATCATTATTAGAGCATTGTCCCAGTGAGGAAAGGATGATGGAGACTATGATTCCCCCATAAATCGGGATGCGACTCTGGACTAAAAAAGAGAGTCCATAAAAAAGAGAGAAAAGGCCCAAATAAAAAAAGAGAGAAAAAGAGAGAAGGGACAATGCTACTATCCTTTTACCACACTTGTGCTTCAAAGTAGCACCATGATCTTCATGATAGAGAGTCTCCTATGATATCACTTTCATATACTAGTGGGGATTTTTCTTTATAGAACTTGGCTTGTATATTCCAATGATAGGCTTCCTCAAAATGACCTAGGTCTTCGTGAGCAAGCGAGTTGGATGCACACCCACTTAGTTCTTTTTGTTGAGCTTTCATGTATAGCTCTAGTGCATCCGTTGCATGGAAATCCCTACTCACTCACATTGATATCTATTAATGGGCATCTCCATAGCCCATTGATACGCCTAGTTGATGTGAGACTATCTTCTCCCTTTTTGTCTTCTCCACAACCACCATTCTATTCCACCTATAGTGCTATGTCCATGGCTCACGCTCATGTATTGCGTGAAGATTGAAAAGGTTTGAGAACATCAAAAGTATGAAACAATTGCTTGGCTTGTCATCGGGGTTGTGCATGATTTAAATGCGTTGCGTGGTGAAGATGGAGCATAGCCAGACTATACGATTTTGTAGGGATAGCTTTCTTTGGCCATGCTATTTTGAGGAGACACGATTGCTTTGTTATTATGCTTGAAGTATTATTATTTCTATGTCAATATTAAAATTTTGTCTTGAATCTTATGGATCTGAATATTCTTGCCACAATAAAGAGAATTACATGGATAAATATGTTCGGTAGCATTCCACGTAAAAAATTCTGTTTTTATCATTTACCTACTCAAGGACGAGCAGGAATAAAGCTTGGGGATGCTGATACGTCTCCAATGTATCTATAATTTTTTACTGTTCCATGCTATTATATTATCTGTTTTGGATGATTATGGGCTTCATTATGCACTTCTATATTATTTTTGGGACTAACCTATTAACCCAGAGCCCAGTGCCAGTTTCTGTTTTTTCCCTTGTTTTAGAGTATCGCAGAAAAGGAAAATCAAATGGAGTCCAATTGATCTGAAACTTCACGGAACTTATTTTTGGACCAGAAGAAGCCCACGGAGTATCGGAGATGGACTAGGAGAGTCCCGGGCTGCCCACGAGGGTGGGGGGCACGCCCCCTGCCTCGTGGACAGCCCGGAGATCCACCGACGTACTTCTTCCTCCTATATATATCCATATACCCTAAAAACTTCGAGGAGAAGAATAGATCGGGAGTTCCGCCGCCAGAAGCCTCCGTGGCGACCGAAAACCAATCTAGACCTGTTCCGGCACCCTGCCAGAGGGGGGGATCCCTCACCGGTGGCCATCTTCATCATCCCGGTGCTCTACATGACGAGGAGGGAGTAGCTCACCCTCGGGGATGAGCGTATGCACACCAGTAGCTATGTATTTGATCTCTCTCTCTCTCTCTCTCATGTTCTTGAGGTGATACGATCTTGATGTATCGTGAGCTTTGTTATTATAGTTGGATCTTATGATGTTTATCCCCCTCTACTCTCTTGTAATGGATTGAGTTTTCCCTTTGAAGTTATCTTATCGGATTGAGTCTTTAAGGATTTGAGAACACTTGATGTATGTCTTGCGTGGGATACCCGTGGTGACAATGGGGTATTCTATTGATCCACTTGATTTATGTTTTGGTGATCAACTTGCGGGTTCCGCCCATGAACCTATGCATAGGGGTTGGTACACGTTTTCGTATTGTCTCTGCGGTAGAATCTTTGGGGCACTCTTTGAAGTACTTTGTGTTAGTTTGAATAGATGAATCTGAGATTGTGTGATGCACATCGTATAATCATACCCACGGATACTTGAGGTGACATTGGAGTATCTAGGTGACATTATGGTTTTGGTTGATATGTGTCTTAAGGTGTAATTCTAGTACGAACTCTATGATAGATCGAACGGAAAGAATAGCTTCATGTTATTTTACTACGGACTCTTGAATAGATCGATCAGAAAGGATAACTTTGAGGTGGTTTCGTACCCTACCATAATCTCTTCGTTTGTTCTCCGCTATTAGTGACTTTGGAGTGACTCTTTGTTGCATGTTGAGGGATAGGTATATGATCCAATTGTGTTATTATTGTTGAGGGAACTTGCACTAGTGAAAGTATGAACCCTAGGCCTTGTTTCAACGCATTGCAATACCATTTGTGCTCACTTTTATCATTAGTTACCTTGCTGTTTTTATATTTTCGGATTACAAAAACCTTTATCTACTATCCAAATTGCACTTGTATCACCATCTCTTCGCCGAACTAGTGCACCTATACAATTTACCATTGTATTGGGTGTGTTGGGGACACAAGAGACTCTTTGTTATTTGGTTGCATGGTTGTTTGAGAGAGACCATCTTCATCCTACGCCTCCCATGGATTGATAAACCTTAGGTCATCCACTGGAGGGAAATTTGCTATTGTCCTACAAACCTCTGCACTTGGAAGCCCAACAATGTCTACAAGAAGAAGGTTGTGTAGACATCAAGCATGGAAGCGACTTAGCTGGTTAATGTGCTCGGTGTCGATGCACGGCCCGAGCTTACGGCGGGACAAGGTCCCAGCCCCCAAGCCGGTCCCGAGGTGGCGGAGCGAAGAGCTCGACACTCCGAAGTGGTGACATAGCACAGCCAATGCAGGCCGGTAGTGTGATGCCAAAGTCCCCGGCATGGCTTAATGAAGTAATGACGAAGCCCTCGGTCCAGCTGAGGTGACGTGGTACGTCGGTACGCCGAGGTGACAGCGCTGCCCGACCCAGATCCTTTACCTGTGCATAGAAAATAGTGCAAGACGGAGATAATAGGAATAATAATAAAAATAAAAATTTTGCATAATTAATAATTTAAGCAAAGTGAGTAATAAATGCCGAACACTCGATGAGGTAGAGCTCTCTCAGCGATGCCGAAGTCCCCGAGGCAACCGAACATGTCAGTATGGCAATTCGACCAACAAGGTGATCACGCGAGCCGATTCGGACAGCGACGTCGGCTTGCCAAAGTGACCACGTGATGCAGTCGAAGTCGATCACCTACACACATAAAATAGTGCGGTCCAAAAAGGATAATTGCTTTTCACAAAAATAATTTATTGAAAGAGATGTGGCCTGGTGCCGAAGTCAATGTTGATGCAGGGCGTCAGCGTGACATGGTGAAGGCGTGGCAAAGCCTAAATTCATAGGCCGGTCTGAGTTTCGGATGCGACATTCGCCGAACTGTATACGGAAACTGACCGAACCACCATGCGACCGTTGTTAATGCGGCCACCATTTGATAGACCTGTGTACAGATGATGAAACAAACCAGAGTAAAGATTCCATGGGCAAAATAAACCCAAGCAAGAAAGAATACTAGGATTAATAGCACCTGGTTTATCTGTTGTAGCAATCTGAAGAAAGGTTACTCCCAAAATTGGGACTCGATCCGCACACCCATTGCCTGATGGGCAATAAAGCGACGGCATGGCGATTCTGGCAAAGGTGGGCTCGCCGAGGCAAAGCCCCCGGTCCAGCTAACGTGACGAAGTTGGTCGGCTGTTGACGCCGAAGTCACCGGAGTATGTTGATGAAGAAATAGCAAAGTCCCCGGTCTAGCCGAGATGACGGAGCGGGTCAGTAAGGAGATGTTGCAGCTGCCGTGTCAGCCGAGGTGTTGAAGCAGTTCGGCGTGATGGACATCGGCTTGAAAAAGCAAACAGTGCGGCCATGCCGACGCTGGTCATAACTTGTGACACGGTCGATGCCGGATTGATGAAGTGACCGAGCGGCGATGTCGGCGTGCCTGACCCGTGCAATCCGTGGGGCGATGGTGTTGGTGATGATTTATCCTTCACGATGTCGAACTCTTGTACGGCTTGCCGAGCTGATGATCCAATAAGGTTAGGCTCGGCTCGATGAAGCGACGATCTGTCTAGCGCAGGTCGGCAGACGTGGAGCAATGTTACCGGACTAGTGTGAACCAGCGCGATGGTGAAGTGTGCTTCAAAGAAGGCTTAAAATTTTATGGGCACGTGTTAAAAGCAACACACAATACCACAGAAGAAAATTCCTTTAGAAAGGTTGTCCAATATCACGTTCATAAAGAAACATGAATTCTGGTCGGATCTGTATTCGCGCAGAAAACAGATCCGAAAAGTGATGCACTAATCGGAAGTTTCCCGGAGTTTGGATGGTCGGATCGAGCTGAAGTTTTGAGAGGTGGTAGATATAGGAATTACGCAGCCCATCAATGGTTGGATCTTCCAAAGGACGTCCGAGCTAGGTCCTGGAGACCACGCCATAAACTCGTCTAGATTCCCGTCCAGATTTGACAGGGTTCCGGTATATCGTAGATTGCACTAGATTCCTCCATCGGAACTCGACGAAATTTTGCGTGATTGTTGTAGACTCAAATAAGCACATCTCCACCAAAGGAATCATCAAAGCGATGCTCGAGGAGGTGGTTGCAGCGGATACAAGTTCGCTGTTTAAAAAAACAGCATGATCGCCCGATGGCAATGTTGACGTTGAGCCCCCGAGCTCCATGAATGATTCCTCCATGATCTTGATAGAGATCGGGGTTGATGTTGATGAAGGCCCCCGCCCGAACATGATGATCGGAGATGGAGCACGGTCCTCGATCGAGCCAAGGTAACCATTTGAGCAGGCAACGAAGATGCTGGCATCGTAGTTGATCTGCGGGCGAGCCATTGATCCTTCGCCGATCACACAGGAACTCTCGATGAAAGCACCATTGTCGGTGTCTAAACCGGAAGATCTCAGGTAGGGGGTCCCGAACTGTGCATCTAAGGATCGATGGTAATAGGAGACAGGGGACACGATGTTTACCCAGGTTCGGGCCCTCTTGATAGAGGTAAAACCCTACGTTCTACTCTTGTTTATATTAATGGAGTATCATGTACAGAGTTGATCTACCGCAAGATCATTTGTTGTGGTCTAAAACCTGAGGGTATGATGAATAATGTCATGGCCTCGGCTTATATAGTGTACCAGATGCCTAGGATAACAAGAGTCCTAGTCGAATACGCCGGTGGAGAGGAGTCCTTGTCTTGATCACCAAGTCTTGTGGAATCTTCCTTGTGCATGTCATCGGCTGTCCGAACTGGCCCATGAGTAAATGGCCCCGGGGGTCCTTGACCCAATCCAACTGATCGGGAGACGATGTGGTGAGTACCCCTAGTCCAGGACACCGTCAGACACCATATAAAGATGCTACAAATATCTCTCTTCCAAGTTAACAGTGTCTCATCATAAATGCCGTTTAAACAAATGTAAAGCAGTACAACAAATAAATCATATGCAAGATGCAAACAACATCACACTACCAAGTTAAAGGTCTCTCGTCATTAGTGCCATTGCATATTCACAGCATTGCATATTCACAACTTATGATGTGTAAACTAAGGAGAAGGCATTTCAACAAATTAGAAGCAATGAAAGCTAGACACCATATGAAAGATGCAACGAATATCACTCTACCAAGTTAAAATTGTCTCGTCATAAGTGCCATTTCAACAAATTAGAAGTAGTACAAGCTAGAAAAGAATGCGAGATGTAACCTATATCACACTCCCAAGTCAAACGTGTCTTATGATAAGTGATTGCTGCAGGTTACACAACAGTACTACTTTGATGCAAGAACATGGTGTGATAGACAGATATTGTATGTTCTAGAAACAGAAACATGTGTCCTACTCACAAGTATAATGTGTAAAGTAAGCAGATGACATTCAACAAAATTAGAAGCAATGTAAGCTAGACATCATACATAACATACAACCACATATAATAGTGCCAAGTTAGAGGGAGCACCTGTGATGGTGCACTAGAGGAGACGTGCTCATCATCAACACAACTACGTTGAGTGTCTATGCATGTGTTGTCTTGGAAATCATCTTAGGGGGGATGGAGGAGTAGAATCTATAAAGGCCCTCCATTTGGAAGGAGCACCATCATCCGCTGCCTTGCTATCTCCCTTCCGCTTTATTGATTTTGAATTGTCAAGTAAAACCGACAAGAAAAAGCAATAAAATTCACTCTTCAGAACTCATTTGTGCATGATACTGACAATCACTACTTTGATGTAAGGCAAACACATGATTCCAGGATGGAATAATACGAAAAACAGGACGGCATGGCATATTCACAACTGTTTGTGTAAACTAAGCAGAAACCATTTCAACAAATAAGAAGCAATGCAAGCTAGACACCACATGAAAGATGCAACCAATATGACTCTGCCAAGTTAAAAGCGTCCCATCATAAATGGCATTTCAACAAATTAGAAGCAGCTCATGCTATAAATCATATGAAAGATGCAACTAATATCACACTGCATATACTAAAGGTGTCTCGTCATAATAATTTATGCGGGATACAAAAAAAACAATAGTTTTATGTAAGGACATGCTTAATAGACAGATGTACTATGTACTCAAAACAGGAAGGCATGCCACATTAACAGGTATAATGTATAAACTAAGCAGAATATCACATGCAATTTAACCAGATTGGAAGAATTACAATCTAGACACCATATGCAACATGCAACCACATATCACACTGCAAAGTTAGAGCAAGCACCTGCGATGCTAGTGTAGGGGAAATGTGGTAATCAACTATAGAGCTACGTTCACTATCTTCATCTAGCCTTGCTGTTTCTTGAGAATCATGTGTGGAGGTTGACGCTGTAATCTTTAAATGAGGATATTTTCTCACAGTAGTCCACTTGCCTGATTGCCTCATCATAAGTGATTGATGAGGGATACACAAGAACATTAGTTTGATGTAAGAACATGGTTAATAGACAGATGTACTAGTATGTACCAAAAACAGAAAGGCATGTCATATTCAAAGATATAGTGTGTAAGCTAAGCAGATGCAATTTAACCAAATTGGAAGCAATACAAGCTAGACATCCGGCTGGAGTGGTGAGCATGATCATCTAGGACCTGAGAGCCTGGTGGGAGGCGGGCTGCTTCGCCGCCATCGTGGCTTTTTAGTTGGCTTCCAGGTGATGCCTGTCTGTGCTGGGATTGTCACTGGCTCGACCAGTGCCCTGACTAGCCATTTGACTTCTGGTGCTCCCGGGATGGTGGTTCATGTAAAAAATATCTTTCCTTACCTTAACAAAGACCAACTTCGGCCTTTTGAATACAAACTAGACACCATATGCAGCATACAATCACATATGACACCGCGAAGTTAAAGCACGCACCTGGGATGGCGATTCATTGGGAGCGAGGTCATCAACTCCAGAGCTACGTTTACCGTCTCCATCTGCTGACACTGCACCTATTATAAGGTTGAAACGTGTCTGGCCTATCTGCGTACGACGTTGGAGCGACTTCTCTCTTTTCTTTTTTGCTTCTCTCATAGCAGCAGAGTTTGAAATACCTTGCATAAAAACACAATAGTGAGAGTATGGGTGAAGTGTCTGCAGAACTAGTGCACCGTAAAAGTAGCAGATAGCAGGTGGCTGAAAAATAAATGACAGGAGACATATGATAGCTCTACAACATTGCATGATAAACAAAATTAGATTCTACTCCGTATGATTTTGTAATATATGAGCACAGGAAATGTAGGTACTCCTCCAGCACACCACCACATGTGGTCCTATCAAGATAACAGTCGATTGAAAATGAATAGGCCAGTCGATTTTTTATGAACCGCCCGGTCTATAAGGAACAGGAAGATGGCCTTCATCTACCTCCTGCCAGTAACTGTTGACAATCTTTTTCGAACCACCAGCGACCACTGACCCAGACCCCTACCTCCGCCGCCCCGCCCTCCCCTCGACCTCACACCACCGCCGTGCTTGGCAGTGCCCCCAGGCCATCCCTTTAATACCGGCTGACGATGTCGTGTATCTAGGGTAGGGCAATAGACCCGATCTAAGCACCCCTCCCAAGGACACTGCCCTATAGTCAAAGAACAGCAAGTTCAAACCGGCTGGAATCACCAGAGACCATGCCCACTCGACCAACATCTCCATTCGGATAGCCCAATTCCAGATAGCAACGGTCAGGCATTCACTCCGCAGCATTAATGATCAGTTATATGACTTAATTACTGGCGTTACTAGTAACGCCCCATCTTTATGTACATTGAACTCTGTGTAACGTGGGATGGCTGGGGTCCTGACGCACTTTATATAAGCCACCCCCCTCCTCTGGCACAAGGGTTCGCACCCCCTGTAACTTCAGGCATAATCCAATCGACCGAGCCTCCGGGCACCGAGACGTAGGGCTGTTACTTCCACAGTGAAGGGCCTGAACTCGTACATCTTGCATGCACAATCTCACCGTAGCTAGGATCTTGCCACTACATTGCTACCCCCTACTTTACTGTCAGACTTAGAACCACGACAGTTGGCGCCCACCGTGGGGCAGGTGTCTTGGCGACTTTCCGGTGAGGTTGCTATTTTTCTGAGTCCATTCATCATGGTTTCCAGCGGAGGTCCGGCTGAGCGCCGTAGGATCCGTCTTGGCGCGCTCGTCTTCATCGCCGATGACTCCGCTTGGCTTTAGGAAGCTCCTCTCGACGTCGAGGTGCTCCCCGTCCGCGGGGCGAAACACTTTCGCGCGTGCGTTCGTGGCGTCCTTCTGCGGCAGCCGTCGACTCTGTATCGGTTGGCCCCCGCGACATCTTCGCTTCCCGCTGTTCTCCATCACAAGCGATCTGGTCGGTCAGGGCTATAGAGGTGGGTGAAGCATGCGATGGCACGTCAGTCGGCCACCCCTCAAGTCACGGCAATCGAGCCCATCTCTCTACGGCCTGTTCGACTGGCTCCGTCGAGACCCTGTTCGAGTGCGACAGCAGTGACCCCGCGGCAGAGGTCCTGATGGTTGATACGCCTCACGGTCCGCCTGGTATGCATCGCAATGGCGGCGACGATGGCGGCGGCGATCCGTCGCGCATTCATGAAGAGTACCACCCCGAAACTCTCTCTTCTCAACAGAGGGAGGAACTTCACCGCCGCAATGCGGAGGCCCTCCACACACCCGTTGTCGGCGAGTCCTCTGAGGCTCGGGACTTGGAGGCGGCGCGTTTGACCACTTTGGCTGAGCGCACTCGACTGGAGAACCTTCAGCATGCACTCGACAACCGCGCTCATTGACAGATCCCCGAGTCTAGTCGACGGCAGCGGCAGCTATTTCCACTTGAACCACAGGTATACCGCACTCCGATTCAGAATCTTACCGCTGCGGACCGCATAGCAGAATCCATTCAGCCGTCCCAGTCGGAAGCTGGTAGAGGTTTGATGCAGATTAGAGTGCTGCTCCGAGCAGTAGGAGAGCATAACACTGCAATATCTAAGTCGCGCAACAGAATTCATAGCAGATCTGTGGTGGCTGATACTGTTCAGTCGGCTCACAGCCCAAGATCACCCCCGCGGCATGAGGGATGTGGGCATCGTCAAGGGCAGTATTTGGGTCGGAACCATGAGCAGCATGATTGTCGACTCGATCGTGATGACCGTCGTCGAGTGCCTATGCCTCCTCCGAGAGGCGGATCATACGTGCCCCGGTATGATGATGATAGGCGCCCATGCAGTGAGGAGCGGAGGAGGCTGGTCGACCCAAGAGAACCATGGTTTGATGCAAGGTCCATTTTGGTACAACGTATGGTGGACAGGAATCGAGCAGATAGATAAGGGCAAGACAGAGATCGCCCGATTGGAAGCAGAGTGCATGTTTCTGGTAGCGAGTGTTTTACCAGAGCCATCAGGGCCGCAGAGATCCCTCCCAACTTTAGGTTGGCGACTTGGGTCAGTATTTCACTAGTGAATCAAAGCCTGACACCTGGCTTGAGGACTACCGAGTGGTTGTGCAGATCGGTGGAGGAAATGATGAAGTTGCCATGAAACATCTTCCCTTGATGCTTGAAGGGTCAGCTAGAGCTTGGTTGAATCAGTTGGCTCCAGGCAGTATTTTCAGTTGGAAGGGGTGTGGCGTACTGCAAAACGGAGGAAACGGACTTGTCTTGGAGCGCTACGGTCGAAAAAGGGGTCCTGTTCATCGGGAAGGGTGTGGCATACCGCAAAACAGGACTCCACGGGATACTGTTCATCTCCACCGTCGACCTCCTCCAGCCTCCACGGGCTACTGTTCATCCACTATCCACCTCCTCCAACCTCCACCTGCGACTGTTCATCCACGGGATCCTGTTCATCCAGCCTCCACGGGCTACTGTTCAACCAGCCCTCTCCATGGGGTCCTGTTCAACCACCCTTACATGGGCTACTATTCATCCAGCCCTTCACCGGCTACTGTTCAACTAGCCCTCCACCGGCTACTGTTCAACCAGCCCTCCACGGGGTCCTGTTCATCCACTGGCTCGATCGATTGGGGTACTGTCCATCCAGCGGCAACGACCTCTACTACCACGGGTTCCTGTTCATCCAACCCCCATCGGGGACTGTTCATCCAAACCCCCAACAATGCTCACTGTTCATCCAGAGGCAGCATCGATCGGCTTCAGTTAGCAGCAGTAGCAAAGGAATCGCTCGATCGGGTTCAGTTAACAGCAAGGGATCGATCGATCGCTCGGGTTCAGTAACGCGTAGCCTGTAGTGCAATCGCTCGGGTTCAGTTAGAGCCCAACACCTCGCTCGGGTTTAGTTAGAGCCCAACGCCTCTCACACACGCATGTACGTACGAGAGAAACACGCATCGCTCGGCCTCCGACCACCCACCGTAACCAGGAACTCCCCGATATTTTCCTCGTCCTCGCTTCTACCACGGTTTTTTCCGTCATGGACGGCCCAAAGAATGTCATGAAGCTGTGTCTCCGGTGCGCCTAGGACGAAAAGCCCATTTTCTGTCATGATTTTTTGTCATAGAAGTAGGACCCCACCACATCTATGATGATACCAGGTTTTGTCACAATTATCGCCATAGAAGTGTCATAAGTATGACATAATTTTTTTCGTTCGGCCCAAAATGTCGCGGATGTGTCTTTTTTTTGTAGTGCAACAACCCCCTTACTCGGGTATGTGCTTTTGTCACTCACACCACCCGCAATAAGCGAATCATGAACGTATTGCAACACCCTATAGCGGGGATCCCTCATGTTTGCGCGACACAGAGGTCACCATACGACAACATCAAAATGAAATATACAACTCAAACCAGTCATGATCATCTATCAACCCATGGGACAAAACGGATCTACTCAAACATCATAGGGTAGCCACATATCATTGGATAATAATATAGTGTTGAGCACCATGGTTAAACAGAGAATTACATCGGGAATAGAGAGGTTACACCGCTGCATAGAGGGCTAGAACGTTGGTGTGGACGATAGCAAGGTTGTTGGTGTAGATCGCAATCATGATCCTAGCCCCGACGGCACTCCGACGCCACCAGGAGAGAGGGGGAGTGAAGGAAATATGCCCTAGAGGCAATAATAAAGTTATTTATTTCCTTATATCATGATAAATGTTTATTATTCATGCTAGAATTGTATTAACCGGAAACATAATACATGTGTGAATACATAGACAAACAGAGTGTCACTAGTATGTCTCTACTTGACTAGCTCGTTAATCGAAGATGGTTATGTTTCCTATCCATGAACAAAAGAGTTATTATTTGATTAACGGGATCACATCATTAGAAGAATGATGTGATTGACTTGACCCATTCCGTTAGCTTAGCACTCGATCGTTTAGTATGTTGCTATTGCTTTCTTCATGACTTATACATGTTCCTATGACTATGAGATTATGCATCTCCCGTTTGCCGGAGGAACACTTTGTGTGCTACCAAACGTCACAACGTAACTGGGTGATTATAAAGGAGCTCTACAGGTGTCTCCAAAGGTACATGTTGGGTTGGCGTATTTCGAGATTAGGATTTGTCACTCCGATTGTCGGAGAGGTATCTCTGGGCCCTCTCGGTAATGCACATCACATAAGCCTTGCAAGCATTGCAACTAATGAGTTAGTTGCGAGATGATGTATTACAGAACGAGTAAAGAGACTTGCCGGTAACGAGATTGAACTAGGTATTAAGATACCGACGATCGAATCTCGGGCAAGTAACATACCGATGACAAAGGGAACAACGTATGTTGTTATGCGGTCTGACCGATAAAGATCTTCGTAGAATATGTGGGAGCCAATATGAGCATCCAGGTTCCGCTATTGGTTATTGACCGGAGACGTGTCTCGGTCATGTCTACATTGTTCTCGAACCCGTAGGGTCCGCACGCTTAAGGTTTTGATGACAGTTATATTATGAGTTTATGCATTTTGATGTACCGAAGTTTGTTCAGAGTCCCGGATGTGATAACGGACATGACGAGAAGTCTCGAAATGGTCGAGACATAAAGATTGATATATTGGAAGCCTATATTTGGATATCGGAAGTGTTCCGGGTGAAATCGGGATTTTACCGGAGTACCGGGAGGTTACCGGAACCCCCCGGGAGGTATATGGGCCTTAGTGGGCTTTAGTGGAAGAGAGGAGAGGTGGCCAGGGCTGGGCCGCGCGCCCCTCCCCCCCTAGTCCGAATAGGACAAGGAGAGGGGGGCGGCGCCCCCCCTTCCTTCTTTCTCTCCTCTTTCCCCCTCCCGAATCCTATTCCAACTAGGAAAGGGGGGAATCCTACTCCCGGTGGGAGTAGGACTCCTCCTGGCGCGCCCTCCTCCTGGCCGGCCGCACCTTCCCCTCCTCCTTTATATACGGGGGTAGGGGGCACCCCTAGACACACAAGTTGATCCACGTGATCATATTCTTAGCCGTGTGCAGTGCCCCCTTCCACCATAATCCTTGATAATATTGTAGCGGTGCTTAGGCGAAGCCCTGCGACGGTAGTACATCAAGATCGTCACCACGCCGTCGTGCTGACGGAACACTTCTCCGACACTTTGCTGGATCGGAGTCCGGGGATTGTCATCGAGATGAACGTGTGCTAAAACTCGGAGGTGCCGTAGTTTCGGTGCTTGATCGGTCGGGCCGTGAAGACGTACGACTACATCAACCGCGTTGTGCTAACGCTTCCGCTGTCGGTCTACAAGGGTACGTAGATCACACTCTCCCCACTCATTGCTATGCATCACCATGATCTTGCGTGTGCGTAGGAATTTTTTTGAAATTACTACGTTCCCCGACAGGGAGATCCCCCTCCTTCTTCCTTGGGCTCTGTCATGTTTTGCTACAACCAGCAAATCCATAGCTGGAACCAGCAAGTGGTTTTGCTGCATCGTTTGGTTTGTTTTCTACGGCGGTGAAGGCGGTCGTCCTCATTTGTTGCAACTGACAAGGAAAAACCTTCTACCCCTGAGCTTTTTTGCTACCATGGCGATCGACGAAAGCAGCGACCACGAGGTGGTTTGCAAACAAGCGAGTTGTTTCGTAAGAAGCTCTGGGCTCGAACCAGCTTTTGGTTTTGCTACAATCGGCAAAATCCAGAGCTGGAACCGGCATGTGATTTTTCTGCATCCATCATGGCGGAGCTGCGACCGGTGACGGCGGCAAGATTATTTTGCTGCAACTATCTTTTGATTTTTCTACTATCGGTGAGGGATTTTGCTACATCCATCATGGTAGAGTCGCGACCAGCGACAGTGGAGACGACGTATTTTGCTGCAACTATCATTCTTTTTTGCTACGACCAGCGTTTTTTCTGCTACATCCATGAACGATGTTGAATCTTGGCCGCTGCTGACACAATCCCGGGCTGCGAGCTTCTACGGCGAGGGGGGCGGCGATGGCGCATCAGAGTGCTGCAACCATGGAGCTCGCCGGCGAGCTGCTGCTGGCGCCGCCGGAGCTGCCTCCGTGGGTGGACGCGGCTACAAGCGTGGAGCCGGCCAGAAATGTAGGCGGCGACCGGCGACGAGGCCAGCGACCGGTGGTGCGGCGAGGGCGGCGACCAGCGGTGAGGGAAGATGAGGAGGCGAGGCGGTCGGCGCGTGCGGGGGCGGTGCTCCTTTTCCTCTCGTTTTCACGTGCAGAGGTTAACGATGAGGAGGACAGAACAAATCTGACTTTTTTTGACTCTAGGGACAAATCGGACGGTTGTATGTGCAGATCAAACGGCTATGGGCAGACCAGCCAAAAAATATGGCCGGCGCGCCAGCGCCCAGTAGTGGCCAAAAAACAAAATGTTCGCTTGTCCCCCCTAGGTGGATTGAATGAACCGTTCGAACGTCACGTGTATATTGTGCTCCTAATATTTCTTCTGCGTGGATATTGTAGTCCTAATATAAATCTCTCGTTCAAAATTCAAAACCTAGGCCTAGTTAATGCTATTGCTAGAAGTAGTACACCGTTTTCTCAAAAGAAAAAATTGCAAAAGGTACTAGACCATACAAGGCAATAAATATTAGAGAATTAATTACAATTAAAAAATATACAAATATAGACACGGGAGATAAATCCGACACTCCTAACCCACGTACCTATTCTGCCACCAAAATTTCGGAATGTGTCTAAAAAGGGAGAAAATTGATCTTACTTGATTTATGAATTTAATGAGGGTTCATATTATGGCATGATATTAAATAATTCCAATTTTATTGATTGATGTTTATGGGATATGGATGACCAGTTCTCTCTTCTCTCAACCCCTCTCTATATATTGGTAGCCAAACATTTCTCATCATCAACCAAAGTGATCGAGTGCCTGCCTAGCTAGTGTTGCATCGGGTGGGGCATGGACAAGTACACGATTCGCATCCTTGCAATAGCAGCCCTAGTCTGTCTACATCTCGTATGCTCTGCCACCGTTGCTCAATGTAAGGCAGCTAGCACACCAATACTTCTGTATCTGCACAATGCTTATTTTTTCTTCACTTATCCTGGTATGAAGTACTCCCTCCGTTCCTAAATACTTGTCTTTCTAGGCATTTCAACAAGTGACTACATACGGAGCAAAATGAGTGAATCTGCACTTTAAAATATGTCTACATACATCCATATGTAGTAGTCATTTGAAATATCTAGAAAGACAAATATTTAGGAACGGAGGGAATATGTACGTAGTGTAGCTAGTGAAGGCCTTTCTATTTTGCTTCTTCTCTAATCTGTTGCGTCCTTTATTTATACTACTCTCAAACAATTTCATAACAATGGTTGTTCGTTTGTTATTATCCCATAAAATGCAGGCCGAAACATGGCCGATAAGGATAGGAAGAAGATCGCTCTACCATACGGGCTATGCGTTCAAGTAGGTCCTGACGATTGTGGGGCCGGTGGTTGCTTCCATTGTTTGGTAAATGATGCCTTCTACCGCAGTATGGATGAGTGCAAGAGCAAGTGTAACACAACCTCGTCTACGTCCCCTCCTTCTTTACACGCTCCTTAAATTTCTAGTCTAACATAGCCTAGCCAAATTGGCTTACATATGTTGGAGATTGTCCCAAGAAAAATGTCTGATGTGTGAAAATGCAGTTCTGCAATAAGAGTAATATGTACTCCGGCAGTTAATTGTTGCTGAGTATTTTGGTTTGGCAAATTGCATTTGAACTTTTACTAGCAATTGTTGGGAGAGCGACGAAATGACTTCCAAGCGCAGATGCTTTAGAAATTTGAGTCGTACAACTTAGCTTGGGATCTGTGCCAGTTAACTTTTTGCTACATATACGTTTTAGAATACAGAGGTGAACGCGTCTACTGGTGGCCCATAATGTACCGATGTACAAAGTCACTGCACCTCCTCTCTTCAAGTCCATGGATCACTCGCGTACAAAAATGTCCATCGATCTCTCTGTCCTATGGCTATGGATGACCAGGGGAGGCCGCCCCTGTCCAAGATCCGGTGACGGTGAGTTCTTCTACCCTATCATGAGGGTTCGCATCTACACTGGCTCTCATGAGCCATCCTATTCTTGTCTTCCCCAAGCTCCCATTCCCAAACCAGCACTCGGCTGGCCTTGGCGACGTCGTCTTCATCCACTCTGGTGCTGCGCACACCCATGTTCTCCGATGACTCCCGCTAGGGCACCGATTTTCTTAGCCGTTATCTAGTGGCAAGCGACTGATAATCCAGAGATTGTCGTCAGAAAGCCATCTTCTTCCAGAACCATGCTCACAGAATATATTTGGATGAACTGGAAGGATCCTTACGGGAAGAAATTCTTGTACAAAGAGTTCCTAGAATTCTTCCTGGTGGATTAAGAATAAGAAAATGTGTCAAAGAAGAAAACAAAGGGGACAAGTTGGTAGAAATTGTGTATGTGAACGTAGCTGAAGGTGAGAGATACTTCTTAAGAGTCCTCCTAGTCATGTTAGAGGTGTGACTTAATACGACGATTTGAAAATTGTACATGGAAATCTCTCCTTGACCTTTAGACAATTCCCTTGATGATTGTTTGACTGAGGTGCCACTTTCCAGATGCCTTGTTCTCTAAGAAGGCTTTTTGCGACTATTCTAGTGTTCCGCGTGGTGATTAACATCAGAGAATGTTGGGTGAAACGTCTAGAGTCAATGCTCGAGGATTGCTGTCATAGCCATCCCAACCAGACCACATTGGGAAACTGATGGTGCTTAGATACATCCGATATATTGCTCACTAGATGGGGAAGGATATCAAAACTTATGGCCTTCCAGAGGTGGTTGAAATAGATGGTGATTGTTCTAGCGACCACTTGATAGAGGTATGGGAGGAGCTGTCATTCGGTGTTGACTACGAGCCTCTTGATATGTTTACATCTTTGAACATTGAGCAACATGCTGGTTTTGATGAAATATAGGATCACGTGGTCAATAATAGGAGCCAAATTTTCTTGACAGTCCAAGTGGCCGGGGAAACTTATCTGTATAAGTGTTATAGGGCCAAGCCTTTGCTAGCGATTTTTTCACCGTTGGAGGAGGGGAAAGGAGAAATCAAGGGGAAAACACACAAAGAGGAAACACTCAGGACAAAGATCCAATCACACATCCACTAAATCCACATACACATATGAAGATCCAAGATCCAAATCCAACAAATGTAGGACAAATAAGTAGCTAGTTCATCCCAATCTCAAGGAGAGACGGGCCCTGTATCCAAGACGAATCTTCCCTTATGTTTCTTGTAGGTAGTATATAGATATAGATATAGATAGATATAGATATAGAGAGGATAGAGAAGTGCCAGCAGGCTTTCCCTAAAAAACAAAATGTTCGCTTGTCGCCCCCAGGTGGATTGGATGAACCGTTCGAAAGTCATGTGTATCTTGTGTTCCTAATATTTTTTTGTGCGGGGATATTGTGGTCCTAATATAAATCTCTGGTTCAAAAACTAGGCCTAGTTAATGCTATTGCTAAAAGTAGTACACCGTTTTCTCAAAAGAAAAATTGCAACAGGTACTAGACCATAGGAGTACAAGGCAATAAATATTGGAGAATTAATTACAATTCAAAAATATACAAATATAGACACAGGAGATAAATCTGACACTCCTAACCCGCGCATCTATTCTGCCACCAAAATTTCGGAACGTGTCTAAAAAAGGAGAAAATTGATCTTACTTGATTTATGAATTTAATGAGGGTTCATATTATGGGATGATATTAAATAATTCCAATTTTATTGATTGATGTTTAGGGATATGGATGACCACTTCTCTCTTCTCTCAATCCCTCTCTATATATTGGTAGCCAAACATTTTTCACTGTCAACCAAAGTGATCGAGTGCATGCCTAGCTAGTGTTGCATCAGGTGGGGCATGGACAAGTACACGATTCACATCCTTGCAATAGCAACCCCCGCACGCGCCGAACGCCTCGCCTACTCCGGAGGGAGTAAAGTTGGTAGAATTGGTGTATGCGAACCTAGCTAGCTGAAGGTGAGAGATACTTCTTGCGAGTCCTCCTAGTCATGTTTGAGGTGTGACTTAATACGACGATTTGGAAATTGTACATGGAAAGCTCTCCTTGACTTTTAGACTATTCTCTTGATGATTGTTTGACTGAGGTGCCACTTTCCAGATGCCTTGTTCTCTAAGAAGGCTTTTTGCGACTATTCTAGTGTTCTGTGAGGCGACTAACATCATAGAATTATGGGAGAAACGTGTAGAGTCAATGTTCGAGGATTACTGTCATAGCCATCCCAACCAGACCGCATTGGGGAACTGATGGTGCTTAGATACATCTGATATACACTAGTAGAAAAAGGGTCAAACGTGAAGCACATTAGTGCCGGTTTGTATTTGAGCCGGCACTAATGTATACATTAGTGCCGGTTCCAACGGCTAGCCGGGCCGCTTTCATTAGTACCGGTTCGTGGCGAACCTTTAGCACCGGTTCGTGCCACGAACCGGTACTAATGAGAGTGGTGGCAGGATGTTGTCAGACTGGGGCCCCTCCAGCCCCTTTAGTACCGGTTCTTGGCACGAACCGGTACTAAAGGTCGTCCTACATAAACCCTTCGTCCACCCGAGCTCGCTCTGTTCTTCCCCTTTCCCCTCTCCTCTCTGTTCTTCCCCTCTTCCCCTCGAGCTCATCACACATTTTGCCCAAAATTTGTCAAGATTTGAAGGCCCCCATCCATTCAAATGATCACAAAGGTTAGCAACTTTGTCCTTTCATCTCTCATTGCTAGATTAGCTCTTGCAATGCTTTATATAGTGATTAATTTGTGAGTTTAGTAATTTGGGAGGATATATATATATGTGTGTGTGTGCTAGTATTTGATTTATATGCAATTTGAGGTCAAAAATAACACTTAGTTTGCATATGTAGGTGTGGTTTACTTAGTGCCTTCTAAATCTCCGTCGTAACCACCGTCGATCGCCCGCACCATCCCATCACCGGCACCACCTTGTGGTGAGCCTCTTGTTCATGAAATTTTATATAAAAATTGATGTTTGTGTGATTTGGATATATAGTTACTCGTATAATTATCTTACCCGTACGTTGTTTGTTATACATATAGTGCCATGGTTTTGATATCCGTCCCCGTCGGCCCTCGTCCTTGTTATGATTCGGATGTGGTATATATATTCTCTTTTAAAACTAGTTGCATTTCGTGTTTATGACAAATTATGCCCATCAAGTTGACATAGAAATTTTTTCTAGGAGGTATGTGAACCGGAAATTCCAACCGACCCTATTGTCGAGAGGTTAAATTTAGTTGAAAGAGAAAACGAGTACTTGAAAGAAAATTTGAAAAGAATTGAGGGGAGAAGATGGAATTGGAGTTGCATGTTGCCGATGTCGTCGATGATCACAAGATCAAGATGGAGAAAATGCGCTTGAAGATTAGAAAGATTAGAAAATATGCCATCGATAGTGAGGCTTGGTATCATTATGCTGTTGGATCCATTGTTACCTTAGTTGCGATCTTGATCATATTTGTTGTTGCATTTAAATGCTTTAGCTAGAGAGTTATTTGTTGCATTTAAGTGTTGTATGAACTTTATGTATGAACTTGTATTAATTTGGTCTATTCGGTGTTGTGTAATGAAGATGAGCCGGCAATGGATGTACGATGACCGATGCTCTCCCCAGTTCGTTGAGGGCGTGCATACTTTTCTGCTTGCGGCTGAGGCAAACAAGCGGGCGGATGGTTTTATGCCTTGTCCATGTACTCGCTGTAAGAATGGTCACAATTACTCTACGTCAAGAACCATTCACGTCCACCTGTTTAAGTCCGGTTTCATGCCTCACTATAATGTTTGGACCAAGCACGGAGAAAGAGGGGTTATGATGGAAGACAATGAAGAAGAAGAGGACGACGACAGCTATCCTGGCCATGGATTCCCTGAATACGATGATACAACAATGGGGGAAGAAGCTGAGCCGGTAATGCAGGAAGAAGCTGAGCCGGCAATGCGGGAAGAAGCTGAAGAAGAGGCATCAGATGAGCCCGTTGATGATCTAGGTTGGGCCATTGCCGATGCAAAGAGAAACTGCACAAGTGATTTGGAGAAGAAGAAGTTGCAGCGCATGTTAGAGGATCACAAAAAATTGTTGTACCCGAATTGCGTAGGTGACAAGAAAAAGCTGGGCACCACACTGGAATTGCTGCAATGGAAGGCAGAGAATGGTGTATCTGACAAGGGATTTGGAAAGTTGCTGGTAATGATAAAGGATATGCTTCCAAAGGACAACGAATTGCCCGAGAGTACGTACGAAGCAAAGAAGGTTGTCTGCCCTCTAGGGTTAGACGTGCAGAAGATGCATGCATGTCCTAATGATTGCATCCTCTACCGCGGTGAGTACGAGGATTTGAACGCTTGCCCGGTATGTGGTGCATTGCGCTATAAGATCAGCCGTGATGACCCTGGTGATGTCGAGGGCGAGCGCCCCAGGAAGAAGATTCCTGCCAAGGTGATGTGGTATGCTCCTATAATACCACGGTTGAAACGTTTGTTCCAAAACAAAGAGCATGCCAAGGCGATGCGATGGCACAGAGAAGACCGTAAGAAAGATGGAAAGTTGAGAGTACCCGCTGACGGGTCGCAGTGGAGAAAAATCGAAAGAAAGTACGGGAAGGAGTTTGCAGATGATGCAAGGAGCGTATGGTTTGGTCTAAGCACAGATGGCATTAATCCTTTTGGGGAGCAGAGCAGCAACCATAGCACCTGGCCTGTGACTCTATGTTTGTATAACCTTCCTCCTTGGTTGTGCATGAAGCGGAAGTTCATTATGATGCCAGTGCTCATCCAAGGCCCTAAGCAACCCAGCAACGACATTGATGTGTACCTAAGGCCATTAGTTGAAGAACTCTTACATCTGTGGAATGGAACAGGTGTACGTGCGTGGGATGAGCACATGGGGGAAGAATTTGACCTAAAGGCGTTGCTGTTTGTGACCATCAATGATTGGCCTGCTCTCAGTAACCTTTCAGGACAGACAAACAAGGGATACCGCGCATGCACGCACTGTTTGGACAATACTGACAGTATATATTTGGCTAATTGTAAGAAGAATGTGTACCTGGGACATCGTCGATTTCTTCCGAGCAGGCATCCCATAAGAAAGAAAGGCAAGCATTTCAAAGGTGAGGCGGATCACCGGACGAAGCCTCGTCACCGTACTGGTGCTGATGTACATGATATGGTCAAGGATTTGAAGGTGGTCTTTGGAAAGGGTCCTGGTGGACAACCTGTTCCGAATGACGCTGACGGACGCGCACCCATGTGGAAAAAGAAATCTATATTTTGGGACCTGCCCTATTGGAAAGACCTAGAGGTCTGCTCCGCAATCGACGTGATGCACATGACGAAGAATCTTTGTGTGACCCTGCTTGGCTTCTTGGGCGTGTATGGGAAGACAAAAGATACACCTGAGGCACAAGAGGACCAACAACGTATGCATGGAAAAGACGGCATACATCAGGGTCATGCAAGCTACGCTCTTACCAAAGAAGAGAAGGAAATCTTCTTTGAGTGCCTGCTCAGTATTAAGGTACCGTCTGGCTTCTCGTCGAATATAAAGGGAATAATAAACATGGCAGAGAAAAAATTCCAGTACCTAAAGTCTCATGACTGCCACGTGATTATGATGCAACTGCTTCCGGTTGCATTGAGGGGGCTTCTACCGGAAAACGTTCGATTAGCCATTGTGAAGCTATGTGCATTTCTCAATGCAGTCTCTCGGAAGGTAATCGATCCAGAAATCATACCAAGGTTAGAGAATGATTTGGTGCAATGTCTTGTCAGTTTCGAATTGGTGTTCCCACCATCCTTCTTCAACATCATGACGCACGTCCTAGTTCACCTATGCGAAGAGATTAATGTTTTGGGTCCTGTATTTCTACACAATATGTTCCCCTTTGAGAGGTTCATGGGAGTCTTAAAGAAATATGTTCATAACCGTGCTAGGCCAGAAGGAAGCATCTCCAAGGGCCGTCAAAATGACGAGGTCATTGAGTTTTGCATTGACTTTATTCCTGACCTTAAGCCGATTGGTGTTCCTGAATCGCGGCATAAAGGCAGACTGGATGGAAAAGGCACGCTAGGAGGGGAACAAATAATATGTATGGACAGACATTCTCTCACTGAAGCACACTACACAGTTCTACAGAATTCCGCCTTGGTGGCTCCGTATATGGATGAACACAAGAATTTGCTACGCTCCAAACACCCGGAGTGGTCTGATGACTGGATTACACGTGAACAAACCAGGAGTTTCGCCAGGTGGTTGCAGACACGTACCATGCATGACACCTCTATTGAAGATGACCTATACTTGCTGTCCCAGTTACCATCTTCGCTTATAATGACTTTCAAAGGGTACGAGATAAATGGTAATACATTTTACACGATCGCCCAAGATAAGAAGAGCACCAACCAAAACAGTGGTGTCCGCTTTGATGCAGAAACCAAGACGGGAAAGGAAACATATTATGGTTATATACAGGACATATGGGAACTTGACTATCGACGTGGTTTGAAGGTCCCTTTGTTTCGGTGCAAATGGGTCAATATGACACGAGGCGGGGTAACGGAAGACCCGCAGTACAGAATGACAATAGTGGATCTCAACAATCTTGCGTATGCAGACGAACCATTCGTCCTAGCCAATGATGTGGCACAGGTTTTCTATGTGAAGGACATGTCTACCAAGCCAAGAAAAAGAAAAGATAAGGAAGCGAATGCATCGTACGATGAGCCAAAGCGGCACATAGTTCTTTCTGGGAAAAGAAACATCGTGGGAGTAGATGACAAGACAGACAAGTCAGAAGATTATGAAAAGTTTGATGAAATTGCTCCATTCACAGTGAATATTGACCCGAGCATCCCGTTAAATGATGAAGATTTTCCATGGTTACGGCGCAAAGGGACACACGCGAAGAAAAAGTTTCACACCCAAAGATCTGGGATGTGATCGGCTTCACTATCATCACTTTCTTCTGTGTTTCACACCCAGAAGGGAATCTCTGTAATAGTTAGGGTAGTTAATCATGTGTTTTGGCATTTGAAACGCGAAGAAATTTTATGTGCAAACAAATTCTTTCATGCCTTTACTGATTTTTAAAGTTAAGTTATTCACAAACTAGTGATTCACACTAATTTCAAATAATTCAAAATTTAAACTATTCAAATTTGAAAGCTACGGGCACTAACAGAAAGTTTGTAATTTTTTGTACCTAAAGCAAAAATATTCACAAAGAAACTCTAAATACACAAAAAAACAACTCAAAAATAAATAAAGCAAAAAAAATCCCGCCTACTAGGCCAGAGCGGCCTGCATACGACTAGAAACCCAACCTGTTGTTGGGCCAGGATGCAGGCCCGCAAAGGCCCAGTAAGCCAACAGGGCAGCACAGAACATGTAGGCCCAGTAGGCCTGCTTTGGAGAGGAGCTTGAGAGAGCTACCGCACGGGGGTTTATAAACCAGTGCGGTCGCCCCTCGGCTAGCGAGGTGGGACTAAACTTGCCGCACCGCACCTGCGCCAGCACACCCCCTTTAGTACCGGATCGTGGCACCAACCGGTACTAAAGGGGGGCCTTTAGTACCGGTTGGAGCCACCACCCGGTACTAAAGGGGGTCGCTTCCCGCCGCTTGGCCTGGCCAAAACAGGCCTTTAGTACCGGTTGGTGGCTCCAACCGGTACTAAAGGCCCCTCCTATATAAACAACACTTACGAAAATTTCAGTTTCTCATCTGCTTCTTCTCCTCTGCACCGTCGCCCGCCGCCCCCGTACGTCTCCATCCCTCGTCGCCGCCCCGTCCCCGTCCCCGTCGTCCCCGTCGTCACCGCCGCCCCGTCCCGGCCCGTCCCGCGTCGTCCCCGTCCCCGTCGTCGCCGCCCCGTACGTCTCCGTCATCGTCGCCGCCCCGGCCCGTACGTCCCCATCCCCGTCATCGCCGCCCCGTCCCTGTCCCCGTCGTCGACATCGCCGTCGTCGCCGCTCCCGTCGCCGTCCCCGTCGCCGCCCCCCGTCGCCTCTCGCCTCGCCGGTGAGCGCACACACACACATACATTTTTTGTTTTTTAGTTATACAAATAGTTAGAAATTTTTCTGTTTTTTAGAAATTGTTAGAAATTTTTCTGTTTTTTAGAAATAGTTAGAAATGTTAGAATTGTTAGAATTGTTAGAATAGTTAGAAATGTTAGAATTGTTAGAAATTTTTCTGGTTTTTAGTTATAGAAATAGTTATAAAAAAGTTAGACATTTTTCTTTTTTTAGTTCTAGAAATATTAGAAATGTTATAGAAATGTTAGTTATATAGAAATGTTAGAAATTTTAGTTATCAAAATCCAATCATTAAAAAAATGTTACTTTTTGCGGGCATATAGCTAGTATTTGTTCTCGATGATGCCCGGCCCGCATCCTCGCCGTCGACCCGTCCGCGACGACGTCCGACTGACACATGTCCGGGACTGGGCTCCGCCGGGCTGGCTCTGGGAGGTGCTGCCTGGAGGGGCGCGCCGCTTGATGAGGAACCCGGCCCCGGGTCCTGTCGTCGACCCTGATCTCATTTGGTGGTGTTCGCGTGGGCCAGTTTCGATGCGGAGGGGGCCGGCCCCGCCGGAGGTGGTACGTTGCCGTGTCAGGGAGGAGGACGAGCACTTCCATCGCTACATGGTTGCGTTAGAGGGCGGCAGGTTCTCCAATACCTGGCAGTTTCTTCAGGGATCTCACTTCAGCTATGATCCTGTGAGGGTTCCTTCTCTTTAGGTGTCCACCGCCCGCGCCGCAGGAACCGCGAGTGTCCTAGATTCTTCTGTAGTATTCGATCTTTATTAGCTACCTAGCCAGTGATGTACTCGATATATAATATTCAAGACGATGTATTCGAGATTATATATTATTCGAGACGATGTATTCGAGATTATATCTATTATTCGAGATGATGTATTCGAGATTATATCTATTATTCGAGACGATGTATTCAAGATTATATCTATTATTCGAGACGATGTATTTGAGATTATATCTATTATTCGAGACGATGTAATTTGAATACTAAATTGTTTTATATTTCTTTTGGCATAGTTAAATAAAAGCTATGGCGGACAATACCGACAGAGAGGGAGAACAGACCATGTTCGATATAATACGCGGGCCAGATGATGATCAGAATGAAGAAGATTATGACGGCTCCGAATTTCTAAACAACACCGGAGAGGGTGATATGATATTCGATCGCGACGACCGAATTGATGAAGTCATGAACTACGATTATGACAACACCAAAGAGATATATATATTTATATAAGCAGGCATCTGGTGATCATCACATGTTGTAAATGAGTTGAAGATATATTAACGAATCGATCTTTCTTCTTTCAGCCATCTGGATCGAGCAAATCTTCAGGCAACAGGACGAAACAAGGCCCGAACAAAAAGTTGAAGGAGGGCGTAAAGTATAATATCGAGGCAATCAAACCTAATGGCGAACCATTAGCGCCTAAGAAGATTGCGGACAAGTTCGTTCGTCAGTGCGGAGTTCTTGTGAAGGACCAACTCCCGATCTCCCTTCAAGAATGGAGAGAGCCAGCAAAGCCACGTCTAGATCTTACTTTTGTCGACGACAGACAAAAAAGTCTGCTTTGGGATACTCTCATGGAACATTTCACCCTACCAGATCATTTCACAGAAGCAGATGTGCAGAAAGTCAAGGACGCTGCTCTTAGGAAGATGGCGGTTGCATTCAAGAACCACAGGAATCATGAATGGGACAAGTACGTCAAGGGAGGAAGGAAGACTCCAGTATTCGAGGGAACACTAGAGAATCAAAGTGCTCATTGGGACGATTTCGTGAAATTCAAGGATTCAGAATTATCTAAGGAATGGTCAAGAATAAACAAGGCCAATGCCGCAAAAAAGGATAAGTTCCATAAGCTGGGGCCAGGTGGCTACACGGTGGGAATGCCTAAGTGGGATAAGTCTGAGAAAGAGATGCTGGATGCAAGTGTCACTCCAGAAACATTGAGCTGGCCCCCCAGGTATAGGACTTGGTTCTATGCGCATGGGGGGAGTTGGACCCGAAGACAGGCAAAGTTTCCAAGAAGGCATGTCTGGACGGAGCCGAAGATAAGCTACTTGTTGCAATAGAAGAGGCTCGATCCGGGTTGTTCGAGCCCAATAGAGAGAACGACGAGCTTACGCGTGCCCTGGGAAATCCTGAACAGCCGGGAAGAACACGAGGCATGAGCGCTATTCCGTGGTTTGAGGGGTTTTCAGACTGGAACACCGACTACAGAACCCGTGCGAGAAGAAGATTGCGGAGGAGAAGAAGAGGAAGATGGAGGAGGAGCAGAGGAAGCTCGACTATGAACGCCTTCAAGGCCTAGAATCAGCGCACGCGGACTTGGCAATCAAATTCCAGTAGCAGCAGGAGCAGATCGACTCACTTAGCCAGCAAAGGGGGTCTCAGCAGCTGCAGCAGCTAGAGGATGATCCAACATTGGATACCACCGCCCATCCATGCCGAGAAGCAGCGTGGGTTCCGCCCCGTTTGACGCAATGCTGGATAGATACCCCGTGGATGACATCGCGGAGAACACTAACTGCGAGCTACACTTCAAAATTAAGAACATATCCTTGAAGGTGGCGGACGGCGTTGCTTATACAAATTCCCCTGATGCAACCTTCCATTGCAACCCGATTCCAGCAGGCTATGCTCGTGTCGTGGTTGATGAGGTGGCGGACCAATATTCGGGGCTAGAGCTTGACATTCCTGGAGGTGACGAGGAGCACACACTCGGAGATGCCAAACATCGTATCATCCTATGGAGAAAGGATTGCATCATCTTTCGAAGGCCACCGACATCGCGTCACCCGACTCCTCGTTGAAGTCCGCCACCAAGTCAGCAGACTCCCGCTCCTCCAAGTCCACCAACGCGTGAGGCCACTCCTCCTCCTCCAAGTCCGGAAAAGTGTCAGGCCACTCCTCCTCCAAGTCCGACACAGCATCAGACGTCCACTCCTCCTCCAAGTCCGGCACAACCTCAGGCCACTGCAAGTCCAGCACAGCTTCAGGCTGTTGGGTAACGTAGCAGAAATTCAAAATTTTCCTACGTGTCACCAAGATCTATCTATGGAGAGACCAGAAACGAGGGGAAGGAGAGTGCATCTACATACCCTTGTAGATCGCTAAGCGGAAGCGTTCAAGTGAACGGGGTTGATGGAGTCGTACTCGTCGTGATTCAATTCACCGATGATCAAGTGCCGAACGCACGGCACCTCCGCGTTCAACACACGTACAGCCCGGAGACGTCTCCCATGCCTTGATCCAGCAAGGGGAGAGGGAGAGGTTGATGAAGATCCAGCAACACGACGGCGTGGTGGTGGATGCAGGGCGTCACAATAGCAGGGCTTCGCCTATACTACGAGAGAGAGACGTAACGGGGAGAGAGGGAGGCGCCAGGGGCTGGTGTCTCAAGTTCCTCCTCTCCCCCACTATATATAGGAGGGCCAAGGGGGGTGGTGCGCCAGCCTAGGAGATCCAATCTCCTAGGTGCGGCTGCCCAAAGGAGGTTTCCCTCCCCCCCAAGGCACCTAGAGGTGCCTTCCACTAGTGGGACTCCTCCCATATGGAAACCTTAGGCGCATGGGCCTATAGGGGCTGGTGCCCTTGGCCCATATAGGCCAAGACGCACCCCTTACAGCCCATGTGGCCCCCCGAGACAGGTGGCCCCACCCGGTGGGCCCCCGGGACCCTTCCGGTGGTCCCGATACAATACCGATAAGCCCGAAACTTGTCCCGATGGCCGAAACAGCACTTCCTATATATAATTCTTTACCTCCGGACCATTCCGGAACTCCTCGTGACGTCCGGGATCTCATCCGGGACTCCGAACAATATTCAGGTTACTGCATACACATATATCTTCATAACCCTAGCGTCACCGAACCTTAAGTGTGTAGACCCTACGGGTTCGGGAGACATGCAGACATGACCGAGACGTTCTCCGGTCAATAACCAACAGCGGGATCTGGATACCCATGATGGCTCCCACATGTTCCACGATGATCTCATCGGATGAACCACGATGTCAAGGACTTAATCAATCCCGTATACAATTCCCTTTGTCTAGCGGTATGTTACTTGCCCGAGATTCGATCGTCGGTATCCTTATACCTTGTTCAATCTCGTTACCGGCAAGTCTCTTTACTCGTTCCGTAACACATCATCCCGTGATCAACTCCTTGGTCACATTGCGCATATGATGATGTCCTACCGAGTGGGCCCAGAGATACCTCTCCGTTTACACGGAGTGACAAATCCCAGTCTCGATTCGTGCCAACCCAATAGACACTTTCAGAGATACCTGTAATGCACCTTTATAGTCACCCAGTTACGTTGTGACGTTTGATACACCCAAAGCACTCCTACGGTATCCGGGAGTTGCACAATCTCATGGTCTAAGGAAATGATACTTGACATTAGAAAAGCTTTAGCCTACGAACTATACGATCTTTGTGCTAGGCTTAGGATTAGGTCTTGTCCATCACATCATTCTCCTAATGATGTGATCCCGTTACCAACGACATCCAATGTCCATGGTTAGGAAACCGTAACCATCTATTGATCAACGAGCTAGTCAACCAGAGGCTTACTAGGGACATATTATGGTCTATGTATTCACACGTGTATTACGATTTCCGGATAATACAGTTATAGCATGAATAAAGACAATTATCATGAACAAGGAAATATAATAATAACTAATTTATTATTGCCTCTAGGGCATATTTCCAACACAGGCCACTCCTCCTCGTCCAACTCAGCCCCGTCAGCCGTCTCCGCCGCCTCAGCAATCGCAGAAGAGACACCCCACAGCTACGGTGCGTAGCGGTACGAGTCGAGGTCATAGTACAGGAAGTACAGGCGGAGGCAAGCGATATAAATATGGTCCAAACCTCACTACTCCTCTTCCTGAGAGGGCTTACGACAGGACCGAGGAGCAAACCAATGCCATAGTGCGGGCAGAAGTCGATGCCCATTTTGGACCGAAACCGCCTCCGCCGCTAAGGGAGAAAGTGCCTGTGGAAGTAGTTGACCACTTCATTCGTATGGCTCAACCACCAGCTCCTAAGCCTGTTGACACAGACTATGAGCGCCACATCAGGAAGTTACATCGACAACGTCTACAGAAGAAGGCGAGCTCGAGCTCGAGCAAACAACAAGCAGCTGTCAAAAAATGCGGGAAAACCGTTGCCCAGCTAGGAGAACAGGTGGCGCAATCGATCCCCCCGCTTGTTGTGCCGCGAACAACACGTGACAGTACGCGCGCCCAATATTATTGTGGGCAAACAGTTTACGTTCCCGAGGTGGGCAATGCGGTAATAACCCAGGAGCATATAATGCAGGCTGAAACTCTCAACATCACTGTTGGACAACTCCTTGAGATCGAGGACATGCCTGTGCTTACAGAGGAGGAAATAAAACGGAAATATGCCCGGGGCCAACCTTTGGTCAAGCCAGAAGAGGTCAAGAAGCTCCCAACAAGAATGTATGAATTGCATCAATGGTACATGGACATTACCAAGAGATCTGATCGAGAGTCCCTCATGGTGCAAGTCAAGAAGGATCATTACTACCATGAGAAACCTGTGACCGTTGAGTATTCTGAACTTTTTTAGTTATACAATCAAGACGCACTCGACAAATCCATCGTCAGTTGCTATTGTCTGTAAGTGATTTCTTTCTGTAATTTAAGTCTCAAGCTAGCTCTAGTGATCCTTTTGATCAATCATTACCTGTAATTATCCTCACTATATTCTTTTCTGTGGTATTATGCAGGATGAAGATGTATGAAATGAGAAAAGGTGGATGCTATGGCATTGGGTTCATCGACCCAAACACCGTTAATGAATACACATGGAAAATAAACAAGCATCATGAAAAGCAGGTAGAGGACAGCATGCTAGAGTTCTTGAAGCGCCTCAAATACAATGAAGATATACTACTTCCTTACAACTTCCAGTGAGTCACACTTTCTTGTACTACAAATTCTCTGTTTTTGCCTACTAGCTAGCTACATGTTTTTGCTTACATATGCCCGCTTAATTAAGACATGCAAACGTGTGTGCATGCAGATTTCACTGGATCTTGTGTATCATTACAGTTGACGCCGGAACAGTTCAAATACTGGACTCACTACTCAAAGCAAATAGTGACTATAACATCTTGTTTGGGATAGTCAACAGGTAATTTCAATCATTATTAACTATATATCTCGGCCTATTTAGTTCGTCATTTCATGATATGAACTATTTAATAAACCCTTTATTCATTTTCTTTGTCGGCGGGCAGGGCTTGGGCAAGGTTCATCAGCGTCACGGAAGGCGAATGGAAACGACAGCTGAAATGGTTTCGACCCAAGGTAAGTAATTAAGTAGTACTAGCTAGCTAGCTAGCTGCCATCTCTTTAATTATCATGCTTGATTAATTATTATCTGATTAAATTAAATTCCATTCTCGTAATAAAGGCCCTGAAGTAGGCGCAGGGGACTGATCTGTGTGCATTCTGCGTTTGCGAGAACATTCGCATGATGGCGTCCGAAAGGAGCAGATCTCAAAGACAGGAATGGGTACGCTTGTCAAAACACTATTCACAATTTTTACACCATTATCGATATCTAGTCACACAACTAATAGACATGCATATTGATCTCCTTCTTAACATTTCAAAGAGGTGCGGGACAAGCTCCTAGAAACGGAGGGCGTAGAAGCACTTCAAGAGGAAATAGCGGGATTTTTGCTCGACCAGGTCATAAATCCAAAGGGAGAATACTATTACCCGCTACCGCCCCCATCGACCAGGTCATGAACCACTTCCAATTGTCATCGTACTCCGAAGGCACCAATTAGGCTAATGCCACTGGCTCCGAAAGCAACATGCATATCTAGGAGAAATTGTATATAGCTATACATGTGTGTATGTGTGAATTAATATGGTGGTTTGTGAGACATTGATGATATATATATGACTGGTTCTACTAGAAATTCTATTTATATATATATATATATATATATATATATGCATAACGTGTACAATGTGTAGTATCGTAAAATACCAGGAAACGAAAAAGAATTAAAATGGAAAACAAAAAATTAAATGAAAAGAAATCATAAAACCAAAAAAACCCCAAACATTTTAGTACCAGTTGGTGTTACCAACCGGTACTAAAGGGCTCCCGGCCCCCGGAGCTGGCTCGTGCCACGTGGTTGCCCTTTAGCACCGGTTCGTGCTGAACCGGTACTAAAGGTGGGGGGCTTTAGTGACCACACTTTAGTGCCGGTTATGGAACCGGCACTAAAGGGCCTTACGAAGCGGTGCTATTGCCCGGTTCTGCACTAGTGATATTTCTCACTAGATGGGGAAGGATATAGAAAATCATGGCCTTTCGGAGGTGGTTGAAATTGATGGTGATTGTTCTAGCAACCCCTTGAGAGAGGTATGGGAGGAGCTGTCATTCGGTGTTGACTATGAGCATCCTGATATGTTTACATCTTTGAACATCGAGCAACGGGCTGGATTTGATGAAATATAGGATCACATGGTCAACAATAGGAGCCAAATTTTCTTTGTTGATGGTCCAAGTGACATGTGGGATACTTATTTGTATAAGTGTTATAGGGCCAAGCCCTTGCCAGTGATCGTTTCACTCTTGGAGGAGGGGAAGGAGAAATCAAGTGGAAACACACAAGAGGAGACTCCCAAGACAAAGATCCAATCACACATCCACTAAACCCACATACACATAGGGAGATACAAGATCCAAATCCAAAAAATGTTGGACAAATAACTAGCTAGTTCATCATAATCTCAAGGAGAGAGGGGCCTTGTATCCAAGATGAATCTCCCCTTAGATGGGCCTTGAATCCTAAGGGATCTTTTCACATGGAGGCCTTGATCGGTAGATAGGAGAAAGCTCTCAAGATCTCATAATATGCTTTGCTAAACCTAGTCCTTCCAACTGAAGGGGTATTTATAGTCTAGGGGTAGAGAGGAGGATACATGGGTCAAAACCTGAGTGGCTGTGCACATGCAGTGTTAGACGTCCTACGATTGTCGGTTGTCAGGAGGGTGCCGAAGTTCCGAGGATTTGTCTCTGGACCAAGCATCAAAATATCGGATATCGGGTTCATATCGGTTTGGCTTCGACATATCGGATGTCGGATATCGGGTGATATATCGAACGATATTTAAATATATCGGAGAAAACATGTCTAGTTATTTTTACTTCATTATTCTTGTTCAACATTTGTTTTTAGTAAAACAAAATGTATGATGTTAATGCTTCAACATGACACTTTTAGATTGCTAGTCTATTGACTTGTTGATTAAGAAACTATGAAGGAAAGATTCATAAAATCCTTGCTCTATGATTAAAAACAATACGATATATATGCATTTGTATGAAACATTGTGCATGCATTTGATTTTATTTATATATATATATATATATATAATGAAGTTGTAAATGCATAATCTTATTTCACTGCATTCTAATAAATAATTATTGTCATCTACGTATCGTTCTATATCGTCGGCGGACATATCGGGCTATATATCGGTCATATTGGCCAATATTTTGGTCCATATCGGATGATATGTTTGAAAATGATATTTACAAAATGATATGTTATATTTATATCGGTAGAGCCCCAAAATTGATATATCGGCCTATATGTCGGTTGTATCGGCCTAGATTTAAAAGCTTGCTCTGGACGGACGGCGTCGGACTTCCGGAGGTTGGCGGTCGTTCAGGGGCTCGGGGAGGACCAGAGGTCCGGTAGTTGTCGGAATTCCGATGTTTTGCTTCTAGACTCCTGCGCCGGGTTTCCATAGATGGCCGGTCCTTCGGGCGCAGGAGTGTGTCGGATGTCCGCCATCCTATCGGCCATCCGTCCGCTATAAAGTTCCTCGACTACGGTCTTTCTGGCTAGAGGTTCTGCTTCATGTAGGACGTCCAGTGCGCCATCGGCATCTGAAGCCTGCTTGCCAGTAGCTCCTCCTCTTCCTTCTCGCACTTCTTTTCCTCACCGTCTTGTCCATAACTTATAGCTTCTCCATGGCTCCCCTCTTCTTTACCTAATACTACAGGACGGAAGATTTCATAGTTCTCCATAGGTCATCCCTTTATATCCGTTGATTTTATGTTAACTATAAAGATTGACGGTTGAGATTTAAAGTGTGTCTAGAGTTGATGAAAATTACCCATCAATGTCACCCATAAGTGAGAAAAAGATTGATTTTTCTTCTTGTCCGCCAAACAGAACAATTCATAAAAAAAGAAAAATTTATAAATGTTAGTCACTATAGGGGAGTCAAACTCGCCTCTTAAGCCCAACTCGAGCCCAGTTAAAACTGTGACGCTCGGCAGAGGGACACTCGCAGCGTCTCTGGCTGGCCTGGGTGGATCAGGTCATGCATCCAGCGCGGTCTATGCACGTCTGAAACATTACGGCTGATGGTGGTAGCACGTGATGCTCTTAGCCAGCCGGGCCAAGGCGCGTGGGCACTCGGGGCGCGGTTGCTAGCAGGGCATGGTGGCGACGACTAGGAGCGGTGCGGCGACTCCTGCTGGTCGGCGTGAAGCTCGCGACAGTGCACATGGGATGAAGGACAGTGGACAAGAGTGAGTGACGTGCATTTGCCGGCATAGGGGCTCGACACACCACCGGTAGCTGATAACATAGTGGGCGGCCAAGGCACGTCTGCAACACTATGTCTCACGGTGGCATGCTGGCATGATGGTGCGGGTCTGTGACCCGGCGATGGGCCAGCGCACGTGGCTCGTGCGACGTGATGGTGGTAGTACACGATGCTCGCGGCGTGCCAAGCCAAGCGCGTGGTTCGCAGCGGCAACGGGCCATGGTGGTGACAACTAGGAGCGGTTCGCTGACTCCTGCTGATAGACGTGAAGCTTGTGTCAGCGCACACATGGCGAAGGTCGACAGACGAGAGTGGGCAATGTGGATCTGCCGACAGGGGCTCGGCAAACCAGCGGCGACCGGCAACGCAGTGGGCGGAAGCTTCAGACTACAAGGCTAAAACTAGCGGTGGCGCGAGAAAGGACGACGGTCTTAGGAGTCAAAGCACGGCGGCGTGCTCGACCAGCAGTGGCGTGTGCTCCTTTTTATCACTAGTTGCAACGCACGGACATTTTTTCTAGTAGTACCTAATTACACATAGTGTTTCCGCTTTAAGTAGTAGCCATGTCTCACATTCAACAATTCATTCATGAAGAATATCACTTTAACTGGGACTGCATTCTCAACCTGATCCATGTCTGGCACCCACTCGGTTGTGTAAAGATTACTATAAAACTGTGTGGCTAAGAGCATCTCCAGCCGTTGGCCCCCTAGGAGGCGCTAAAAATCGCCCCTGGGGGCGCACCGGCGCAAACCGTGCGCTGGGGGCGTGATTTCCCCCAGTCGCGGCGTCCATGTTTTTTTGAAAATTAAATTCCGGCACAAACACGGCGCAAATTCAACCAAACTTCAGTGAGTTCATACATATTTAAAATATTTTACAAAAAGGAAAAAAAACGCTACTAGGCCCGCCGTCTCCTCGCCGCCCGCCGCCCTTGCAGCTCTACATGCCGAGGAGGCTGTAGAACCGCGTGTAGTCGCCGCCGCCGCCGTCGTCGTTGCCTCCTCCGCGGCCGCCGTCCCTGCTGCAACCCTCCCCAGGTTGGCGTGGCGGGTTGGACGGTTCGGGGGCGTCCTCGTCCTCATCGCTGTCGAGGATCACCACACACGATGCTCGTCCTCGCGCCCACGCTTGCGGGCGGCTATCTCCTCCAGGGCCCGGCGCTGCTGGGCCATCTCGTCATGGAGGTAGTCATCCCGCGCCCACTGTAGAGCGTCCTCGTCAGAGAAGCCGCGCCGGGCTATCTCCTTGTACTCCGCGGGGAGGCCGGGCTCTGGCTTCGGCCTGACGAGGACGAGGCAGCCAGAGGCGGGGGTGGAGTCATCGGTGCAGACGCCGGAGCTGTGGGTGCGTACGCTGACAGGTGTGTCCTAGGGCTCCGGCTTGAGGGGGCAGAGGCAGGAAGAGCCGGACGAGCGGCCGGACGAGGAGGAGGACGCCCCCGGGTCCATGCGCCTCGGTGTCCATGAGCTCCCATGCCGGCGACAGAAGGACGGGGGAGTGGGGTACTCCAGCCTCGGCGTGTTGCCGCCCTCGATGTACTCGAGGACGGCCTCCAGCGTGCGACCGGGCACGCCCCACCATCGGCGCCGGCCTTCGGAGTTGAGCCTTCCGGAGGGCACGACGATGTTGGTGGCCTCGAGTAGCTCGGCGTGGCGGCGGCGGAAGTAGGGCTCCCACAACGGGCTATCGGGGACGTACCATGGACCTTCCCTCACCACCCGCGGCAGAGAGGCGCGGATACGCGCGATCTCCGCACGCCGCGCCGCCCCGGTGGGCGGCGGTGGCATGATACGTCTCCAACGTATCTATAATTTTTGATTGCTCCATGCTATATTATCTTCTGTTTTGGACATTATTGGGCTTTATTATTCACTTTTATATTATTTTTGGAACTAACCTATTAACCGGAGGCCCAGCCCAGAATTGTTGTTTTTGCCTATTTTAAAGTTTCGCAGAAAAAGAATATCAAACGGAGTCCAAACGGAATGAAACCTTCGGGAACGTGATTTTTGGAACGAACAAGATCCAGGAGACTTGGACCCTGCGTCAAGCAACCAACAGGGAAGCCACGAGGTAGGGGGGCGCGCCTACCCCCCCCCCCCCATGCGTGCCCTCCACCCTCGTGGGCCCCTTGTTGCTCCACCGACGTACTCCTTCCTCCTATATAAACCCGTGTACCCCCAAACGATCAGATACGGAGCCAAAACCCTAATTCCACCGCCGTAACTTTCTGTATCCACGAGATCCCATCTTCAGGCCTGTTCCGGTGCTCCGCCGGAGGGGGCATTGATCACGAAGGGCTTCTACATCAACACCATAGCCTCTCCGATGAAGTGTGAGTAGTTTACCTCAGACCTTCGGGTCCATAGTTATTAGCTAGATGGCTTCTTCTCTCTTTTTGGATCTCAATACAATGGTCTCCCCCTCTCTTGTGGAGATCTATTCGATGTAATCTTCTTTTGCGGTGTGTTTGTTGAGACCGATGAATGGTGGGTTTATGATCAAGTTTATCTATGAACAATATTTGAATCTTCTCTGAATTCTTTTATGTATGATTGGTTATCTTTACAAGTCTCTTCAAATTATCAGTTTGGTTTGGCCTACTAGATTGATCTTTCTTGCAATGGGAGAAGTGCTTAGCTTTGGGTTCAATCTTGCGGTGTCCTTTCCCGGTGATAGTAGGGGAAGCAAGGCACGTATTGTATTGTTGCCATCGAGGATAACAAGATGGTTTTTTTTATCATATTTCATGAATTTATCCCTCTACATCCTGTCATCTTGCTTAAGGCATTACTTTGTTCTTATGAACTTAATACTCTAGATGCATGCTGGATAGCGGTCGATGTGTGGAGTAATAGTAGTAGATGCAGGCAGGAGTCGGTCTACTTGTCTCGGACGTGATGCCTATATACATGATCATACCTAGATATTCTCATAACTATGCTCAATTCTGTCAATTGCTCAACAGTAATTTGTTCACCCACCGTAAAATGCTTATGCTCTTGAGAGAAGCCACTAGTGAAACCTATGGCTCCCGGGTCTATCTTCATCATATTAATCTTCCAACACTTAGTTATTTCCTTTGCTTTTTACTTTGCTTTTATTTTACTTTGCATCTTTATCATAAAAATACCAAAAATATTATCTTATCATATCTGTCAGACCTCACTCTCGTAAGTTACTTTGTAGGGATTGACAACCCTTATCGCGTTGGTTGCGAGGATTTATTTGTTTTGTGTAGGTGCGAGGGACTCGCGCGTAGCCTCCTACTAGATTGATACCTTGGTTCTCAAAAACTAAGGGAAATACTTACGCTACTTTGCTGCATCACCCTTTCCTCTTCAAGGGAAAACCAACGCAGTGCTCAAGAGGTAGCAAGAAGGATTTCTGGCGCCGTTGCCGGGGAGGTCTACGCAAAAGTCAACATACCAAGTACCCATCACAAACCATTATCTCCTGCATTACATTATTTGCTATTTGCCTCTCATTTTCCTCTCCCCCACTTCACCCTTGTCGTTTTATTCGCCCTCTCTCTCTATCCTCCCTCTCTTTATCTATTTGCCTCTTTTTGCCCGTTCCTTGTCTGCTTGTGTGTTGGATTGCTTGCTTGTCACGATGGCTCTACGTACCTAGATTTGGTGATCTTCACCTTAAAATGTTAGAAGAGATCGAGAGCAACGTCAGGAGTTTTATGATTTTGCAATTTGAGCATAATAATTTCTTCAAAAACGAGCTTAAGGAACAAAAAAGTTTTAAGAGTTATATGAATAAAGTGCTCGATGATATGTCTAAAGAATTTGATGGTTTAAGATCCCAAATTGCTCGTCTTGAGAAGTTGACAACTGAAATATCGGATAAGCAGGCTACCTTAGTTAATAAGATGGCCGCTAAACCGGAGAACTTTGATAATAAAGATGAAGATCTAAAAGTTATTGATGTGTCCCCTATTAAATCTTTGTTTTGCAATATGAGTCTTGATAATGATGGGACTGAATATGATCCACCTTTACCTAGAAGGCGTTCCAAAAATTCGGAGTTTTTAGATCTTGATGCTAAATTTGATGAAAGTGGGATTGAAGAGATCAAAACTCTAGATGTTAATGAACCTACTATTTTGGATTTCAAGGAATTTAATTATGATGGCTGCTCTTTGATAGATTTTATTTCCTTGTTGCAATCCGTGCTAAATTCTCCCCATGCTTATAGTCAAAATAAAGCTTTTACCAAACATATCGTTGATGCTTTGATGCAATCTTATGAAGAAAAACTTGAGTTGGAAGTTTCTATCCCTAGAAAACTTTATGATGAGTGGGAACCAACTATTAAAATTAAAATTAAAGATCATTAATGCTATGCTTTGTGTGATTTGGATGCTAGTGTTTCCACGATTCCAAAGACTTTGTGTGATTTGTTAGGTTTCCGTGATTTTGATGATTGCTCTCTAAACTTGCACCTTGCGGATTCCACTATTAAGAAACCTATGGGAAGAATTAATAATGTTCTTATTGTTGCAAATAGTAATTATGTGCCCGTAGATTTTATCGTTCTTGATATAGATTGCAATCCTTCATGTCCTATTATTCTCGGTAGACCTTTCCTTAGAACGTTTGGTGCAATTATTGATATAAAGGAAGGAAATATTAGATTCCAATTTCTGTTAAGGAAAGGCATGGAACACTTTCCTAGAAAGAAAATTAAATTACCTTATGAATCTATTATGAGAGACACTTATGGATTGCCTACCAAAGATGGCAATACCTAGATCTATCCTTGCTTTTTATGCCTAGCTAGGGGCGTTAAACAATAGCGCTTGTTGGGAGGCAACCCAATTTTATTTTTATTCCTTGCCTTTTGCTCCTGTTTAGTAATAAATAATTTATCTAGCCTCTGTTTTGGTTGTGTTTTTTGTGTTTAATTAGTTTTTGTGCCAAGTAGAACCGTTGGGAAGACTTGGGGAAAGTCTTGTTGATCTTGCTGTAAAAAACAGAAACTTTAGCGCTCACGAGAACTGCTACCATTTTTATTTGGAACGTGATATTTAGTTAATTATTTTTGAAGATGATTAATAGATAAATTCCTCACGTCCATAAATTTATTTTAGAATTTTTGGGGTTCCATAAGTTTGCGTTAGCTACAGATTACTACAGACTGTTCTGTTTTTGACAGATTCTGTTTTTCGTGTGTTGTTTGCTTATTTTGATGAATCTATGGCTAGTAAAAGAGTTTATAAACCATAGATAAGTTGGAATACAGTAGGTTTAACACCAATATAAATAAAGAATGAGTTCATTACAGTACCTTGAAGTGGTGTTTTGTTTTCTTTCGCTAACGGAGCTTACGAGTTTTCTGTTAAGTTTTGTGTTGTGAAGTTTTCAAGTTTTGGGTAAGGATTCGATGGACTATGGAATAAGGAGTGGCAAGAGCCTAAGCTTGGGGATTCCCAAGGCACCCCAAGGTAATATTAAAGGACAAACAAGAGCCTAAGCTTGGGGATGCCCCGGATGGCATCCACTCTTTCGTCTTCATTCATCGGTAACTTTACTTGGAGCTATATTTTTATTCGCCACATGATATGTGTTTTTCTTGGAGCGACATTTTATTTACATTTGTTTTTCTTATGTTTGAATAAAATACCAAGATCTGAAATTATTAAATGTTAGAGAGTCTTCACATAATTGCATAATTATTCGACTACTCATTGATCTTCACTTATATCTTTCGGAGTAGTTTGTCATTTGCTCTAGTGCTTCACTTATATCCTTTTAGAGCACGGTGGTGGTTTTATTTTATAGAAATAGATGAACTCTCATGCTTCACTTATATTATTTTGAGAGTCCTAAACAGCATGGTAATTTTCTTTGGTTATCAAATTAGTCCTAATACGATGGGCATCCAAGAGGGATATAATAAAAACTTTCATATAAGTGCATTGAATACTAAGAGAAGTCTGATACTTGATGATTGTTTTGAGATATGGAGATAGTGATATCAAAGTTATGCTAGTTGAGTAGTTGTGAATTTGAGAAATACTTATGTTGAAGTTTGCAAGTCCCGTAGCATGCACGTATGGTAAATGTTGTGTAACAAATTTGAAACATGAGGTGTTATTTGATTGTCTTCCTTCTGAGTGGCGGTCGGGGACGAGCGATGGTCTTTTCCTACCAATCTATCCCCCTAGGTGCATGCGCGTAATACTTCGTTTTTGATGACTTGTAGATTTTTGCAATAAGTATGTGAGTTCTTTATGACTAATGTTGAGTCCATGGATTATACGCACTCTTACCCTTCCATCATTGCTAGCCTCTTCGGTACCGTGCATTGCCCTTTCTCACATTGAGAGTTGGTGCAAACTTCACCGGTGCATCCAAACCCCGTGATATGATACGCTCTATCACACATAAACCTCCTTATATCTTCCTCAAAACAGCCACCATACCTACCTATTATGGCATTTCCATAGCCATTCCGAGATATATTGCCATGCAACTTTCCACCGTTCCGTTTATTATGACACGCATCATCATTGTCATATTGCTTTGCACGATCATGTAGTTGGCATCGTATTTGTGGCAAAGCCACCGTTCATAATTTTTCATACATGTCGCTCTTGATTCATCGCAATCACGGTACACCGCCGGAGGCATTCATATAGAGTCATATCTTGTTCTAGTATCGAGTTGTAATCTTTGAGTTGTAAATAAATAGAAGTGTGATGATCATCATTAATAGAGCATTGTCCCAAAAAAAGAAAAAGAAAATAAAGGCCAAAAAAGGGCCAAATAAAAAAGGAAAGGCCAAATAAAAAAGGAAAGGCCAAATAAAAAAATAAAAAAGGGACAATGCTACTATCCTTTTTTTCCACACTTGTTCTTCAAAGTAGCACCATGATCTTCATGATAGAGTCTCTTGTTTTTTCACTTTCATATACTAGTGGGAAATTTTCATTATAGAACTTGGCTTCTATATTCCAACAATGGGCCTCCTCAAGTGCTCTAGGTCTTCGTGAGCAAGCAAGTTGGATGCACACCCACTTAGTTTCTTTTTGAGCTTTCATACATTTATAGCTCTAGTGCATCCGTTGCATGGCAATCCCTACTCCTTGCATTGACATCAATTGATGGGAATCTCCCTAGCCCATTGATTAGTCGCGTCAATGTGAGACTTTCTCCTTTTTGTCTTCTCCACATAACCCCCTCATTATATTCTATTCCACCCATAGTGCTATATCCATGGCTCACGCTCATGTATTGCGTGAAAGTTGAAAAAAGTTTGAGATTACTAAAGTATTAAACAATTGCTTGGCTTGTCAACGGGGTTGTGCGTGATGAGAGCATTCTTGTGTGACGAAAATGGAGCATGACCAAACTATATGATTTTGTAGGGATGAACTTTCTTTGGCCATGTTATTTTGAGAAGACATGATTGCTTAGTTAGTATGCTTGAAGTATTATTATTTTTATGTCAATATTAAACTTTTGTCTTGAATCTTATGGATCTGAACATTCATGCCACAATAAAGAGAACTATTTAGAGAAATATGTTAGGTAGCATTCCACATCAAAAATTCTGTTTTTATCATTTACCTACTCGAGGACGAGTAGGAATTAAACTTGGGAATGCTGATACGTCTCCAACGTATCTATAATTTTTGATTGTTCCATGCTATTATATTATCAACCTTGGATGTTTTATATGCATTTATATGCTATTTTAGATGATTTTTGGGACTAACCTATTAACCTGGAGCCCAGTGTCAGTTTCTGTTTTTCCCTTGTTTCAGTATTTCGCAGAAAAGGAATATCAAACGGGGTCCAAACGGAATGAAACCTTTAGAAAAGTTATTTTTAGAAAGAAAGCAATACAGGAGACTTGGAGTGCATGTTAGGGGATCAACGAGGAGAGCACGAGGCAGGGGGCGCGCCCTCCACCCTCGTGGGCCCCTCGTGGCTCTCCTGATGTATTTCTTCCGCCTATATATATATATATATATATCCATATACCCTAAAACTATCAGGGAGCACAATAGATCAGGAGTTCCGCCGCCAGAAGCCTCCGTAGCCACCGAAAACCAATCTAGACCCGTTTCGGCACCCTGCCGGAGGGGGCAATCCCTCTCCGGTGGCCATCTTCATCATCTCGGTGCTCTCCATGACGAGGAGGGAGTAGTTCTCCCTCGGGGCTGAGGGTATGTACCAATAGCTGTTGTTTGATCTCTCTCTCTCTCTCTCGTGTTCTTGAGGTGATACGATCTTGATGTATCGCAAGCTTTGCTATTATATTTGGATCCTATGATGTTTCTTCCCCCCTCTTCTCTCTTATAATGGATTGAGTTTTCCCTTTGAAGTTATCTTATCGGATTGAGTCTTTAAGGATTTGAGAACACTTGATGTATGTCTTGCGTGGGATACCCTTGGTGACAATGGGGTATTCTATTGATCCACTTGATGTATGTTTTGGTGATCAACTTGCGGGTTCCGCCCATGAACCTATGCATAGGGATTGGCACACATTTTCGTCTTGACTCTCCGGTAGAAACTTTTGGGCACTCTTTGAGGTTCTTTGTGTTGGTTGAATAGATGAATCTGAGATTGTGTGATGCATATCGTATAATCATACCCACGGATACTTGAGGTGACATTGGAGTATCTAGGTGACATTAGGGTTTTGGTTGATTTGTGTCTTAAGGTGTTATTCTAGTACGAACTCTAGGGCTGTTTGTGACACTTATAGGAATAGCCCAACAGATTGATTGGAAAGAATAACTTTGAGGTGGTTTCGTACCCTACCATAATCTCTTCGTTTGTTCTCCGCTATTAGTGACTTTGGAGTGACTCTTTGTTGCATGTCGAGGGATAGTTATGTGATCTAATTATGTTATTATTGTTGAGAGAACTTGCACTAGTGAATGTATGAACCCTAGGCCTTGTTTCCTAGCATTGCAATACAATTTGTGCTCACTTTTATCATTTATTACCTTGTTGTTTTTATATTTTCATATTACAAAAACCTATATCTACTATCCATATACCACATGTATCACCATCTCTTCGCCGAACTAGTGCACCTATACAATTTACCATTGTATTGGGTGTGTTGGGGACACAAGAGACTCTTTTTTATTTGGTTGCACGGTTGTTCGAGAGAGACCATCTTCATCCTACGCCTCCTACGGATTGATAAACCTTAGGTCATCCACTTGAGGGAAATTTGCTACTGTCCTACAAACCTCTGCACTTGGAGGCCCAACAATGTCTACAAGAAGAAGGTTGTGTAGTAGATATCAACCCGCGCTCATGTCGAGTCTCGTCCCAAGGTCACCGTCGCCCAGATGTGCGTGCGCCACCACGTCCTTGTCTACCACTACTGCCTAGGCACAAGGCCTTGCGAGCGTTTCCCCAGGTTTGTCAATAGCCCCCACTACATGTTCGCTACGGTGGACATCACCAACGATGTAAAGGCGCTCGAGAATTCGAGCATCGCCTGCCAGAATCTTGTCGACATCGAGGGCCAATACAAGATCTGGGGAAGCAAGGAGCATGAGAAGGACTCACTGGTTCACCTTGTCAAGGCCATCATCGACCCCTACTACAAAGACATGAAGGATTTGTGCAACAAGGACAAGCATGCCTGGCACTCGGCCTGGATGGAGAAACTCGACAAAGCTCATGTCGTGTACGCGGCCAAGGAGGCATACACACGAGCTATGACATGTATAGGTGGATCGTTGACATGAGGAAGTGTCTCCTTCCCCAAAACGGCCAGGGATCCAGCCGGAAGCAGAGCAATGGCAAGCGTCGCCGCAACAATAAGTAGATGATTAGATCCTCTTTTCTCCTACTTTAGTATGCATGTAATTGCTTTCTTTGGTGTGTGGAAATGTTATGTGTGTAGTCACTTGTGTAATTGTATGCTGAATTTGGTTATGAAATGTTGTCATTTAAGTATATATGTTGATGCTATGTAGACAGAGCGTAGATGTTGTGCGGACAAAGAAAATCACATCGCACACGGACTAAACAATGGAACCCGTCGGTGATGTTTTCATCAATCACTCACAATTGTATACCAGCAATCATTTGCTCACAACACACACGGCTTGTTAGCAGTAATCGTCTGTGTTGTTATCGGTCTTCGCACACGTTTCCGATTACAGACCTGTTTGCCTCGTATCACACACATCTTGTTCATTTGAACCATTTCTGTTCTTGTGTCTCAATGCAAACAGTTCATCCGAGTGAACCGCATGCGGTATATCGCACACATCTTTGATCTGGCTGGCCGTTTCTTTTGTGTTGCCTAATCACAAACAGTTCATCCGAGTGAACCGTATGTTGTACATCGCACACACCTTCATCTGGCTGCCCATTTCTTTTGTTCTTCCTTATCGCAAATGGTTAACTGAACTGAATTGTATGCCCTGCATCGCACACGCAACTAAAATCTGAACCGTGTTTGATGCATCCTCCATCGCAAACGTTTTGCACCTTTTTGACGGTTTTTTGACACCACCATTTGCGATTATGGCATTGCACACAGTTTCGTCGAAGGGTCTCTGATCGTAGTGTCGCGTTAGCAGCATCCTGCAGTAGTGAGTTATCTACTCCTAGATCACTATTGTACTCCCTTGCCAAAATCATGCTAAGGTATACAATAAGTTTGGTACACAGCATAGCATACTTTATAGAACCTATGACTGAGGCATAGGGAATGACTTTTCATTCTCTTTGTATTTTCTGCCGTGGTCTTGTTTTGAGTCATTACTCAATTTCACACCTTACAACTTAGGCAAGAACTCCTTCTTTGACTGATCCATTTTGAACTCCTTCAAAATCTTATCAAGGTATGTACTCATCGAAAGTCTTATCAAGTGTCTTGATCTATCTTTATAGATCTTGATGCCCAATATGTAAGCAGCTTTACAGGTAATTCTTTCTTTGAAAAACTCCTTTCAAATTCTCCTTTATGCTTTCCAGAAAATTCTACATCATTTCCGATCAACAATATGTCATTCACATATACTTATCAGAAAGGCTGTAGTGCTCCCACTCACTTTCTTGTAAATACAGCCTTCACCGCAGGTCCGTATAAAACCATATGCTTTGATCAACTCATCAAAGCGTATATTCCAACTCTGAGATGCTTGCACCAGTCCATAGATGGATCGCTGGAGCTTGCACACTCTGTTAACACTTTTAGGATTGACAAAACCTTCTGGTTGCATCATATACAACTTTTTAAATAAATCCATTAAGGAATGTAGTTTTGATATCCATTTGCCAGATTTCATAAAATGTGGCAACTGCTAACATGATTTGGAAAGACTTTTAAGCATCGATACGAGTGAGAAAATATCATCGTAGTCAACACCTTGAACTTCTCAAAAACTTTTTGCGATAATTTGAGCTTTGTAGATAGTAACACTACTATCAGCGTCCGTCTTCCTCTTGAAGAGCCATTTATTCTGAATGGCTCACCGATCATCGGGCAAGTCAATCAAAGTTGATACTTTGTTCTCATACATGGATCCCATCTCAGATTTCATGGCCTTAAGCCATTTCACGGAATCTGGGCTCATCATCACTTCCTCATAGTTCATAGGTTCTGTTGGGGAACGTAGCAGAATTTTAAAATTTTCTACGCATCACCAAGATAAATCTATGGAGTCATCTAGCAACGAGGGAGAGGAGAGTGCATCTACATACCATTGTAGATCGCGAGCGGAAGCGTTCAAGAGAACGGGGTTGATGGAGTTGTACTCGTCATGATCCAAATCACCGATGACCTAGCGCCGAACGGACGGCACCTCCGCGTTCAACACACGTACGGTTGGGAAGACGTCTCCTCCAACTTGATCCAGCAAGGGGAAGGAGATGTTGATGAAGATCCAGCAGCACGACGGCGTGGTGGTGGAAGCAACGGTGATCTCGCCAGGGCTTCGCCAAGCTCAGGGAGAGGGAGGAGTGTCACGGGAGGGAGAGGGAGGCGCCAGGGGCTAGGGTGCGGCTGCCCTCCCTCCCCCCACTATATATAGGAACCCTAAGGGGGGGCGCCGGCCCTAGGAGATTGAATCTCCAAGGGGGGCGGCGGCCAAGGGGGGTGGAGTGCCCCCCAAGCCAAGTGGGGCGCCCCCACCCCTAGGGTTTCCAACCCTAGGTGCAGGGGAGGCCCATGGAGGGCGCACCAGCCCACTAGGGGCTGGTTCCCCTCCCACTTCATCCCATGGGGCCCTCCGGGATAGGTGGCCCCACCCGGTGGACCCCCGGGACCCTTCCGGTGGTCCTGGTACAATACAGATTACCCCCGAAACTTTCCCGATGGCCGAAACTTAAGTTCCTATATATAAATCTTCACCTCCGGACCATTCCGAAACTCCTCGTGATGTCCGGGATCTCATCCGGGACTCCGAACAACTTTCATGTTACTGTATACTAATATCTCAACAACCCTAGCGTCACCGAACCTTTAGTGTGTAGACCCTATGGGTTCGGGAGACACGCAGACATGACCGAGACGACTCTCCGGTCAATAACCAATAGCGGGATCTGGATACCCATGTTGGCTCCCACATGCTCCTCGATGATCTCATCGGATGAACCACGATATCGAGGATTCAATCAATCCCGTATACAATTCCCTTTGTCAACCGGTACGTTACTTGCCCGAGACTTGATCGTCGGTATCCCAATACCTCGTTCAATCTCGTTACCGGCAAGTCACTTTACTCGTACCGTAATACATGATCCCATGATCAACCAATTGGTCACATTGAGCTCATTATGATGATGCATTACCGAGTGGGCCCAAAGATACCTCTCCGTCATACGGAGTGACAAATCCCAGTCTCGATTCATGCCAACCCAACAGACACTTTCGGAGATACCCGTAGTGTACCTTTATAGTCACCCAGTTATGTTGTGACGTTTGGCACACCCAAAGCACTCCTACGGTATCCGGGAGTTGCACAATCTCATGGTCTAAGGAAATGATACTTGACATTCGGAAAAGCTATAGCAAACGAACTACACGATCTTTGAGCTATGCTTAGGATTGGGGCTTGTCCATCACATCATTCTCCTCATGATGTGATCCCGTTATCAATGACATCCAATGTCCATAGTCAGGAAACCATGACTATCTTTTGATCAACGAGCTAGTAAACTAGAGGATCACTAGGGACGTGTTGTGGTCTATGTATTCACACATGTATTACGATTTCCGGATAACACAATTATAGCATGAACAATAGACAATTATCATGAACAAAGAAATATAATAATAACCATTTTATTATTGCCTCTAGGGCATATTTCGAACAGTCTCCCACTTGCACTAGAGTCAATAGTCTAGTTACATTGTGATGAATCGAACACCCATGCAGTTCTGGTGTTGATCATGTTTTGCTCTAGGGAGAGGTTTAGTCAATGGATCTACCACATTCAGGTCCGTATCTACTTTACAAATATCTATGTCTTCATTTTGAACACTTTCACAATGGAGTTGAAGCGACGTTTGATATGCCTGGTCTTCCTGTGAAACCTGGGCTCCTTGGCAAGGGCAATAGCTCCAATGTTGTCACAGAAGAGAGTCATCGGGCCCGACGCATTGGGTATGACTCCTAGGCCGGTAATGAACTCCTTCACCCAGATTGCCTCTTGTGCTGCCTCCGAGGCTGCCATGTACTCCACTTCACATGTAGATCCCGCCACAACGCTTTGCTTGCAACTGCACTAGCTTACTGCCCCACCATTCAAAATATACACGTATCCGGTTTGTGACTTAGAGTCATCCAGATCTGTGTCGAAGCTAGCATCGACGTAACCCTTTATGACGAGCTCTTCGTCACCTCCATAAACGAGAAACATATCCTTAGTCCTCTTAAGGTACTTCAGGATATTCTTGACCGCTGTCCAGTGTTCCATGCCGGGATTGCTTTGGTACCTTCCTACCAAACTTACGGCAAGGTTTACATCAGGTCTGGTACACAGCATAGCATACATGATAGACCCTATGGCCGAGGCATAGGGGACGACACTCATCTTTTCTCTATCTTCTGCCGTGGTCGGGCATTGAGCCGTGCTCAATCTCGTACCTTGCAATACAGGCAAGAACCCCTTCTTTGATTGATCCATATTGAACTTCTTCAATATCTTGTCAAGGTACGTACTCTGTGAAAGACCAATGAGGCGTCTCGATCTATATCTATAGATCTTGATGCCTAATATGTAAGCAGCTTCTCCAAGATCCTTCATTGAAAAACACTTGTTCAAGTAGGCCTTTATGCTTTCCAAGAATTCTATATCATTTCCCATCAATAGTATGTCATCCACATACAATATGAGAAATGCTACAGAGCTCCCACTCACTTTCTTGTAAATGCAGGCTTCTCCATAAGTCTGCGTAAACCCTAACGCTTTGATCATCTCATCAAAATGAATGTTACAACTCCGAGATGCTTGCACCAGCCCGTAGATCGAGCGTTGGAGCTTGCACACCTTGTCAGCATTCTTAGGATCGACAAAACCTTCCGGCTGCATCATATACAATTCTTCCTTAAGGAAACCATTAAGGAATGCTATTTTGACGTCCATTTGCCATATCTCATAATCATAGAATGCGGCAATTGCTAACATGATTCGGACGGACTTCAGCTTCGCTACGGGTGAGAAAGTCTCATCGTAGTCAACCCCTTGAACTTGTCGATAACCCTTAGCGACAAGCCGAGCTTTATAGATGGTTACATTACCATCCGTGTCTGTCTTCTTCTTAAAGATCCATTTATTTTCTATGGCTCGCCGATCATCGGGCAAGTCAGTCAAAGCCCATACTTCGTTTTCATACATGGATCCTATCTCGTATTTCATGGCTTCCAGCCATTTGTCAGAATCCGGGCCCGCCATCGCTTCTTCATAGTTCGAAGGTTCACTGTTTTCTAACAACATGATTTCCAAGACAGGGTTGCCGTACCACTCTGGTGCGGAACGTGTCCTTGTGGACCTACGAAGTTCAGTAGCAACTTGATCTGAAATTTCATGATCATCATCATTAACTTCCTCTCTAGTCGGTGCAGGCACCTCAGGAACAATTTCCTGAGCTGCGCCACTCTCCGGTTCAAGAGGTAATACTTCATCAAGTTCTACTTTCCTCCCACCTATTTCTTTCGAGAGAAACTCTTTCTCTAGAAAGGATCCATTCTTGGCAACAAAGATCTTGCCTTCGAATCTGAGGTAGAAGGTATACCCAATAGTTTCTTTAGGGTATCCTATGAAGACGCATTTTTTCGACTTGGGTTCGAGCTTTTCAGGTTGATGTTTCTTGACATAAACATCGCATCCCCAAACTTTTAGAAACGACAGCTTAGGTTTCTTCCCAAACCATAATTCATACGGTGTCGTCTCAACGGATTTCGACGGAGCCCTATTTAAAGTGAATGCGGCAGTCTCTAAAGCATAGCCCCAAAATGACAGCGGTAAATCGGTAAGAAACATCATAGATCGCACCATATCCAATAGAGTGCGATTACGACGTTCGGACACACCGTTACGCTGAGGTGTTCCAGGCGGCGTGAGTTGTGAAACTATTCCACATTTCCTTAAGTGTGTGCCAAATTCGTGACTCAAGTATTCTCCCCCACAATCTGATCGCAAGAACTTGATTTTCCTGTCACGTTGATTCTCAACCTCACTCTGAAATTCCTTGAACTTTTCAAAGGTCTCAGACTTGTGTTTCATTAAGTAGACATACCCATATCTACTCAAGTCATCAGTGAGGGTGAGAACATAACGATAGCCACCGCGAGCCTCAACACTCATTGGACCGCACACATCAGAATGTATGATTTCCAATAAGTTGGTTGCTTGCTCCATTGTTCCTGAGAACGGAGCCTTGGTCATTTTACCCATGAGGCATGATCTGCACGTGTCAAATGATTCGTAATCAAGAGACTCCAAAAGTCCATCTGCATGGAGCTTCTTCATGCGTTTGACACCTATGTGACCAAGGTGGCAGTGCCACAAGTATGTGGGACTATCATTATCAACCTTACATCTTTTGGTATTCACACTATGAATATGTGTAACATTACGCTCGAGATTCATTAAGACTAAACCATTCACCAGCGGAGCATGACCATAAAACATATCTCTCATATAAATAGAACAATCATTATTCTCGGATTTAAATGAGTAGCCATATCGAATTAAACGAGATCCTGATACAATGTTCATGCTCAAAGCTGGCACTAAATAACAATTATTGAGGTTTAAAACTAATCCTGTAGGTAAATGTAGAGGTAGCGTGCCAACGGCGATCACATTGACCTTGGAACCATTCCCGACGCGCATCGTCACCTCGTCCTTCGCCAGTCTCCGCTTATTCCGCAGCTCCTGCTTTGAGTTACAAATGTGAGAAACCACACCGGTATCAAATACCCAGGAGCTACTACGAGTACTGGTAAGGTACACATCAATTACATGTATATCACATATACCTTTAGTGTTGCCTGCCTTCTTGCCCGCTAAGTATTTGGGGCAGTTCCACTTCCAGTGACCACTTCCCTTGCAATGAAAACACTCAGTCTCAGGCTTGGGTCCATTCTTTGGCTTCTTCCTGGCAGCTTGCTTACCGGGCGCGGAAACTCCCTTGCTGTCCTTCTTGAAGTTCTTTTTACCCTTGCCTTTCTTGAACTTAGTGGTTTTATTCACCATCAACACTTGATGTTCCTTTTTGATTTCCACCTCCGCTGATTTCAGCATTGAATATACCTCAGGAATGGTCTTTTCCATCCCCTGCATATTGAAGTTCATCACAAAGCTCTTGTAGCTCGGTGGAAGCGACTGAAGGATTCTGTCAATGACCGCGTCATCCGGGAGATTAACTCCCAGCTGAGTCAAGCGGTTATGCAACCCAGACATTTTGAGTATGTGCTCACTGACAGAACTATTTTCCTCCATCTTACAACTGAAGAACTTGTCAGAGACTTCATATCTCTCGACCCGGGCATGATCTTGGAAAACCATTTTCAGCTCTTCGAACATCTCATATGCTCTGTGTTGCTCAAAACGCTTTTGGAGCCCCGGTTCTAAGCTGTAAAGCATGCCGCACTGAACGAGGGAGTAATCATCAGCACGTGACTGCCAAGCGTTCATAACGTCTTGGTTCTCTGGGATGAGTGCGTCACCTAGCGGTGCTTCTAGGACATAATCTTTCTTGGCAGCTATGAGGATGATCCTCAGGTTCCGGACCCAGTCCGTATAGTTGCTGCCATCATCTTTCAGCTTGGTTTTCTCTAGGAACGCGTTGAAGTTGAGGGCAACATTAGCGTGGGCCATTTGATCTACAAGACATAGTGTAAAGATTTTAGACTAAGTTCATGATAATTAAGTTCATCTAATCAAATTATTCAATGAACTCCCACTCAGATAGACATCCCTCTAGTCATCTAAGTGAAACATGATCCGAGTCAACTAGGCCGTGTCCGATCATCACGTGAGACGGACTAGTCAACATCGGTGAACATCTTCATGTTGATCGTATCTTCTATACGACTCATGCTCGACCTTTCCGTCTTCCGTGTTCCGAGGCCATGTCTGTACATGCTAGGCTCGTCAAGTCAACCTAAGTGTATTGCGTGTGTAAATCTGGCTTACACCCGTTGTATTCGAACGTTAGAATCTATCACACCCGATCATCACGTGGTGCTTCGAAACAACGAACCTTCGCAACGGTGCACAGTTAGGGGGAACACTTTCTTGAAATTGTTACGAGGGATCATCTTATTTAAGCTACCGTCGTTCTAAGCAAATAAGATGTAAAACATGATAAACAGCACATGCAATCAAATAGTGACATGATATGGCCAATATCATTTTCTCCTTTTGATCTCCATCTTCGGGGCTCCATGATCATCGTTGTCACCGGCATGACACCATGATCTCCATCATCGTGTCTTCTTGAAGTTGTCTCGTCATCTATTACTTCTACTACTATGGCTAACGCTTTAGCAATAAAGTAAAGTAATTACATGACGTTTATGTGGCCACGCAGGTCATAAATAAATAAAGACAACTCCTATGGCTCCTGCCAGTTTTCATACTCATCGACATGTAAGTCGTGATTCCTATTACAAGAACATGATCAATCTCATACATCACATATATCATTCATCACATCCTTTTGGCCATATCACATCACATGGCACATGCTGCAAAAACAAGTTAGACATCCTCTAATTGTTGTTGCAAGTTTTTACGTGGCTGCTATAGGATTCTAGCAAGAACGTTTCTTACCTACGCCAAAACCACAACGTGATATGCCAATTTCTATTTACCCTTCATAAGGACCCTTTTCATCGAATCCGATCCGACTAAAGTGGGAGAGACAGACACCCGCTAGCCACCTTATGCAACTAGTGCATGTCAATCGATGGAACCAGTCTCACGTAAGCGTACGTGTAAGGTCGGTCTGGGCCGCTTCATCCCACGATGCCGCCGAATCAAGATAAGACTAGTAACGGCAAGCAAATTGACAATATCCACGCCCACAACTGCTTTGTGTTCTACTCGTGCATAGAAACTACGCATAGACCTAGCTCATGATGCCACTATTGGGGAACGTAGCAGAATTTTAAAATTTTCTACGCATCACCAAGATCAATCTATGGAGTGATCTAGCAATGAGGGAGAGGAGAGTGCATCTACATACCCTTGTAGATCGCGAGCGGAAGCGTTCAAGAGAACGGGGTTGATGGAGTCGTACTCGTCGTATACTAATATCTCAACAACTTTCGGGTTACCGTATACTAATATCTCAACAACCCTAGTGTCACCGAACCTTAAGTGTGTAGACCCTACGGGTTCGGGAAGACACGCAGACATGACCGAGACGACTCTCCGGTCAATAACCAACAGTGGGATATGGATACCCATGTTGGCTCCCACATGCTCCTCGATGATCTCATCAGATGAACCACGATATCGAGGATTCAATCAATCCCGTATACAATTCCCTTTGTCAATCGGTACGTTACTTGCCCGAGACTCGATCGTCTGTATCCCAATACCTCGTTCAATCTCGTTACCGGCAAGTCACTTTACTCGTACCGTAATGCATGATCCCGTGATCAACCACTTGGTCACATTGAGCTCATTATGATGATGCATTAGCGAGTGGGCCCAGAGATACCTCTCCGTCATACGGAGTGACAAATCCCAGTCTCGATTCGTGCCAACCCAACAGACACTTTCGGAGATACCCGTAGTGTACCTTTATAGTCACCCAGTTATGTTGTGATGTTTGGCACACCCAAAGCACTCCTACGGTATCCGGGAGTTGCACAATCTCATGGTCTAAGGAAATGATACTTGACATTCGGAAAAGCTATAGCAAACGAACTACACGATCTTTGAGCTATGCTTAGGATTGTGTCTTGTCCATCACATCATTCTCCTAATGATGTGATCCCATTATCAATGACATCCAATGTCCATAGTCAGGAAACCATGACTATCTTTTGATCAATGAGAAAGTCAACAAGAGGCTCACTAGGGACGTGTTGTGGTCTATGTATTCACACATGTATTACGATTTCCGGATAACACAACTATAGCATGAACAATAGACAATTATCATGAACAAAGAAATATAATAATAACCATTTTATTATTGCCTCTAGGGCATATTTCCAACAGGTTCGTCATGGCCTAGTAACATGACTTCCAGAACAGGATTACCGTACCACTCTGGTGCGGAACGTACTCTGGTTGACCTACGAGGTTCGGTAGTAACTTGATCTGAAGTTTCATGATCATCATCATTAACTTCCTCACTAATTGGTGTAGGCATAATTGGAACTGATTTCTGTGATGAACTACTTTCCAATTCGGGAGAAGGTACAATTACCTCATCAAGTTCTACTTTCCTCCCACTCACTTCTTTCGAGAAAAACTCCTTCTCTAGAAAGGATCCACTCTTAGCAACAAAGAACTTGCCTTCGGATCTGCGATAGAAGGTGTACCCAACAGTTTCTTTTGGGTATCCTATGAAGACGCACTTCTCCGATTTGGCTTTGAGCTTATCAGGCTGAAATCTTTTCACATAAGCATCGCAACCCCAAACTTTAAGAAATGAAAACTTAGGTTTCTTGCTAAACCACAGTGTCATCTCAACGGATTTTTAGATGGTGCCCTATTTAACGTGAATGCAGATGTCTCTAATGCATAACCACAAAACGATAGTGGTAAATCGGTAAGAGACATCCTAGATCGCACCATATCTAATAAAGTACGGTTATGACGTTCGGACACACCATTACGCTGTGGTGTTCCAGGTGGCGTGAGTTGCGCAACTATTCGACATTGTTTCAACTGAAGGCCAAACTCGCAACTCAAATATTTCGTCTCCACGATCAGATCGTAGAAATTTTATTTTCTTGTTATGACGATTCTCCACCTCGCTCTGAAATTCTTTGAACTCTTCAAATGTTTCAGACTTGTGTTTCATTAAGTAGATATACTCATATCTGCTCAAATCATCTGTGAAGGTCAGAAAATAATGATACCCGACACGAGCCTCAACACTCATTGGATCGCATACATTAGTATGTATTATTTATAATAAGTCTGTTGCTCGCTCCATTGTTTTGGAGAACGGATTCTTAGTCATCTTGCCCATGAGGCATGGTTCGTAAGCATCAAGTGATTCTAAAAGCCCATCAGCATGGAGTTTCTTCATGCGCTTTACACCAATATGACCTAAACGGCAGTGCCACAAATAAGTTGCACTATCATTATTACCCTTGCATCTTTTGGCTTCAATATTATGAATATGTGTATCACTACAATCGAGATTCAATAAACCATTCACCTTGGGTGTATGACCACAGAAGGTTTTATTCATGTAAAAAGAATAACATTTATTCTTTGACTTAAATGAATAACCGTATTGCAATAAGCATGGTCCAATCATATTATGCTCAACGCAAACACCAAATAACATTTATTTTAGGTTCAACACTAATCCCGAAGGTAAAGGGAGTGTGCGATGGTGATCTTATTAACCTTGGAATTACTTCCAACACACATCGTCACCTCGCCCTGAACTAGTCTCTGTTCATTTTGTAACTCCTGTTTCAAGTTACTAATCATAGCCACTGAAATAGTATCAAATACCCAGGGGCTACTATGAACACTAGTAAAGTACACATCAATAACATGTATATCATATATACTTTTGTTCACTTTGCCATCCTTCTTATCCGCCAAGTATTTGGGGCAGTTCCGCTTGCAGTGACCATTTCCTTTGAAGTAGAAGCACTCAGTTTCAGGCTTGGGCCTAGCTTTTGGGTTTCTTCATGGGACAGGCAACTTGCTTGCCGTTCTTCTTGAAGTTCCATTTCTTTCCCTTGCCCTTTTACTTGAAACTAGTGGTCTTGTCAACCATCAACAATTGATGCTTTCTTGATTTCTACCTTCACCGATTTCAGCATCGCGAAGAGCTCAGGAATCGTTTTACGTCATCCCTTGCATATTATAGTTCGTCACTAAGTTCCAGTAACTTGGTGATAGTGACTAGAGAACTCTGTCAATCACTATCTTATCTAGAAGATTAACTCCCACTTGATTCAAGCAATTGTAGTGCCCAGACAATCTGAGCACATGCTCACTGGTTGAGCTATTCTCCTCCATCTTGTAGGCAAAGTACTGTCAGATGTGTCATACCTCTCGACACGGTCATCAGTCTGAAATACTAATTTCAACTCTTGGAACATCTTATATGCTCCGTGGCGTTCAAAACGTTTTGGAAGTCCCGGTTCTAAGCCGTAAAACATGGCGCACTAAACTATCAAGTAGTCATCATACCGAGCTTGCCAAACGCTCATAACGTCTACTTCTGCTCCTGCAATAGGTCCATCACCTAGCGGTGCATCAAGGACATAATTCTTCTCTGCAGCAATGAGGATAATCCTCAGATCACGGAGCTAGTCCGCATCATTGCTACTAACATCTTTCAACATAGTTTTCTCTAGGAACATATCATAAATAAAACGGGTAAGCTATACGTGAGCAATTGATCTACAACATAGATATGCAAATACTATCGGGACTAAGTTCATGATAAATTTAAGTTCAATTAATCATATTACTTAAGAACTCCCACTTAGATAGACATCCCTCTAATCATCTAAGTGATCACGTGATCCATATTAACTAAACCATGTCTGATCATCACGTGAGATGGAGTAGCTTTCAATTATGAACATCACTATGTTGATCATATCTACTATATGATTCACGCTGGACCTTTCGATCTTGGTGTTCCGAGGCCATATCTGCATATGCTAGGCTCGTCAAGTTTAACCCGAGTATTCTGCGTGTGCAAAACTGGCTTGCACCCGTTGTATGTGAACGTAGAGCTTATCACACCCGATCATCACATGGTGTCTCAGCATGAAGAACTATCACAACGGTGCATAATCAGGGAGAACACTTATACCTTCAAATTTTAGTAAGGGATCATCTCATAATGCTACCGTCGTACTAAGCAAAATAAGATGCATAAAAGATAAACATCACATGCAATCAATATAAGTGATATGATATGGCCATCATCATCTTGTGCCTTTGATCTCCATCTCCAAAGAACCGTCATGATCACCATCATCATCGGCTTGACACCTTGATCTCCATCGAAGCATCGTTGTCGTCTCACTAACTATAACTTCTATGAATATTGATATCTACTACACAACCTTCTTCTTGTAGACGTTGTTGGGCCTCCAAGTGCAGAGGTTTGTAGGACAGTAGCAAATTTCCCTCAAGTGGATGACCTAAGGTTTATCAATCCGTGGGAGGCGTAGGATGAAGATGGTCTCTCTCAAGCAACCCTGCAACCAAATAACAAAGAGTCTCTTGTGTCCCCAACACACCCAATACAATGGTAAATTGTATAGGTGCACTAGTTCGGCGAAGAGATGGTGATACAAGTGGTATATGGATAGTAGATATGGGTATTTGTAATCTGAAATTCTAAAAACAGCAAGGTAACTAATGATAAAAGTGAGCGTAAACAGTATTGCAATGCGTTGAAACAAGGCCTAGATTTCATACTTTCACTAGTGCAAGTTCCCTCAACAATACTAACATAATTGGATCACATAACTATCCCTCATGCAACAAAGAGTCACTCCAAAGTCACTAATAGCGGAGAACAAACAAAAAGATTATGGTAGGGTACGAAACCACCTCAAAGTTATTCTTTCCAATCAATCCGTTGGGCTATTCCTATAAGTGTCACAAACAGCCCTAGAGTTCGTACTAGAATAACACCTTAAGACACACATCAACCAAAACCCTAATGTCACCTAGATACTCCAATGTCACCTCAAGTATCCGTGGTTATGATTATACGATATGCATCACACAATCTCAGATTCATCTATTAAACCAACACATAGAACCTCAAAGAGTGCCCCAAAGTTTCTACCGGAGAATCACGACGAAAATGTGTGCCAACCCCTATGCATAGGTTCATGGGCGGAACCCGCAAATTGATCACCAAAACATACATCAAGTGAATCACGTGATATCCCATTGTCACCACAGATATGCACGGCAAGACATACATCAAGTGTTCTCAAATCTTTAAAGACTCAATCTGATAAGATAACTTCAAAATGGGAAACTCGATCCATTACAAGAGAGTAGAGGGGGAGAAGAAACATACGATCCAACTATAATAGCAAAGCTCATGATACATCAAGATCGTACCAAATCAAGAACACGAGAGAGAGAGAGAGAGATCAAACACATAGCTACTGGTACATACCCTCAGCCCCGAGGGAGAACTACTCCCTCCTCGTCATCGAGAGCACCGGGATGATGAAGATGGCCACCAGAGAGGGATTGCCCCCTCCGGCAGGGTGCCGGAACAGGTCTAGATTGGCTATCGGTAGCTACGGAGGCTTCTGGCGGCAGAACTCCCGATCTATTGTGCTCCTGGATGTTTTTAGGGTATATGGATATATATAGGCAGAAGAAGTACGTCAGGGGGCCACGAGGGGCCCACGAGGGTGGAGGGCGCGCCCAGGGGGTGGGTGCCCCCCCTGCCTCGTGGCTTCCTCATAGATCCCCTGACGTGCACTCCAAGTCTTCGGGGCTTCTTCTGATCCAAAAATAAGTTCCATGAAGTTTCAGGTCAATTGGACTCCGTTTGGTTTTCCTTTTCTACAATATTCTAAAACAAGGTAAAAACAGAAACTGGCACTGGGCTCTGGGTTAATAGGTTAGTCCCAAAAAATGATATAAAAGTGTATGATAAAGCCCATAAACATCTGAAATAGTAGATAATATAGCATGGAGCAATCAAAAATTATAGATACGTTGGAGACGTATCAGCATCCCCAAGCTTAATTCCTACTCGTCCTCGAGTAGGTAAATGATAAAAACAGAATTTTTGATGCGGAGTGCTACTTGGCATAATTTCAATGTAATTCTTCTTAATTGTGGCATGAATATTCAGATCCATAAGATTCAAGACAAAAGTTTAATATTGACATAAAAATAATAATACTTCAAGCATACTAACTAAGCAATCATGTCTTCTCAAAATAACATGGCCAAAGAAAGTTATCCCTACAAAATCATATAGTCTGGCTATGCTCCATCTTCACCACACAAAATATTTAAATCATGCACAACCCCGATGACAAGCCAAGCAATTGTTTCATACTTTTGATGTTCTCAAACCTTTTCAATCTTCACGCAATATATGAGCGTGAGCCATGGACATAGCACTATAGGTGGAATAGAATGGTGGTTGTGGAGAAGACAAAAAGGGAGAAGATGGTCTCACATCAACTAGGCGTATCAACGGGCTATGGAGATGCCCATCAGTAGATATCAATGTGAGTGAGTAGGGATTGCCATGTAACGGATGCACAAGAGCTATAAGTATATGAAAGCTCAACAAAAGAAACTAAGTGAGTGTGCATCCAACTTGCTTGCTCATGAAGACCTAGGGCATTTTGAGGAAGCCCGTCATTGGAATATACAATCCAAGTTCTATAATTTAAAATTCCCACTAGTATATGAAAGTGACAACATAGGAGACTCTCTATCATGAAGATCATGGTGCTATTTTGAAGCACAAGTGTGGTAAAAGGATAGTAGCATTGCACCTTATCTCTTTTTCTCTCATTTTTTTATTTTTTTATATATTTTTTATTTGGGCCTTCTCCTTTTTTATGGACTCTTTTTTTTATTTGGCCTTGTTTGGCCTCTCTTTTTTCGTCCGGAGTCTCATCCCGACTTGTGGGGGAATCATAGTCTCCATCATCCTTTCCTCACTAGGACAATGCTCTAATAATGATGATCATCACACTTTTATTTACTTACAACTCAAGAATTACAACTCGATACTTAGAACAAGATATGACTCTATATGAATGGCTCCGGCGGTGTACCGGCATGTGCAATGACTCATGAGTGACAAGTATGAAAGTTTTATGAATGGTGTCTTTGCCACAAATACAATGTCAACTACATGATCATGCAAGCAATATGACAATGGTGGAGCGTGTCAAAATAACGGAACGGTGGAAAGTTGCATGGCAATATATCTTGGAATGGCTATGGAAATGCCATAATAGGTAGGTATGGAGGCTGTTTTGAGGAAGATATATGGTGGGTTTATGGTACCGGTGAAAGTTGCGCGGTACTAGAGAGGCTAGCAATGGTGGAAGGGTGAGAGTGCGTATAATCCATGGACTCAACATTAGTCATAAAGAACTCACATACTTATTGCAAAAATCTATTAGTTATCGAAACAAAGTACTACGCGCATCCTCATAGGGGGATAGATTGGTAGGAAAAGACCATCGCTCGTCCCCGTCCGCCACTCATAAGGAGGACAATCAATAAATAAATCATGCTCCGACTTCATCACATAACGGTTCACCATACGTGCATGCTACGGGAATCACAAACTTCAACACAAGTATTTCTCAAATTCATAACCACTCAACTAGCATGACTCTAATATCACCATCTCCATATCTCAAAACAATTATCAAGTATCAAACTTCTCATAGTATTCAACACACTCATAAGAGAATTTTATTATTCTTGAATACCTAGCATATTAGGATTTTAAGCAAATTACCATGCTATTTAAGACTCTCAAAATAATCTAAGTGAAGTATGAGAGTTCATCTATTTCTTCAAAATAAAACTACCACCATGATCTAAAATATATAAGTGAAGCACTAGAGCAAATGACAAACTACTCCAAAAGATATAAGTGAAGATCAATGAGTAGTCGAATAATTATGCAACTATGTGAAGACTCTCTAACATTTAATAATTTCAGATCTTGGTATTTTATTCAAACATCAAGCAAAACAAAAGAAAATGACATCTAAGAATGGCAAACATCATGTGAAGAGGCAAAAACTTAGGATCAACCGAAACTAACCGATAGTTGTTGAAGAAGAAAGGTGGGATGCCAACCGGGGCATCCCCAAGTTTAGACACTTGAGACTTCTTGAAATATTATCTTGGGATGCCTTGGGCATCCCCAAGCTTGAGCTTTTGTGTCTCCTTAATTCCTCTCATATCACGGTCTCCCTATATCTCAAAAGCTTCATCCACACAAAACTCAACAAGGACTCGTGAGATAAGTTAGTATAAACCATTGCAAAAACCTTATCATACTCTACTGTAGCAAATCACTAAAATTATTATTCAACATTGCATACTAAATGTCTCTGCATATTTAATAGTCCTATCCTCAAATAGAATCATTAAAGAAGAAAACATATGCAGACAATGCAAACATAACAGCAATCTGCCTAAACAGGACAGTCTGTAAAGAATGCAGCAACATCCATACTTCCCTAACTCCAAAAATTATGAAAGAAAATTCCCACTAGTAAATTTATCAGATCTTAATATGCAAAAGGTTTCAACATTTTATCACATTCTGACTTTTCTAGGGAATTATTGCAACAGCGGTAAACTTTCTGTTTTCAAACAGCAACATGTGGACTTCTAAAATAGGCATAGTAAAGGCTATCAATGCCACTTTTGTTGAAATAAAAGATGCAGAACATTGTTCTAAATAACATCAAGCAATTCTTAACAAAATAAATTGACACTCCAAGCAAAACACATATCATGTGGTGAATAAAAATATAGCTCCAAGTAAAGTTATCGATGAATGAAGACGAAAGAGGGGATGCCTTCCGGGGCATCCCCAAGCTTGGGCTCTTGGCTATCCTTGAATATTACCTTAGGGTGCCTTGGGCATCCCCAAGCTTAGGCTCTTGCCACTCCTTATTCCATAGTCCATCGAATCCTTACCCAAAACTTGAAAACTTCACAAAACAAAACTTAACAGAAAACTCGTAAGCTCCGTTAGTATAAGAAAATAAATCACCACTTCAAGGTACTGTAATGAACACATTCTTTATTTATATTGGTGTTAAACCTACTGTATTCCAAATTATTTATGGTTTATAAACTATTTTACTAGCCATAGGTTCATCAAAATAAGTAAACAACACATGAAAAACAGAATCTGTCAAAAACAGAACAGTCTGTAGTAATCTGGATCAAACGTATACTTCTGGAACTCATAAAATTCGCAAATAAATTTATGGACCTGAGTAATTTATCTATTAATAATCTGCAAAAAGAATTAACTAAATATCACTCTCCAAATAAAAACGGCAGCAATTCTCGTGAGCGCTAAAGTTTCTGTTTTTTACAGCATGATCAACAAGACTTTCCCCAAGTCTTCCCAAAGGTTCTACTTGGCACAAACACTAATTAAAAGCATAAAAGCACATCTAAACAGAGGATATATGAATTATTTATTGCTAAACAGGAACAAAAGGTAAGGAACGAAAATAAAATTGGGTTGCCTCCCAACAAGCGCTATCGTTTAACGCCCCTAGCTAGGCATGATGATTTCGATGATGCTCACATAAAAGATAAGAATTGTAACATAAAGAGAGCATCATAAAGAATATGACTAGCACATTTAAGTCTAACCCACTTCCTATGCATAGGGATTTTGTGAGCAAAAAAACTTGTGGGAACAATAATCAACTAGCATAGGAGGGTAAAACAAGCATAACTTCAAAACTTTAAGCACATAGAGAGGAAACTTGATATTATTGCAATTCCTACAAGCATATGTTCCTCCCTCATAATAATTTTCATTAGCATCATGAATGAATTGAACAATATAACCAGCACCTAAAGCATTCTTTTCATGATCTACAAGCATAGAATTTTTATTACTCTCCACATAAGCAAATTTCTTCTCATTAATAATAGTGGGAGCAAACTCAACAAAATAACTATCATGTGATTGAAAATTAAGATCAAGATGACAAGTTTCATGGTTATCATTATTCTTTAAAGCATACGTGTCATCACAATAATCATCATAGATAGGAGGCATGCTTTCATCATAGTAAATTTGCTCATCAAAGCTTGGAGAACAAAAAATATCATCTTTATCAAACATATCTTCCCAAAGATTGTGGCTCTGCATATCATTAGCATCATAGATATTCAAGGAATTCATACTAACAACATTGCAATCATGCTCATCATTCAAAGATTTAGTTCCAAACATTCTAATGCATTCTTCCTCTAGCACTTGAGCACAATTATCGGAATCCTTATTTTCATGATAGATATTAAAAAGATGAAGCATATGAGGTACCCTTAATTCCATTTTTTGTAATTTTCTTTTATAAACTAAACTAGTGATAAAACAAGAAACTAAAAGACTCGATTGCAAGATCTAAAGATATACCTTCAAGCACTCACCTCCGCGGCAACGGCACCAGAAAAGAGCTTGATGTCTACTACACAACCTTCTTCTTGTAGACATTGTTGGGCCTCCAAGTGCAGAGGTTTGTAGGACAGTAGCAAATTTCCCTCAAGTGGATGACCTAAGGTTTATCAATCCGTGGGAGGCGTAGGATGAAGATGGTCTCTCTCAAGAAACCCTGCAACCAAATAACAAAGAGTCTCTTGTGTCCCCAACACACCCAATACAATGGTAAATTGTATAGGTGCACTAGTTCGGCGAAGAGATGGTGATACAAGTGGTATATGGATAGTAGATATGGGTATTTGTAATCTGAAATTATAAAAACATCAAGGTAACTAATGATAAAAGTGAGCGTAAATGGTATTGCAATGCGTTGAAACAAGGCCTAGGGTTCATACTTTCGCTAGTGCAAGTTCCCTCAACAATACTAACATAATTGGATCACATAACTATCCCTCAACATGCAACAAAGAATCACTCCAAAGTCACTAATAGCGAGAACAAACGAAGAGATTATGGTAGGGTATGAAACCACCTCAAAGTTATTCTTTCCAATCAATTCGTTGGGCTATTCCTATAAGTGTCACAAACAGCCCTAGAGTTCGTACTAGAATAACACCTTAAGACACACATCAACCAAAACCCTAATGTCACCTAGATACTCCAATGTCACCTCAAGTATCCATGGGTATGATTATACGATATGCATCACACAATCTCAGATTCATCTATTCAACCAACACATAGAACCTCAAAGAGTGCCCCAAAGTTTCTAGCGGAGAATCACGATGAAAACGTGTGCCAACCCCTATGCATACGTTTATGGGCGGAACCCGCAAGTTGATCACCAAAACATACATCAAGTGAATCACGTGATATCCAATTGTCACCACAGATATGCACGGCAAGACATACATCAAGTGTTCTCAAATCTTTAAAGACTCAATCCGATATGATAACTTCAAAAGGGGAAACTCAATCCATTACAAGAGAGTAGAGGGGGAGAAGAAACATAAGATCCAACTATAATAGCAAAGCTCGTGATACATCAAGATCGTGCCAAATCAAGAACACGAGAGAGAGAGATCAAACACATAGCTACTGGTACATACCCTCAGCCCCGAGGGAGAACTACTCCCTCCTCGTCATGGGGAGCACCGGGATGATGAAGATGGCCACCGGAGAGGGATTGCCCCCACCGGCAGGGTGCCGGAACGGGTCTTGATTGGCTTTCGGTAGCTACAGAGGCTTCTGGCGGTGGAACTCCCGATCTATTGTGCTCCTGGATGTTTTTAGGGTATATGGAGATATATAGGCGGAAGAAGTACGTCAGGGGGGCCACGAGGGGCCCACAAGGGTGGAGGGCGCGCCCCCTGCCTCGTGGCTTCCTCGTAGATCCCCTGACATGCACTCCAAGTCTTCTGGGCTTCTTCTGATCCAAACAATAAGTTCCGTGAAGTTTCAGGTCAATTGGACTCCGTTTGGTTTTCCTTTTCTGCGATATTCTAAAACAAGGTAAAAACAGAAACTGGCACTGGGCTCTGGGTTAATAGGTTAGTCCCAAAAAAATGATATAAAAGTGTATGATAAAGCCCGTAAACATCCAAAACAGTAGATAATATAGCATGGAGCAATCAAAAATTATAGATACGTTGGAGACGTATCAACTATCGCTTCCGCTTAGTGATAAAGTAAAGCAATTACATGGCGATTGCATTTCATACTGATACGTCTCCAACGTATCTACAATTTTTTATTGTTCCATGCTATTATATTATCTGTTTTGGATGTTTAATGGGCTTTAATATACCTTTTTATATTATTTTTGGGACTAACCTACTAACCAAAGGCCCAGTGCAAATTGCTATTTTTTGCCTATTTCAGTGTTTCGCATAAAAGGAATACCAAACGGAATCCAAATGGAATGAAACCTTCGGGGGAGTTATTTTTGGAACAAACGTGATCCAGGGGACTTGGAGTGGACGTCAAGAAAGAAGCGAGGAGGCCACGAGGCAGGAGAGCGCACCCCCACCCTCGTGGGCCCCTTGCAGCTCCACCGGCCTATTTCTTCCTCCTATATATATCCATATACCCCGGAAACATCCAGGAGCACCACGAAACCCAATTTCCACCGCCGCAACCTTCTGTACCCGTGAGATCCCATCTTGGTGCCTTTTCCGGCGCTCCGCTGGAGGGGGAATCGATCACGGAGGGCTTCTACATCAACACCATAGCCTCTCCGATGATGTGTGAGTAGTTTACCACAGACCTTCGGGTCCATAGTTATTAGCTAGATGGCTTCTTCTCTCTCTTTGGATCTCAATACAAAGTTCTCCTCGATTCTCTTGGAGATCTATTCGATGTAATTCTTTTCGCGGTGTGTTTGTCGAGATCCGATGAATTATGGGTTTATTATCAAGATTATCTATGAACAATATTTGATTCTTCTCTGAATTCTTTTATGCGTGATTTAATATCTTTGCAAGTCTCTTCGAGTTATCAATTTGGTTTGGCCTACTAGATTGATCTTTCTTGCAATGGGAGAAGTGCTTAGCTTTGGGTTCAATCTTGCAGTGTCCTTTCCCAGTGACAGCAGGGGTAGCAAGACATGTATTGTATTGTTGCCATCGAGGATAAAAAGATGGGGTTTATATCATATTGCTTGAGTTTATCCCTCTACATCATGTCATCTTGCCTAATGTGTTACTCTGTTCTTATGAACTTAATACTCTAGATGCATGCTGGATAGCGGTCGTTGTGTGGAGTAATAGTAGTAGATGCATAATCGTTTTGGTCTACTTGTTGCGGACGTGATACCTATATACATGATCATGCCTAGATATTCTCATAACTGTTCGCCTTTCTATCAATTGCTCGACAGTAATTTGTTCACCCACCGTAGAATTTGCTATCTTGAGAGAAGCCACTAGTGAAACCTATGTCCCCCGGGCCTATTTTCCATCATATTAATCTCCCGTCAACTAGCTATTTCTGTCACCGTTTATTTTGCAATCTTTACTTTCCAATCTATATCATAAAAATACCAAAAAATATTTATCTTATTATCTCTATCAGATCTCACTTTCGTAAGTGACCATGAAGGGATTGACAACCCCTTTATCGCGTTGGTTGCAAGGTTCTTGTTTGTTTGTGCAGGTACGAGGGACTTGCATGTAATCTCCTACTGGATTGATACTTGGTTCTCAAAAACTGAGGGAAATACTTACGCTACTTTGCTGCATCACCCTTTCCTCTTCAAGGGAAAACCAACGCATGCTTAAGAGGTAGCACATACAATAAAGCGACAACCATATGGCTCCTGCCAATTGCCGATAACTGTGTTACAAAACATGTCATATCATACAACAATTTATATAATCACGTCTTGACCATATCACATCACAACATGCCCTACAAAAACAAATTAGACATCCTCTACTTTGTTGTTGCAAATTTTAGGTGGCTGCTACAGGCTTAGCAAGAATCGTTCTTACCTACGCATCAAAAATCACAATGCGGTATAGTGATTGCTTTTTGATATTTAGAAAGAAACATGTTCATTGAATCCGATTCAACTAAAGTTGGAGAAACTGACACCCTCCAGCCACCTGTGTGCAAAGCACGTCGGTAGAACCAGGACTCATGAACGCTGTCATGTAATGTCGGTCCGGGCCGCTTCATCCAACAATACCGCTGAATCAAGGAACAACTAGTGACGGCAAGCAATATGTATATACCCACACCCACAACTCCTTTGTGTTCTACTCGTGCATATAATATCTACGCATAGACCTGGCTCGAATGCCACTGTTGGGGAACGCAGTATTTAAAAAAATTCTACGGTTACGCAAGATCTATCTAGGAGATGCATAGCAACGAGAGGGCAGAGTGTGTCTACGTACCCTCATAGACCGAAAGCAGAAGCATTAAGTAACGCGGTTGATGTAGTCGAACGTCTTCGCGATCCAACCGATCAAGTACCGAACGCACGGCACCTCCGCGATCTGCACACGTGCAGCTCGGTGACGTCCCTCGAACTCTAGATCCAGCTAAGGCCGAGGGAGAGTTTCGTCAGCACGATGGCGTGTTGACAGTGATGATGGAGTTACCGAGGCAGGGCTTCGCCTAAGCACTATGACAATATGACCGTAGTGGAAATCTATGGAGGAGGGCACCGCACATGGCTAAGAAATCAACTTGTGTGTCTATGGGGTGCCCCCCTCCCCCGTATATAAAGGAGTGGAGGAGGGGGCCGGCCGGCCTCCTATGGCGCGCCCCAAGGGGGGAATCCTACTCCTACTAGGAATAGGTTCCCCCCTTTCCTAGTCCAACTAGGAGGGGGAATGAAGGGAAGAGGGAGAGAAAGGAAAGGGGGGTCAGCCCCCTTCCCAATTCGGATTGGGCTTGGGGGGCGCGCCCCACCTCTTGAACGTCTCCTCCTCTCTTCCACTAAAGCCCATGTAGGCCCATTAAGCCCCCGAGGGGTTCCGGTAACCCCCAGTACTCCGGAAAATGCCCGAACTAATCTGAAACCTTTTTGGTGTCCAAACATAACCTTCCAATATATCAATCTTCATGTCTCGACCATTTCGAGACTCCTCGTCATGTCCATGATCATATCCAGGACTCCGAACAACCTTTGGTACATCAAAATCACATAAACTCGTAATACCAATCGTCATCGAACATTAAGCATGCGGACCCTACGGGTTCAAGAACTATGTAGACAAGACTGAGACTCATCTCCGGTCAATAACCAATAGCAGAACCTAGATGCTCATATTGGTTCCTACATATTCTATGAAGATCTTTATCGGTCAAACCGCACAAAAACATACGTTGTTCCCTTTGTCATCGGTATGTTACTTGCCCAAGATTCGATCGTCGGTATCATCATACCTAGTTCAATCTCGTTACCGGCAAGTCTCTTTATTAGTTCCATAATGCAACATCCCGCAACTAACGCATTAGTCACATTGCTTGCAAGGCTTATACTGATGTGCATTACCGAGAGCGCCCAGAGATACCTCTTCGACAATCGGAGTGAAAAATCCTAATCTCGATCTAAGGCAACTCAACAAACACCATCGGAGACACCTGTAGAGCATCTTTATAATCACCCAGTTACGCTGTGATGTTTGATAGCACACTAAGTGTTCCTCCGGTATTCGGGAGTTGCATAATCTCATAGTCATAGGAACATGTATAAGTCATGAAGAAAGCAATAGCAACAAACTAAACGATCATAGTGCTAAGCTAGCGGATGGGTCTAGTCCATCACACCATTCTCTAATGATGTGATCATGTTCATCAAATGACAACATATGTACATGGCTAGGAAACTTAACCATCTTTGATTAACGAGCTAGTCAAGTAGAGGCATACTAGGACACTTTGTTTGTCTATGTATTCACACATGTACTAAGTTTCCGGTTAATACAATTCTAGCATGAATAATAAACATTTATCATGATATAAAGAAATATAAATAACAACTTTATTATTGCCTCTAGGGCATATTTCCTTTAGGGAGAACCTTATTCGATCTTCAGGGAGCCGCCGCCTCTCGCCTTTCTGAGCAGGACACAAACCCTAACAAAACACATGTAAAAACAGAGCCCTCCCACCGCCAAGGGCCGAGATCCACTATGCCTACATGGCCCTAAGGCCATCGAAGATGAGGCGGACCAGCGGCGGCACTGGCGGGAGAGGGAGGAACCCTAATTTTTTGGGAAGGAGCGGTTGCTTAATGTGACGTTGTTTTAGCATGGATTATGCTCATGACTATTTTGACATAATTCTATATGTCAAATACGCACCCACTGTGTGACATACATGGTGAGGAATCTTCAAATCATTAGAAAATATGCACCCACAAATTAACACATGCGGGGGAGGCGCCCTTGTGGCGGCGGCCGGAATCTCGGATCTCGCCGGGCCCAGATGGGCTTTGGCGGGCCGCCAGGTCTGGTGAGCGGCGGCAGGCTGGCATGGTGGGCCTGACAAAGCTAACTGCTTTGGCACCATGGAGGTGCTGCGACCGGTCAGGCAGCGGCGGTTGGATCCTTTTGGTCTAGTCTCCGGCAGAGAAGGCGGCGATCCGTGCACAAGAAGCTGGATGGAGTTCTTCGAACAGATCTTTGTGAAAAAATGCTCTTGGCTAGATGCCAAGGCCGGCGATGGAGGTGCTCTATGGTTCCATTCCCTTCTTGAAGGCATCGCCGTGAAGAAGTTCTAGACCACTATCTGCTATCTTTGAGGGAAACCCTAGATCGGTAGATCGGAAGACGGCGGCGTGCTTGTGTCGTTTCACCCTTGGGGGCGTCATTCTTGGTGGTGTACACGGGCTCGAGGGACCAGTGGACGACATCTTTGGTGGAGCGATGCTTCATCCTACACATTGATGGCGACGGATCTCGGTGGCATGGCGTCCTGGAGATTAGGCGTGTGATGTGCGACGATGGACTCACGCGGGAGGGTGACGCTGCCTAGGATCGTGGTGGCGTCGATGGCAGAGAAGCCTGGCACGGTCGGTGCGTCGGTTTCTGCTCTGAAGATGGATCGATGGAAGACGCTGGTGACGGGCCTTGCAGTGAGTGAGTGTGTTGGACCGGTGTGTGACCCAGTCTGGATATGTGCCTAGGCTGGGGCATCCGGCTTTAGATGTTAGGCTTGGTGCGATGTCTGTTTGGTATGAGGCTCGGACATTTGGCACCCCTTCATCAAGGGGATAAGAGTAGCAACAGGGGTTGCCAAAATGGTGGCTTCAAACAGATCTACTACTTTATAAGGTCTTTGTGAATAATTAATAATATAGCTGCACACATCGCTCAGATACTGAGGCCCGAGGTGCATCCTCCTTTATTTTTTAAAAAAAGATGCCAAAGGAAAGCCGAGGTGGAGGAACCAGCCCTTTCCTCTAACCATGACTATTGGAGAATTAATTACAATTCTGAAATATACAAATATAGACATAGGAGGTAAGTCCGACCAAATTTGGGAACTTGTCTAAAAAGGAAGAAAATTAGTCTGACTTGATTTATGCTTTTAATGAGGGTTCATATTATGGGATGATATTAAATAAATCCAATTTTATCGCTTGATGTTTACACGGGATAAGATGACCGGCTCTCTCTTCTCTCAATATATACGATCGACTCATGTGCTGATTGGTAACCAAACATTTCTCATCGACAACCAAAGTGATCTGAGTGCCTGCGTAGCTAGTGTTGTATCTGGTTGGGCATGGACAAGTACACGATTCGCATCCTTGCACTAGCAGCACTAGTGTGTCTACATCTCGTATGCTCTGCTACTGTTGCTCAATGTAAGGCAGCTAGCACACCAATATTTCTGTTTCTTCACAACGCTTAATTTTTCTTCATTCTCATCCTGGCTGAAAGTATGTACGTAGTATAGCTATCGAAGGCCTTTCTATTTTGCGTTGTATAAACAACACAACCGGATACAAAGCAACCGGATATATATATTCACACAACCGGATATATATATATATATATATATATATATATATACTACTCTAAAATAATTGCATAACCATGGTTGTTCGTTTGTTATTATTCCATAATATACAGGCCGAATCATGGCTGACACAGACAGCAAGAAGATTGATCTACCAAATGGGCTATGCGTTGAAGTAGCTCCTGAGGATTGTATGAACCGTGCTGGTTGCTTCCATTGTTTGGTAACTGACGTCTTCTACCCCACTATGGATGACTGCAAGAGCATGTGTAACACATCCTCGTCTTTACAAGACATGCTAGGTGCCATGACGACATCCCCTCCCCCTCCTTTACCTGCTCCTTAATTTTCTTGCCTAGACAATGGTTATATGTCCAAGATTGTCCCCTGAAAATAATGCCTATGTGCGGAAGCCAGTTATGCAATGAGAGTAATACACTGCAGCAGTTGTTGCTGAGTATTTTGGTTTGGTAAATTGCATTTGAAGCTTTACTAGCAATTGTTGGGAGAGCAATGAAATGACTCCCAAGCGCAGACGCTCCGGAAATCTGAGTGGTACAGCTTAGCTTGAGATCTGTGTCAATTAACTCTTCGTCACATATACATTTTAGAATACAGAGGTGAATACATCTGCAGGTGGGCCATACTGTACCAAAGTACTCAGTCCTCACACGGCTCCTGCTCCTCTCTTCAAGTCCATTGATCTTCCCCGCACAAAAAGAAGTCCATCGATCTCCAATGCAAAATAAAATAAAATAAGTCCATCGATCTCCCATGCAAAATAAAATAAAATAAGTCCATCGATCTCTCGCTTAAAAAAGTCCTATGGCGATGGATGACCAGGGCAGGCCGCCCTTGGCCAATATCCGGTGACGATGAGTTCTTCTACCCTGTCATGGAGGGTTTCGCATCTATCCTGCCTCGTGACTCTCACGAGGCGTCCGGTTCTTGTCTTCCCCAAGATCACGTTCCCAAATCAGCCCTCGGCCGGCCTTGGCGATGTTAAACATGTAACATACATACGGTATTGTATAAACCGTATTCTGCTTGTAACGATAGAGCTAGCGATAAGGATTAGTATTAGTTGAGATTTCTTGGTTGTTGAGATTGCTTCTTGTTGTGCAATCCACGCCAACCTCCTGTAACCATCTGTCTATATATTAACACAAAAGCGTCCCTGCGAGGCATACGCTTCATCTATCGTTTTTCACATGGTATACAGAGCAACCTCCTTCCAACGCATCTAACTATGCCGAGCTCCTCATCCGTCGCCATGGCCGCACCCTCCCTCGCCTCCCTCGGCCACACCATCACTGAGAAGTTGACGCGGGAGAACTTCCTCGTCTGGAAGGCGCAGATCCTGCCGCACGTCAAGGCGGCAGGGATGACGGGCTACTTGGACGGCTCAATCAAGGAGCCCCCTGCCATTCTTCTCTCAGAGAAGGAAGTCGCCGGGAGAAGGAGACCGTCTCGACGCCGAATCCTGAACACGCCGTGTGGGTAACTCAAGATCAGCAGGTCCTCACTTTTTTGATTGCATCTCTGTCTCGCGAGGTCCTGCTGCAGGTTAGTTCCCACACCACCGCCACCACGCTCTGGACAGCCCTGCTGCAGAGTTTTGCCTCGCAGTCCAGGGCAAGGGTGATCCAGCTCCACTCTGCCATCGAGCACACTCGCAAGGGAGATCTCTCCGCGGCGGCGTACTACACCAAGATGGTCAGCATCGCCGACGAACTAGCAGCTGCCGGCAAGGCGATGGACGAAGACGACATCGTCGATCACATCTTGCAGGGGCTGCTCCACGAACCCGACTACAGCGGGTTCGTCTCGGCCATCTCGACACGCACCGCCACCGAGCAACCCATCAGACTTGGCGAACTCTTCTCCCTGCTGCCGCTGAAGCTCGCATCGCGGCACAGAACGCCGCCTACCACTCCAGCCACTCTGCCAACCTTGCTGCCCGAGGCGGAGGACGCGGCGGCAACTCCAATCGTGGGGGCTATGGCGGCCGCGGCTACAACAACAACACGGCGCCACGCTACTCCGACAACTCCGGTGGCAATGGCTCTGGAGGGGGATCACGTCAAGGGAGCGGTGATCGCGGTGACCGTGAACGGTGCCAGATCTGTAAGCTTGACGGGCATGGCGCGTGGCGCTATAAAAAGCGCTACGACAGGAACTACACCAACAACATCCGCCATCCTGCAGGCGGCGGAAGCAGCAACGGAGGTGGCAACAATGGTGGAAATCACACGGCAAATGTGGTTCACTCCTATGGGGTGGATACGAATTGGTATCTCGACACTGGCGCGACTGATCACGTGACAAGGGAGTTGGAGAAACTCGTTGTATGTGATCGCTACACCGGCACGGAACAAATCCACACGGCGAGTGGACAAGGTATGGACATCGCACATATTGGTCATACTACTCTTACTACCCCTCATGGCTCTCTTGAACTCAAATATATCATTCATGCTCCACAATCCGATCAAAGTCTTCTCTCTGGTTATAAACTTATCAAAGATAATCATGCGTTTCTTGAGATTTACCCTGAAGTTTTCTTTGTCAAGGATCGGGCCAGCCGGAGCACCATTCTTCAAGGCAAGAGTAGAGGTGGTTTGTTTCCTATTTCTGGCCGCCAAGAGGCTCATCTCCGTCAAGCTCTAGGTGTGGCAAAACCATCTACATCAAGGTGGCATAGGCGCCTAGGGCATCCATCACTCCCAGTGGTCCAAAAGATTCTTAGAGATTTTGATCTTCCTGTGTCAAATAAAGATGATCATCACTTAGTTTGTGATGCCTGTCAAATGGCCAAGAGCCATCAACTTCCTTATTCTCGATCCGTCAGTGAGTCTAAAGCTCCTTTAGAGCTTGTTTTTTCCGATGTGTGGGGTCCAGGACCAATATCTGTAGGCAAACAAAAGTACTATGTGAGCTTTATTGATGATTTCAGCAAATTTAGTTGGATTTATTTACTCAAGAACAAATCTGATGTGTTTGAGAAATTTCGCCTCTTCCAACAACATGTTGAACATTTGTTTGACCGGAAAATTCTTGCCATGCAAACTGACTGGGGTGGGGAATACAAAAACTTAATTCCTTTTTTGAGCGCATTGGTATCTCTCACCACGTGTCTTGCCCTCATGCTCATCAGCAGAATGGATCTGCTGAACGGAAGCATCGTCACGTTGTGGAAGTTGGTTTATCTCTTCTAGCTCATGCCTTCATGCCAATGAAATTTTGGGATGAGGCATTTCTCACTGCCGTCTATCTTATCAACCGTGTACCTAGTCGTGTCATTAAAAATCAAACCCCGCTTGAGCGCCTCTTTGGCACAAAACTCAACTACACATTCCTTCGCATTTTTGGTTGTGCAGTTTGGCCAAATTTACGTCCTTTCAATAAACACAAGCTTGAGTTTCGCTCTAAGCAGTATGTGTTTTTGGGCTACAGCAATCTTCATAAAGGGTATAAGTGTTTAGATGTTTCCTCTGGTAGGGTGTATATCTCCCGTGACGTGGTCTTTGATGAACACGTGTTTCCCATTGCGTCACTTCACCCTAATGCCGGCGCACAACTCCGCAAAGAGCTTGTTCTACTGCCGCCTCGCCTTCTCCCTTCATCCACTTGTCTGTCATGAGGGGCGGTGGAGTTTGATCAATTGTCTATGTCACATAACCCTGGTTCAAGTGTGCAGGAATCTGGTGAAGAAATTGGCGAAAAAATTTCTCATGATTTTATGCAGCCAACCGGTTCTGGGGATACCACAGGCGCAGAAGATCCGGGCTCCGATCCCGGTGCTGATTCAGGCAGGCGAATCGCCTCGAGATCAGCTGGCAGTGGCAGATTCCCTGCGGGATCTGTGCCACCCGCACGTGGCCCTGGCCGGTTCCCCCGCGCCCCAGCAGCGGATGGGGTGCCTGGCCCCCATGCCCCAGCATCGGATGGCGCGCCTGGCCCTGGTTGGTCAGCGGATGGCGCGTCTGGTCGGGACGGTGGGGCAGCTGATTCGCTGCATGCAGCTGATGTGTCGCCCGCCGGTTTGTTGCATGCGGAGCCAGGAGCTGATACGATGCATGCGACTCCTGTGCTCAGTTCTGATTTGCCGCATGCAGCAGACTCGGGATCAGCTGTTTCCTCCACTGTTGCATGTCTTCCCCAACACCTTGCTCGGCCAGAACTTCCTCCGCCTACACGTGCACGTACAAGGTCACAAGATGGTATTGTTCAACCCAAAGTTTTTAAAGATGGTTGTATTCGTTGGGGTTCCTTCTGTGCCACAGGTGAACCGCAGAACTTGGGGGAAGCGCTTGGTGCATCTCGATGGAAAGCAGCTATGGATGAGGAGTACAGGGCACTCATGGAAAACAAGACTTGGCGCTTGGTTCCTCCTGTCAAGGGCAGGAATGTGATTGACTGCAAATGGGTTTACAAGGTAAAACACAAGTCCGATGGTACTGGTGACAGGTACAAAGCACGGCTGGTTGCAAAGGGTTTCAAACAAAGGTATGGGCTTGACTACGAGGATACTTTTAGTCCTGTAGTAAAGGCTGCTACCATCAGGATGATACTCTCTGTTGCTGTCTCAAGAGATTGGTGTATACGACAGCTAGATGTCAAGAACGCGTTCTTGCACGGTGTTCTGGAAGAGGAAGTATTTATGAAACAACCTCTTGGGTATGTACATCCAAAGCTTCCGCAGCATGTTTGCAAATTAGACCAGGCTTTGTATGGGTTGAAACAGGCACCTAGAGCTTGGTACTCTCGGTTGTCGTCAAAACTGCAGTCTCTTGGGTTCACTCCTTCAAAAGGGGATACTTCATTGTTCTTTTATCGCTGTCGTGGTGTCACCATCTTTATGCTCATTTATGTTGATGATATAATTGTCACGAGCTCATCCTCTCAGGCTGTTGAAGCTCTCATATATAAAGGATCTGCGTATGGACTTTGCACTCAAAGACCTTGGTAGTCTGCATTACTTCCTTGGGATTGAGGTGAAATATGTAAAGGATGGAATTGTATTGTCACAAGGCAAGTATGTGCAGGATGTTCTTCAAAGAGTAGGTATGAAAGGATGTAAACCATCACCTACTCCTCTGTCCACCTCAGAAAAATTGTCTCTTCATGATGGAGAGGTACTTGGAACAGAAGATTCTACCAAGTACAGAAGCATTGTAGGAGCCCTGCAGTATTTGACTTTAACTAGACCTGATATTTCATAATCAGTTAATAAGGTTTGCCAATTTCTGCATGCTCCTACCAGTGCTCACTTTACAGCAGTTAAAAGAATACTTAGATATCTTCAAGGAACAGAGAGCCACGGACTCAGGATTGGGAAGTCAGACTCCATGCTAGTAAGTGCCTTTTCATATGCAGATTGGGCAGGATGCCCTGATGACAGGAGATCAATAGGAGGCTTTGCAGTATTTCTAGGAGGTAACTTAATTTCATGGAGTGCTCGTAAGCAGGCAACTGTGTCCAGGTCAAGTACAGAAGCTGAGTACAAATCATTAGCTAATGCAACTGCAGAGATTATATGGGTACAAAATGTGCTCACAGAGTTGGGTGTACAACATCCTAGATCGGCATCACTTTGGTGTGATAATCTTGGAGCTACATACTTGTCTGCTAATCATATCTTCCATGCCAGGACAAAGCATATTGAAATTGACTACCACTTTGTTTGAGAAAGGGTGGCCAATAAACTGTTAAATATTAGGTTTGTGCCCGCAGGTGATCAAGTTGCGGATGGATTTACAAAACCTCTTACTGTCAAACAATTAGAACACTTTAGACACAATCTCAACTTAGAGATTTGTGATTGAGGGGGAGTGTTAAACATGTAACATACATACGGTATTGTATAAACCGTATTCTGCTTGTAACGATAGAGCTAGCGATAAGGATTAGTATTAGTTGAGATTTCTTGGTTGTTGAGATTGCTTCTTGTTGTGCAATCCACGCCAACCTCCTGTAACCATCTGTCTATATATTAACACGAAAGCGTCCCTGCGAGGCATACGCTTCATCTATCGTTTTTCACAGGCGACGTCATCTTCATCCACTTCGGTGCTGGACACACCCATTTCTCTGATCTCTTAGAGCAATTCTAGCCGAGCCCCTAAAAATTAGAGGAGTATTTTGCCAAGGTAACCTTAGTGGAGTAAATTTACTCCACTAAGTTTTGATCGGTTCTAGCCGATCCCCTAAATTTAGCGGAGTAAAAATCAAATTTAGTTAAGATGAACAAACTTCTAAACTGAAATTCGACACACAGTTTACATTACCATCCGCCGGAACATAGTTCAAACCGATGCTAAAAAATGAACTTAAACATAGGCTAAAATTTAAATCTAACTGAAATTTTAAGTCGCTATTCGACTTTTCGAGGGAGAGCCAGTCCTCCCTAGAGATGCCACCGCCCATGGGGTCAGTCCCTAGGCCGTCATCGTCGTAGCCCGGAAGGTCCTTCGCCACTCTTCGATGTTGAAGTTGTCCTCGTTGCCACCTCCTCTGCCACCACCGTTGTCCTCCTCGTCGCTTTGAGAGGACGATGATGTTCGCCCCACCGTCCGCTCGCTCCTCGTAGAGATTGTGCTCCACCTCCACTAGCTTAGGGTACTTCTGGCGGAAGTCGGCCATGTACGCCTCATCAGTGGCCTCTGGTCCGAGCCACCGTAGCATTCACCACCCCAGCAGCAACGGATCGAGCAACGACATCTCGCCCCATGAAAAGTTCAGGAGCGTATCGATGTCGTTCAGCCGGACCGACGGGAGGTCGTACTCGCGGGCGGCAAGCTTGGCGGAGTGAAACAACCCAAGCCAAAGCTTCTTGTGGGTGTCCCCATCAGTGATTTCAGCCACCCATGTCCCCCACGCCCGTTGCTGAACTCTATGGTACTTCCTCTGTGGCAAAGACGGCACAAGGAGATCGGCGAAGCCGACAAGCCGGAGCCAGCAGTATGGGGTTGCAGTGTCGCGGAGGCACTTGAAGGAAATATGCCCTAGAGGCAATAATAAAGTTATTATTTATTTCCTTATATCAAGATAAATGTTTATTATTCATGCTAAAATTGTATTAACCGGAAACATAATACATGTGTGAATACATAGACAAACAATATGTCACTAGTATGCCTCTATTTGACTAGCTCGTTGAATCAAAGATGGTTAAGTTTCCTAGCCATAGACATGAGTTGTCATTTGATTAACGGGATCACATCATTAGAGAATGATGTGATTGACTTGACCCATTCCGTTAGCATAGCACTTGATCGTTTAGTTTGTTGCTATTGCTTTCTTCATGACTTATACATGTTCCTATGACTATGAGATTATGCAACTCCCGTTTACCGGAGGAACACTTTGTGTGCTACCAAACGTCACAACGTAACTGGGTGATTATAAAGGTGCTCTACAGGTGTCTCCGAAGGTACTTGTTGGGTTGGCGTATTTCGAGATTAGGATTTGTCACTCCGATTGTCGGAGACGTATCTGTGGGCCCACTCAGTAATGCACATCACTATAAGCCTTGCAAGCATTGCAACTAATGAGTTAGTTGCGGGATGATGTGTTACGGAATGAGTAAAGAGACTTGCCGGTAACGAGATTGAACTAGGTATTGAGATACCGACGATCGAATCTCGGGCAAGTAACATACCGATGACAAAGGGAACAACGTATGTTGTTATGCGGTTTGACCGATAAAGATCTTCGAAGAATATGTAGGAGCCAATATGAGCATCCAGGTTCCGCTATTGGTTATTGACCGGAGACGTGTCTCGGTCATGTCTACATAGTTCTCAAACCCGTAGGGTCCGCACGCTTAAAGTTCGATGACGGTTATATTATGAGTTTATGTGTTTTGATGTACCGAAGGAGTTCGGAGTCCCGGATGAGATCGGGGACATGACGAGGAGTCTCGAAATGGTCGAGATGTAAAAATCGATATATTGGACGACTATATTCGGACATCGGAAAGGTTCCGAGTGATTCGGGTATTTACGGGAGTACCGGGGAGTTACGGGAATTCGTATTGGGCCTTAATGGGCCATACGGGAAAGGAGAGAAAGGCCTCAAAGGGTGGCCGCACCCCTTCCCATGGGCTGGTCCGAATTGGACTAGGGAGGGGGGCGCCCCCTTCCTTCCTTCTCCTTTTCCCTTCCCTTTCCTTCCCTCCTACTCCTACTACTTGGAAGGGCTCCTAGTTCTACTAGGAAAGGGGGAATCCTACTCCCGGTGGGAGTAGGACTCCCCTAGGGCGCGCAGTAGAGAGGGCCGGCCCTCCCCCTCCTCCACTCCTTTATATACGGGGGCAGTGGGCACCCCAAAGACACAACAATTGATCTCTTGATCTCTTAGCCATGTGCGGTGCCCCCCTCCGCCATAATCCACCTCGGTCATATCGTAGCGGTGCTTAGGCGAAGCCCTGTGTCGGTAGAACATCATCATCGTCACCATGCTATCGTGCTAACGAAACTCTCCCTCAACACTCGGCTGGATCGGAGTTCGAGGGACGTCATCGAGTTGAACGTGTGCAGAACTCGGAGGTGCCGTGCGTTCGGTACTTGATTGATCGGATCATGAAGACGTACGACTACATCAACCGCGTTGTGCTAACGCTTCCGCTTTCGGTCTACGAGGGTACGTGGACAACACTCTCCCCTCTCGTTGCTATGCATCACCATGATCTTGTGTGTGCGTAGGGAAATTTTTGAAATTACTACGTTCCCCAACAGTGGTATCCGAGCCTGGTTTTATGCGTAGATGTCATATGCACGAGTAGAACACAAGTGAGTTGTGGGCGATATAAGTCATACTGCTTACCAGCATGTCATACTTTGGTTCGGCGGTATTGTTGGATGAAGCGGCCCGGACCGACATTACGCGTACGCTTACGCGAGACTGGTTCTACCGACGTGCTTTGCACACAGGTGGCTGGCGGGTGTCAGTTTCTTCAACTTTAGTTGAACCGAGTATGGCTACGCCCGGTCCTTGAGAAGGTTAAAACAACACCAACTTGACAAACTATTGTTGTGGTTTTGATGCGTAGGTAAGAATGGTTCTTGCTAAGCCCGTAGCAGCCACGTAAAACTTGCAACAACAAAGTAGAGGACGTCTAACTTGTTTTTGCAGGGCATGTTGTGATGTGATATGGTCAAGACGTGATGAGATATAAGTTGTTGTATGAGATGATCATGTTTTGTTGAAGTTATCGGCAACTGGCAAAAGCCTTATGGTTGTCTCTCTATTGCATAAGATGCAAGCGCCAAATAATTGCTTTACGTTATCGCTATGCGATAGCAATAGTTGCAAGAGCAATAGTTGGCGAGAGGACCATGTGATGACACATTGATATAGATCAAGATGATGGAGATCATGGTGTCATGCCGGTGATGATGGAGATCATGACAATGCTTTGGAGATGGAGATCAAAGGCACAAGATGATGATGGCCATATCATGTCACATATTTTGATTGCATGTGATGTTTATCTTTTATACATCTTATTTTGCTTAGTTCGGCGGTAGCTTTATAAGATAGTCTCTCACTAAATTATCAAGGTATAAGTGTTCTCCCTGAGTATGCACCATTGCGAAAATTCTTCGTGCTGAGACACCACATGATGATCGGGTGTGATAGGCTCTACGTTCTAATACAACGGGTGCAAAACAGTTGCACACGCGGAATACTCAGGTTAAACTTGACGAGCCTAGCATATAACAGATATGGCCTCGGAACACGGAGACCGAAAGGTCGAGCGTGAATCATATAGTAGATATGATCAACATAGTGATGTTCACCATTGAAACTACTCCATCTCACGTGATGATCGGACATGGTTTAGTTGATTTGGATCACGTCATCACTTAGAGGATTAGAGGGATGTCTATCTAAGTGGGAGTTCTTAAGTAATATGATTAATTAAACTTTAATTTATCATGAACTTAGTCTTGGTAGTATTAGCATATCTATGTTGTAGATCAATAGCTCGCGTCGTTGCTTCCCTATGTTATATATATGTTCCTAGAGAAAACTAAGTTGAAAAATGTTAGTAGCAATGATGCGGATTGGATCCATGATCTGAGGTTTATCCTCATTGCTGCACAGAAGAATTATGTCCTTGATGCACCGCTAGGTGACAGACCTATTGCAGGAGTAGATGCAGACGTTATGAATGTTTGGCTAGCTATGATGACTACTTGATAGTTTAGTGCACCATACTTAACAGCTTAGAATCGGAACTTCAAAGGCGTTTTGAATGTCATGGACCATATGAGATGTTCCAGAAGTTGAAGTTAATATTTCAAACAAATACCCGAGTTGAGAGATATGAAGTCTCCAACAAGTTCTATAGCTAAAAAGATGGAGGAGAATAGCTCAAGCAGTGAGCATGTGCTCAGATTGTCTGGGTACTACAATCGCTTGAATCAAGTGGGAGTTAATCTTCCAGATAAAATAGTGATTGACAGAATTCTCTAGTCACCATCACCAAGTTAGTAGAACTTCGTGATGAACTATAGTATGCAAGGGATGATGTAAACGATTCCCGAGCTTTTCATGATGATGAAATCGATGAAGGTAGAAATCAAGAAAAAGCATCAAGTGTTGATGATTAACAAGACCACTAGTTTCAAGAAAAGGGCAAAGGGAAAGAAAGGGAACTTCAAGAAGAACAGCAAGCAAGTTGCTGCTCAAGTGAAGAAGCCCAAGTCTGGTCCTAAGCCTAAGACTAAGTGCTTCTACTGCAAAGGGACTGGTCACTGAAAGCGGAACTGGCCCAAATATTTGGCGGATAAGAAGGATGGCAAAGTGAACAAAGGTATATTTGATATACATATTATTGATGTGTATTTTACTAGTGTTCGTAGCAACCCCTCGGTATTTGATACTGGTTCAGTTGCTAAGAGTAGTAGCTCGAAACGGGAGTTGCATAATGAACAGAGACTAGTTAAGGGTGAAGTGACGATGTGTGTTGGAAGTGGTTCCAAGATTGATATGATCATCATCGCACACTCCCTATACTTTCGGGATTAGTGTTGAACCTAAATAAGTGTTATTTGGTGTTTGCGTTGAGCATGAATATGATTTGATCATGTTTATTGCAATACGGTTATTTATTTAAGTAAGAGAATAAATTGTTGTTCTGTTTACATGAATAAAACCTTATATGGTTACACACCCAATGAAAATGGTTCATTGGATCTCGATCGTAGTGATACACATATTCATAATATTGAAACCAAAAGATGCAAAGTTAATAATGATAGTGCAACTTATTTGTGGCACTGCCGTTTAGGTCATATTGGTGTAAAGCGCATGAAGAAAATCCATGCTGATGGGCTTTCGGAATCACTTGATTATGAATCAGTTGATGCTTGCGAACCATGCCTCATGGGCAAGATGGCTAAGACTCTGTTCTCCGGAACAATGGAGCAAGCAAAAGATTTGTTGGAAATCATACATACTGATGTATGTGGTCCGATAAATATTGAGGCTCACAGCAGGTATCATTATTTTATAATCTTCACAGATGATTTGAGCAGATATGAGTATATCTACTTGATGAAACACAAGTCTGAAACATTTGAAAAGTTCGAAGAATTTCAGAGTGAAATGGAGAATCATTGTAACAAAAAATAAAAGTTTCTACGATATGATCGCAGAAGGAAAATATTTGAGTTACGAGTTTGGCCTTCAGTTAAAACAATGTGAAATAGTTTCACTACTCACGCCACCTAGAACACCACAGTGTAATGGTGTGTCCGAACGTCGTAACCGTACTTTATTAGATATGGTGCGATCTATGATGTCTCTTACCGATTTACTACTATCGTTTTGGGGTTATGCATTAGAGGCAGCTACATTCACATTAAATAGGACACCATCTAAATCCGTTGAGACGGCACCGTATGAACAATGGTTTGGCAAGAAACCTAAGCTGTCGTTTCTTAAAGTTTGAGGTTGCAATGCTTATGTGAAAAAGTTTCGACCTGATAAGCTCAAACCCAAATCGGAGAAGTGCATCTTCATAGGATACCCAAAAGAATATGTTGGGTACACCTTCTATCACAGATCCGAAGGCAAGATATTCATTGCTAAGAATGGATCCTTTCTAGAGAAGGAGTTTCTCTCGAAAGAAGTGAGTGGGAGGAAAGTAGAACTTGATGAGGTAACTGTACCTGCTGCCTTATTGGAGAGTAGTTCATCACAGAAATCTGTTCCTGTGACTACTACACCAATTAGTGAGGAAGGTAATGATGATGATTATGTAACTTCAGATCAAGTTGCTACCGAACCTTGTAGGTAAACCAGAGTGAGATCCGCACCAGAGTGGTACGGTAATCCTGTTCTGGAGGTCATGTTGCTTGACCATGACGAGCCTACGAACTATGAGGAAGCGATGATGAGCCCAGATTCCGTGAAATGGCTTGAGGCCATGAAATCTGAGATGAGATCCATGTATGAGAACAAACTATGGACTTTGATTGACTTGCCCATTGATCGGCGAGCCATTGAGATTAAATGGATCTTCAAGAGGAAGACGGACGCTGATAGTAGTGTTACTATCTACAAAGCTAGAATTGTCGCAAAAAGGTTTTCGACAAGTTCAAGGTGTTGACTACGATGAGAGTTTCTCACTCGTATCTATGCTTAAGTATGTCCTAATCATGTTAGCAATTTCCGCATTTTATGAAATCTGGCAAATGGATAAACAAAACTGCATTCCTTAATGGATTTATTAAACAAGAGTTGTATATGATGCAACCAGAAGGTTTTGTCAATCCTAAAGGTACTAACAAAATATGCAAGCTCCAGCGATCCATCTATGGACTGGTGCAAGCATCTCGGAGTTGGAATATACGCTTTGATAAGTTGATCAAAGCATATAGTTTTATACAGACTTGCGGTGAAGCCTGTATTTACAAGAAAGTGAGTGGGAGCACTACAGCATTTCTGATAAGTATATGTGAATGACATATTGTTGATCGGAGATAATGTAGAATTATTCTGCAAAGCATAAAGGAATGTTTGAAAGGAGTGTTTCAAAGAAAGACCTCGGTGAAGCTGCTTATATATTGAGCATCAAGATCTATAGAGATAGATCAAGACGCTTGATAAGTTTTTCAATGAGTACATACCTTGACAAGATTTTGAAGTAGTTCAAAATGGAACAGTCAAAGGAGTTCTTGCCTGTGTTACAAGGTGTGAAGTTTAGTAAGACTCAAAACCCGACCACGGCAGAAGATAGAGAGAGAATGAAAGTCATTCCCTATGCCTCAGCCATAGGTTCTATAAAGTATGCCATGCTGTGTACCAGACCTATTGTATACCCTGCCCTGAGTTTGGCAAGGGAGTACAATAGTGATCTAGGAGTAGATCACTGGACATTGGTCAAAATTATCCTTAGTGGAATAAGGATATGTTTCTCGATTATGGAGGTGACAAAAGGTTCGTCGTAAAGGGTTACGTCGATGCAAGTTTTGACACTGATCCAGATGACTCAAAGTCTCAATCTGGATACATATTGAAAGTGGGAGCAATTAGCTAGAGTAGCTCCGTGCAGAGCATTGTTGACATAGAAATTTGCAAAATACATATGGATCTGAATGTAGCAGATCCGTTGACTAAACTTCCCTCACAAGCAAAACATGATCACACCTTAGTATTCTTTGGGTATTAATCACATAGCGATGTAAACTAGATTATTGACTCTAGTAAACCCTTAGAGTGTTGTTCACATGACGATGTGAACTATGGGTATTAATCACATGGTGATGTGAACTATTGATGTTAAATCACATGACGATGTGAACTAGATTATTGACTCTGGTGCAAGTGGGAGACTGAAGGAAATATGCCCTAGAGGCAATAATAACGTTATTATTTATTTCCTTATATCATGATAAATGTTTATTATTCATGCTAGAATTGTATTAACCGGAAACATAATACATGTGTGAATACATAGACAAACAGTATGTCACTTTGACTAGCTCGTTGAATCAAAGATGGTTAAGTTTCCTAGCCATAGACATGAGTTGTCATTTGATTAACGGGGTCACATCATTAGAGAATGATGTGATTGACTTGACCCATTCCGTTAGCATAGCACTTGATCGTTTAGTTTGTTGCTATTGCTTTCTTCATGACTTATACATGTTCCTATGACTATGAGATTATGCAACTCCCGTTTACCGGAGGAACACTTTGTGTGCTACCAAACGTCACAACGTAACTGGGTGATTATAAAGGTGCTCTACAGGTGTCTCCGAAAGGTACTTGTTGGGTTGGCATATTTTGAGATTAGGATTTGTCACTCCGATTGTCGGAGAGGTATCTCTGGGCCCACTCGGTAATGCACATCACTATAAGCCTTGCAAGCATTGCAACTAATGAGTTAGTTGCCGGATGATGTATTACGAACGAGTAAAGAGACTTGCCGTAACGAGATTGAACTAGGTATTGAGATACCGACGATCGAATCTCGGGCAAGTAACATACCGATGACAAAGGGAACAACGTATGTTGTTATGCGTTGACCGATAAAGATCTTCGTAGAATATGTAGGAGCCAATATGAGAATCCAGGTTCCGCTATTGGTTATTGACCGAGACGTGTCTCGGTCATGTCTAACATGTTCTCGAACCCGTAGGGTCCGCACGCTTAAGTTCGATGACGTTATATATGAGTTTATGTTTTTGATGTACCGAAGGAGTTCGGAGTCCCGGATGAGATCGGGGACATGACGAGGAGTCTCGAAATGGTCGAGACGTAAATATCGATATATTGGACGACTATATTCGGACATCGGAAAGGTTCCGAGTGATTCGGGTATTTTCGGAGTACCGGGGAGTTACGGGAATTCGTATTGGGCCTTAATGGGCCATACGGGAAAGGAGAGAAAGGCCTCAAAGGGTGGCCGCACCCCTCCCCATGGGCTGGTCCGAATTGGACTAGGGAGGGGGGGCGCCCCCTTCCTTCCTTCTCCTTTTCCCTTCCCTTTCCTTCCCTCCTACTCCTACTACTTGGAAGGGCTCCTAGTTCTACTAGGAAAGGGGAATCCTACTCCCGGTGGGAGTAGGACTCCCCTAGGGCGCGCCATAGAGAGGGCCGGCCCTCCCCCTCCTCCACTCCTTTATATACGGGGGCAGGGGGCACCCCAAAGACACAACAATTGATCTCTTGATCTCTTAGCCGTGTGCGGTGCCCCCCTCCACCATAATCCACCTCGATCATATCGTAGCGGTGCTTAGGCGAAGCCCTGCGTCGGTAGAACATCATCATCATCACCACGCCGTCGTGCTGACGAAACTCTCACTCTCCCTCAACACTCGGCTGGATCGGAGTTCGATGGACGTCATCGAGTTGAACGTGTGCAGAACTCGAAGGTGTCGTGCGTTTGGTACTTGATCGGTCGGATCGTGAAGACGTACGACTACATCAACCGCGTTGTGCTAACGCTTCCGCTTTCGGTCTACGAGGGTACATGGACAACACTCTCCCCTCTCGTTGCTATGCATCACCATGATCTTGCGTGTGCGTAGGGAAATTTTTGAAATTACTACGTTCCCCAACAGCACTGGCATGAGGAGGACACGCCCGCGCTTCGCTTGTGGCGACGCGGATCCACGTTGTGGATGGGCGGCGGGGAATGGTGTCCACGGGATTCGGTCATGGCGGCAGCGATGGGGGTGCGGGAACGCAGGGATTAGGGAGGAGGAGAGGCAAACAAGGCATGGGGATTTTTACTCCGAGATCGAGCGGTGGAGTATATTTACTCGCCGGCTAAGTGGTGGAGTAAATTTATACTCCTCTATGGATTTTAGAAGATCGGATAGGCCCTGGTTAGAGTTAAACTGGAGTTTTACTCCTGTAACCGGTTTTAGGGGATCGGCTAGAGTTGTTCTTAGCGGCTATCTCATAGGAAGCGACTGATAATCTAGAGGATGTGGTCAAAAAGCCATCTTCTTAGAGAACCATGCTCATAGAATATTTATGGATGAACCGGAAGGATCCTTATGCAAAGTATTTCTTGTACAAAGAGTTCCAGAATTCTTCCGGTGTATTAAGAATAAGAAAAGGCGGCAAAGAAGAAAACAAAGGGTACAAGTTGATAAAATTATGTATGCGAAAGCCAGCTTAAGGTGAAAGATACTTCTTGAGAGTCCTCCTTAGTCATGTAATAGGTGCGACTTAATACGATGATTTGAAAATTGTACATGGAAAGCTCTGCTTGACCTTTAGAGAAGCATGTGAGCAGAAAGACCTCATAGAGATTGACAATTGACAATACTCTTGATGATTGCCTGACTAAGGTTGCTACTTTCCAGATGACTTGTTCTCTAAGAAGATCTTTTGTGACTATTCTGGTGTGCTACGAGGAGACTAACATAAGAGAATTACAAGATCATGAATGGTGCGCGTTGCTGCGCCCATTCATTTTGACAATAGAATGGTAGGAATTTTCATCAAGTACAGACCAAAATATAATGATAAGTTAAATTTTCGTGGTCTCACATACTAAAATATGCATTTTGCCGTGAGCATCCATATTGAGAAAAGAATGTTGAAATGTTTATAAAATATGAATAGTACAAACACTCAATATTTTGTAATTTTACATACACTCGCTCAATATAGATGGTGCATCCATATTTAAACTTAGGATGGATCCACTCATATAAATATTATTTATATCACCTTCACAACACATGATGACAATATTTTGATGAATTACCCCAAAGAAATCCGGTGAACTTCAAAAATAAGCCGAGATGCATGAAATTTTTCAATAATTAGCAACAATCCACAACATAACTGTATCGTAATAACTCTACAACAAAGGGTACATCATTGGTTCAGTTTAAGAATATGCTAAATTTTAAGAACACGTCCCATACTCTATAAAGCTCTGTTGTTATACTTGGTCATAAAAGAGCACAACATCAACTTGAAGGTTTTTAAGTAACTGAGACAAGACACAAAAGAAAAATATTGCATAAAAGCATTATAACCATACCACAATGATTGTCGTAGGAGTGAAGCCCTTGTCTTTATCCTGTCAACTAACTGTATAGAACTTTCGACTCCATCCGGTCACTGTCATTATAGATACTTCAAGTTTGCTATATATGAGGCACCCATAACTAATTACTGGAATTCCTTTTATGCACATGCAGATGAAATGGTAGTAAACAAGTTTGATCCTCCGTGTGAGGTTATATTATGTTTATGTCCCAAATGTGGACTCATACCATATTTAGGAATTTCATATATAGATTACCTACAAATACTTCATTAGTAGACGTTTCTAGTATGCAAAATTAGTTTTTTTATAATCAAATTACTACCCAATATGGATTGGTTTAGTGAGTAAGAACGGGGTAATGGGGACATAAGAAGATGGCTGTTGATACCTTGCAACATCTGTCAATATTCTACACCTTCCATACAGCAATAATGCATTATAGTATTTATGTTGAGCATAAGGCAGTGGGGCAATTAGCCATTTTCTGAAGTTACCCACATGATCTGAATCCACTTCAGAAGTTAATTGGTTTGATTTTGTATCACTAATCACACATATAATAATTCATTGGAATTCCTTCCAATTCACCAGCTGCTATGTACTTCTGCAAAAAAAAAAACAGCATGCAAAGACATGAGAAAGAAAGAAAAAATTAAACATCAAGGATAATAGACTAACATAACTGCTACATCACTTATCTTTTTTTAATTCAGTAATTTTGGTGCAAAACATTGGTGGATCAACTATGCTCATCAAAGTAATTGTCCTATTGCCAATAAGTGCCAAGGTATTCGATAATTTCTCTAAAGGACACAATATTTTCCTTTGCGCTGCAATAACCTGAATATAGCATAAGAATTGAGAAGATTTATCATGAAATGTACCCTCTGTCCCTACATATAAGATGTTTTTGCAGTTTGAACTGCAAAAAATGTCTTATATTTAGGGACAGAGGTAGTAGATCCTAGTGTCAAACAAGAATAAAAAAATAGCCAAAGCTTGGGAGGGACTCCCTTTAAATTGGACGCAGCATGATTGGCATAAGAAAGGTTAAGTTTTATCATCAAATTGTCATCCGACTGTCAAGAAAGAAGAAGAAAAAAGGTCCATAAGTCACGTCATTGCATCACGTTCCATTTGACTAACTGAAATAAAAATTAATAAGCATGATCCGTTTACCAGTTGAACTGTTAGAACTAATAACCAAACCATGCTAACATCAATAACAAAAGAAAAGAATAGTGGTGATTTTCGTACCAGGAGAAAAATTACCTTGGAGAATAATTTTGCTTGTCAAGAAGTTGTCTTGTTGTTCAACCAACCATGAAGTTATGCCAATTTAAGAGGGCAGAATGGAACTAAGGCATAATGTAGTCATTAGATTTTAAAAAGAACATGCTCCCTTTATTGTATTATTTAGTTAACTATATGATTTGGAGGAATTTAAGCCTCTCAACACTGTGAGTACCGGCAATAAAAATATGCATCTCATTAGTTATTTCCTTCTTTCTTTTATTTTGGAGTTCGATCTGAAACGCACTTCAGATTCTTGCCAACATACGAAGGTTTTAGTACTCGTCTTAATGGTCTGGAATATCTCACGCTAAAAGGGAAGGAAGGCAAATACTCTACTTTCAGCGGTAAGCATATATTAGAAAATTCAGATACTCTGCATAGAGGTAACCTACTTTCTTCGTGGACAATCTGGACATTGGTGCCATCACACGAACACATATATGAGAAAATCCTAGTCTGTCTAGTAGTATACTACTTCCTTGTGGACGTGGTGCCCATCAGACGAAGACACAACTACGTACTAGTCAATAACAACATGTGGTACTATGGGTATTTCATAAGCGAGGAGAAGGTCGACTATATCATCCCAATAGTAGTTCTATTAAGCTTAGAAAGGAGAAACCAAACAGAGAAGAACATTGCAAGTTGGGGACAACAAAAGAGAATACAACACAACTAGACAAGCATGACAATAATGATCTACGGATGTGTTACCTGAGCCTTGAAGTGGTTGCTACCCTAACTTTATCTACAGCTCGAAGATGACCTGAAAGAGGAAATTCATGATTAGATGTTGTGCAGGGAGTGTACGAGAGGATGACACGGGAGAGGGGAAGAGAGGAGTTAATTTCTACTCGGTGGCGTTTAGAGACAAGGGAGGGAGATGGAGGTGGGTGTCACTCACCTGCATCAGATGATGGCGAGGCCGAGGGCGGCGAGACCACGTCACGGGGAGGGGTGCACGGAGTCCAGGTCGAAGAAGACGCTATCGAGGTCGCGGAGAATCGGAGATTTGCAATGGTGTTCTATGGGCGTCGAAATGAATCAAGCGCGGAAAGTCGACGACGAGGGGGCTGCCAGATCAAAGAACATGGCAGCGGCGGTTGGCGTAGTTAGGTCGTGCGTGAGGGAGTTCTCGTCAGCGTCCATGCTAGGGACGAAAGGAGTGTCATGTTTTTTTTAGTAAAACAACATGCTTTATTCAATGTTCAAACTGGTAGAGATACATAGCCAGACATGTCTACCCACCTTTAAACTAGTTGCCATCCTAGCAAGATTATGGGGTTCACTATTACACGCACGCTGTTCGAAGCTAAACTGACACTCTTGAAAGTGTGGAACTCTATCAATAATATCTCTAAGGATCATGCCATAAGGGCCCAGATAAACCCTTTCTCGAAGCTCATTCACGACTCTCGGACAGTCGAATGCAACACTAATCTTGTTAACATGAAGGTCCTCAGCTAGAGTCATGGCCTCCCTGCATGCGTGAGCTTCGAGCGTTGCCGGCTCCGTCACACCGGCTAGCCCCACTGCACATGCGCCCAGAAATAGTCCCTCGTCATTCCTACAGACAACTCTGAACGTTCCCTTGTTCGCTGTCTTAGCTACAGCTCCATCGGTATTAAGTTTCACCATGCCTGGACGTGGCCCAAGACACCTTGCAGGCTCCATCCTCGTCGTAGTTATGGACCGAGCTGGTGATGCTGTTTTGCTGCAGTATTCAACCTCCTCAATGTATTGCGTGATGAATAAGTTTGTGGACCATCGGCTTTGGAATTCCCCCTCATGAATTGCTCGATGTCGAGCCCACCATGAACTCCATAAACATGGCATTGTCCAGCGTCGCGCTTAACCCAAACAGTCATAACTTTGCATCATCCGTTTCATCCCAAAACACGGGATTGAAGTGTCGTCCTCAAGAAACACCCGAACGCTCTTTGCCAAATTACAGTCAAGTATTGCGTGCCTCCAGGAGTCTACCGTTGCATTGCAAATCGGACATGCAGCTGATTGTGCAATCTTACGGTCCTTCCTGACCTCACCCGTGGGAAAAGATGTCCTTGCTAATCTCCAAGCCAATACTTTTAGTTTGGCAGGGACTCTTACCTTCCACAACTGACGCCAATTCTTCTCCTCATTCTCTCTATTTGAGTTTCCTGTAGCTCCATACATCCAATCCTCAAGCTGCAACTTAGTCTCTACTAGCATCATGTACGCCGATCTCACCAACAATCAATCTGATTAGCCAAAATAAGCGGGATTTGTCGGATAGCGTCCACATCCATTGGAAGGAAGTGTGACTGAAGCTCCTGTATGTTCCATTCCTTCGATGCAGCATGCATGAAGTCGCAGACTCTGTCTTGTGAGGGGTGTTTTTTCAGTTGCACGTCAGAAGCTTTTACAGGCCCAGTAGGCCCAATTTAATCTCAGAAGCCGAAAAGGCCACCAGAGCAGTTGCCCAGTAAGTGTTAACACTCGTTAGGATCGACCGAAGCAACTGGGGTGCGATTAAGGGACAATCGGATGACCGGAAATGTCTAAAAGTGACATCTAACGGCCATGAACGCTAATGGCCCGAGATGGCAGTATAAGTGCTCAGTTATAATGTATATAAGTGGGAGCGACATGTAGAGTCAATGTTCGAGGATTACCGTCGTAGCCATCCCAACCAGGCCGCATTGGGGAATTGATGGTGCTTAGAGACATCCGACATATTGCTCACTAGATGGGGAAGGATATCAAAAACTATGGCCTTCCGGAGGTGGTTGAAATAGATGGTGATTGTTCTAGCGACCACTTTAGAGAGGTACAGTAGGAGCTGTCTTTCGGTGTTCACCAAGAACATCTTGATATGTTTACGTCTTTGAACATCGAGCAACGGGCTGGATTTGATGAAATACTGGATCACATGGTCAGCAACAAGAGCCAAATTTTCTTTGTTAACGGTCTAAGTGGCATGGGGAGACTTATCCGTATAAGGCGCTTCTTGTCAGGGTGCGGTAAATAGGACAAGTCGCTATTGCAACAATGACATCTGGTACAGGAGCATTGATCATGCCTGGTGGACACACCGCCCAATCCAGATTCGAAATCCCAATTAGCCTCAGAAACAATAGCACATGTAATTTCACCAAGCAGAGTGGTACCGTCGAGCTGCTTCATAGAGCATCCTTGATAATCTGGGATGAAGTTGCCATCAAAAAGCATCAAAGAGCTGTGGCACTTGATAGGTCACTACAAAGATATCATGGGTTGCGATTTTCCTTTTGGGGGGAAGGTTGTGGTGTTTGGAGAAAATTTTAGGCAGGTCCTTCCTATCGTGATGCGTGGGACAAGAGCAAATATCATGGATGCAACACTACAAAGATCTTATCTGTGGGGAAAGTTAGGATACGCCTGTCACGTAGTATGAGGGCACAAACTGACCCCGGGTTCTCCAACTACCTACTTATAATTGGCAATGAAACAGAAGATACGATTGGTGATGATTATGTGTGTCTTCCTAATGAAATTATGATAGGGTACACTTCCACGGCAGAATCAGTGAAGAAGCTTATCAATGATGTCTTCCCATCGCTTCATGAAATTTTTGCATCCGAAGCTTACATGAGCATGCGTGCTATTCTTTGTACCAAGAATGAGCATGTGGACGAGTTGAATGGAAAGATGATTGACATATTTCTTGGCCAAGAAAAGGTATATCATAGCTTTGACTTTGTCAAGCATGACGCACACAATAACTATCCTGTCATTTTGCTATGGAATCTTGGTCTTCACAATGGGCTATGCAATGGAACAATATTAGTGATTAGAGCATTTCAACATAATGCAATTGACGTGGAGATTGTTGATGGACACCATGCTGGAAAGAAAGTGTTCATACCTAGGAATCCTTTGCCACCCTCAGCCAGGGCCAACTCTGGTGTATGATGTGGTAAGTATGCCTCCTTGGGGGGGTTGGGGGGGGGGGGGGGGGGGGGGGGGGGGGGGGCATGATGTGGTAAGTATGCATGTATGGCATAGCATAATAAAAAATAGATATGAAAAATAAGAAATGAGGAAACGATATGGGCTGGCCCAATTGCTGATTGATGGCGCTAGGAAACAGAAGCGTCGCAGCCCGCATGCTTCTTCAATCGTGAATTCAGGATCGTTTCGTCGCCCTCGTTGCCGGCAACTGCCGTCCACCGCTTGTGATCCTCCTCTGCGCTGCGTGCCACACTGCCGCCGTTCACTGCCTGGCCGAGGCGTCGAGCACCCGGCGGCCACTCAGGTACTCACGTCCGGCCAGCCGCGAGACCGCGTAATCGCGACCATGAGCTTGTCATCAAGTACTGCAAGTGCATTTAATCCCCGCAAGGTTGAGGCTTTATTGGTTCCTCAGTTCACTTCTTTTTTGGGGAGAGGCTTAGTTTTCATATTTGTTGCTTCACAATTCCTCGGCCTGTGAGCAGGGGCTTTGTTCTCTCATTGTAAGAATATTGTTGATGTTGGTTAATATATGAACTTCTCGCACAAAAAAGATCTGTAAAGGCATGATTTTATTTTGCTCTATCAGAATTGAATAATCTCAAAGAAAGAAGATTACCCATAGCACTCCATTATATCTGCATATTCTACATATACTGTTGGAGCATGATTTCCAAGGGTGACGCACAAGCTTAATTTTTACAAAACAGTTAATTCTTCATTTGATTGGATCCATTATTTGAACGGTTTCGCGCACATGGCCATGACAAAGATGTGCATTTTGCGAATTCGTCTCAAACCAGAAAATGCTTGCTAAATACTTTCAGAGAACCAAAAAGGAAATTTTAATCGCACTTGAGTACATTATAAAAAAGGTTTATTTTATATAAAGAATAGCTTCCTAGGATGAATGTGATTTTTTCGCGTGGCTAAACGTGCACGCTTACTGGTTTGTATAGTTGTAAAATATTTGTTTTGACGAAATTCTATATCAAATACTTACCCACCGAACGGCGGGCGTGGTGAGCAATCTTCAAACCGCTAAAAAATACTCACAAATTAACACATCCTGGCACCATGAAAACAATTTTTTTTTGTATACTATAATATAGTTGATCTGACGGGCCTCACATTTATCTTGCGAACCATGATTGGCCCTTAAATGGGTGAGCACACATACCAAGAGTGTAAGGGTATCCGCAATGCTGACCCTCAAATCGGTCACTGTATCCGTCCAGGAACCTTTCGGGACCAGTCCGCACACTAATACGGGAGCCTGCCATTCAAAGCTAGCTGCAAATGTCCGTAGACATATCAAACAAAATTTAATGAAAATAAACAAATTTGATGCATATTTAAACAAACCAGACGATTTTCATTCAAACATGGATAGCTTTTACATAGAATCAGACGATATTTCGTCTGCTCAACTAAAACCCAAAAAAACCAAAACTACCATACTCTTGACGGTGACCTCATACGCGATGCCGGGCTGGCCGGCGACACCGCCATCGTCTGAGTCATCAGAGTCGTGTTCGGGTGGCGGTAGGGCGTGGTGTCGTAGCAAGGCTTTCCTGCCGCAGCCTGCCAATAGGGGATGATCTTCTCTGCTTGCTCCTGCGCTGCGTGCAGTGCGGCCATGACCACCGCAGACGTGGGCGGGGGATAGGCGGGCAGCTGCGTCGGTGGTCTCACGAAGAGACCACTCCTGGCCTTACTTCACCATCTCATCATCGAGGCGGAAGAGACTTGCTCATCTCCACCATAGTCTTCGACCGGTCGAGGGCCCAGGCCATTGCGAGTTCCACCTCCACGAGGATTTGTGGAAGTGGGTCGTCGTAGTGCTGGCGTGTGGCACTGCACTTGTCCCGCTGTCGATGCTCCTTGTCCGCGTTCTTCTGCATCACCATGGAACTCCAAGAGGACAAGCTACCACCACCGCTGCTTCTACAGCCGCCACCAAGGCAGTGCAGTATGCGACCACGCTCCGCCACCGGTGCGGCTAGGCAGTGGCGAGAGCTGCTCCTCCTTGATAACATGACAGCTGATTTGGATGTCGAGGTTGCGTAGGGAGGTTAAGGAGGCTCTGGGTTGACAACACGGATAAGCGTCTCCGGTGGCATTGCCGGACCGATGTCATGGATGAGCGAGTGATAGAGCGTCAGCTCCATATGTTGCTTGTACTCGGTGTCCGTCGCCGCATACACTGCATCCTGCGAGAGGACGTCCGGACCGGTCTACATATGGATGCTAGACTATGTTGGATGCTAAGATTTTTTTGCTGCAACCGGGTGGCGACGGACCACCGTAAGCTCATCGGTGGTGGGTGGTTGCATGCACGTGCATGGATGGGGTCGGCTACGCTAGCTGCCCTGTCCTTTCCCCACACGGGGGCACGTTGATCTGATTTTTTGAGGAAAAGTCAAAGGTATGTGGGAATCGGAGGTTGGGACGAAGTGGGAGGCCGGATCTAACGGTTGGAAATTTCCATATCAGACACACGGGACACGACCGGCCGAAATTTGCACCGGCGCCTAGCACTGGCCAAAGAACAAGCCCCAATTTGGTGACACACGTGATGTCATATCAACATAATAAGCCACATAAGAGTAAGGATTTGGATGTGCAATGATGACAAGATTTGCTAAAAGTATTACACCTTTTTTTCCAAAAAAAATAGTACGTGCACAACCAGATCATTCATACAAGGAAATAAATACTGGGTTGTTAGAAGGGAGAGAGAGGATTGGTGGAATAGTTTGTTGTATTGCTTGAGCCTCGTGGGCATATATATAGGAGTACAATCATCTAATTGAAGTACAAGACAGACCAGAACAAATCCTAGTCTATCTCGTCTTTCCTAATAAACATTATACTCAACATCCCCCGCAGTCACAACGATAGCGACGCAGACGGTGAGACTGGAGTAGAATCCGAAGGCAAGCCGACGGACCCCCCCCCCCCAACAGTCGTAACAGTCGATGCATCGCGGAAGTCGTGGCTGGAGTAGAAACCGACGAGGTTGCTCAAGCAAGGCGGTAGCCCTTTGTGCCGTTTGTCGATGTAGCCGAGAGTGTGGGTGGTGGAGCCATGGTCGAGGTAGCCGTGCGAAGAATGCTGTGGTCGATGTCTAGTCGGGGTGGCCGGTGTCGAGGAAGTCGCTGTGGAGCCGCGGGCGCAAGGGGGCGCCGAGTTAGCATGGGTGCAGTGGTGTCAAAGTAGTGGTGCGCCGGTAAGAAGATGTTGTTGACGACGCGTCTCGGCAGGTTTACCAAGCCCGGGGACACATCGTGGACGAAGGCACGCACCGGTGTTGCCAGCAGCGGGCATGCGTAGACGGACGAAGACGAAGTTGACGGAGCGCCGCACTAGGCTTGCCAGGCCCCGGGACACGTCGTGGACGAAGGCACGCGGCGGTGTTGCCAGCACCGGGCACGCGGAGACTGGGACCTGCGCGAGCTGTACGCCATGTCGAAGAAGTCGGAGAGGCCAGCAGAGAAGAACTCGACGACGATTGTGGCGCCCATCGGCGCGGGGCCGATGTCACCAACGGTGGTCGGAGTAGACGAAGTGGTCGGAGTAGACGAAGTGGTCGGGGTAGATGACGGCGACGCTGGCGACGGGCTGGTGCTGGACGAAGACGAAGGGAGGTGGGCGGGTGGCGGCGTCAACCACGGGGGTACCAGCGGCGGCGGCCTAAGAAGAGCGGCGGCGGCGGCCTGACGGCGGCGGTGGCGGCTAAGTTAGGAGCGCGGCGACGGTGCTCGAAGTAGGCGAGGAGAACCCAATAACGTGACGAAGACCGGCGCGGACGATGGTGTTCCCGCGCCAAGGGAGGCGGCGCGGCGCATACCACGAGAAGTCGACGCGCAGCGGGCGGTGGACCGTGGGCCGCGGCGCTACGGCCCGAAGGGGCGATGCAGCGGCGGCGGACAGGTCAGGGCGACGGCGGAAGACCTCGGGGCGGTCGTAGAGACCGCGAGCCGCGGCGCTCCAGCCTGAAGGGGCGGTGCAGCGGCGGAGCGCGGGTCGGTGCAACCGCGGGGACGGCCTTGGGACGGCGGCGTGGACCGCGTGCCATGCTCGCTATGGCCTGACGGGGCAACACAGCGGCGGCGCGAGGGTCGGTGCAGCCACGGGGACGGCCTAGAGCGGACGGCCCCGGGACGGTGGTGGACCACGGGCCGGTGCACTATGGCCTGAAGGGGCGACGCAACGGTGACGCGGGTCGGTGCAGCCGGGAGAAGAACCACGGGGCAGCAGCGTTGCGGCCTGATGGGGCGACGCAGCGGCAGTCTGTTGCTCGATCGGTAGAGGGGCGCACTGAACTCGGGACAGTCTTCACGGGGCCTGCGGAGGCGCGCGCAACCGACGGGCCAGGCCGGTCGCACGGCGTGGATGAGGCGGATCGCGGCGGCGGGCGGATGATCGATCCGATTGCGCGCGAGGTCGGAGACGCCGCTCGATGAAAACGGGGTGGCGGCGGAGTTCGAGATGAAGCTGGCGACGATGGACGACGTGGGACGACATCATATTCCCTTTTGTTAGTATGCCCACTAGCTCACTCACCTTGTGGTTCTTTTTTTTGTGTGTGTGCTTTCATGAGGCGGCTTCAAAGCACAAAGATCCTGTTTTTTTTCATCTGCCTGGCGGTTTTCATTTTCATCATCTGTGGTTCCTTCTGACGGGCACTCCTCAGTTGGAGTCTTGGCATAAGCAAGACAACCAAATTAGGAAATACAACTGTAGAAACAAAACATGTGTGGCACGACAGCATCATCATCATCATTATTATAAACCCAGGTAGAATCTGTCATCGGTGTCTAGGTTTCGCGCTACATTACAGTATTTGGTACTCCCTTCGATCCCAAATAAATATCATTTTAAATTACAACTATGACACTTATTTTGGATTGGAGTAACAGTAATCTAACGAGTTCTCAATGCCAGGCATGAAGTAAAAGAGCTTACTATTAAAGACTTCGTCTGGGGAGGAGGCCCTTCATCTGGTACTTATGTCGGTTAGGTGACTGATACTTTAATGCAGGCATGTGACTATATATACCAAAATTAGCGAGCAAAAGTTATGATGCACGAGGCTTGACGCCTATCGTATTGTCCACTGGCCTCAGGGAGAATATCAAGTGCTCCGGTAGCACCTCATCTTAGGTGCTCCGGTAGCATCTCGGCTATTGGATCGTGATCCAACGGGCAACATTCCTGAAATGACGGTTGGATTCACATCCCGTGAATGTTGCCCGTTGTGCGGTCTTCCTCTGGCACATCTCGTTCCAGCGTAAAAATCTCTAGCCAATAAGACTCGCTCGATGCTCACCTATGTACGTACAGGTTCAAACTTAAAAAAACAATGCACGTATAAGTATTATCTATTTTTCTAACATGATACAATCGAAGTCATTCACATACATGGGCATACACTACCGCTATGAATGCATGCACGCACCCTACCCCTACTAGAAGAACGCCCGTGCGTTGCAACGAGGCCACATTAACTTTAAGAATTCAATATTAATATTCTCATACATATCAAGTGACATTGGTGACCTTTTTTACTATCAAATCCTCACACACACACACACACACTCTTCCTCCCGCTTCCTCACTCTCTCTCCCCCTCTCCCTCTGGAACACACACACACATATCCATCTTATTGGATACGGGACCATAATCCATCTATTTCGCACACACACGCTAGTGCATAACAATATGGATTATGTGTATTATATTTGCCACCACAACTGAGGGAATTAATTTCATATAAATCGGCCAGGCATAGCTTCAAGAATACGCGGAGGAGGTGGCCCGGGTCGGCGTCGGCGCCGTCCGGCGCGGGCCACGGGCCCGCTTCCAAGTGCGTCTGCGCGCCGGCCACCCACGCCGGGTCCTTCAAGTGCCGCTTTCACCGCACCAACTTCCAGGGCCAGGGAAGCCGCCCTTCTTCGCCCCCTTCACCGGCCGCGGCCAACACGGTGCCGCGGCACCCGGCCTCGCCGTCCTCGTCCTCCAGCACCATCGTGACCCAGTGACGTATGAAGGAAATATGCCCTAGAGGCAATAATAAAGTTATTATTTATTTCCTTATAATCATGATAAATGTTTATTATTCATGCTAGAATTGTATTAACCGGAAACATAATACATGTGTGAATACATAGACAAACAAAGTGTCACTAGTATGCCTCTACTTGACTAGTTCGTTAATCAAAGATGGTTATGTTTCCTGACCATGAACAATGAGTTATTATTTGATTAACGAGGTCACATCATTAGTTGAATGATCTGATTGACATGACCCATTCCATTAGCTTAGCACCCGATCGTTTAGTATGTTGCTATTGCTTTCTTCATGACTTATACATGTTCCTATGACTATGAGATTATGCAACTCCCGTTTACCGGAGGAACACTTTGGGTGCTACCAAACGTCACAACGTAACTGGGTGATTATAAAGGAGCATTACAGGTGTCTCCAAAGGTAGATGTTGGGTTGGCGTATTTCGAGATTAGGATTTGTCACTCCGATTGTCAGAGAGGTATCTCTGGGCCCTCTCGGTAATACACATCACATAAGCCTTGCAAGCATTACAACTAATATGTTAGTTGTGAGATGATGTATTACAGAGCGAGTAAAGAGACTTGCCGGCAACGAGATTGAACTAGGTATTGGATACCGACGATCAAATCTCAGGCAAGTAACATACCGATGACAAAGGGAACAACGTATGTTGTTATGCGGTCTGACCGATAAAGATCTTCGTAGAATATGTAGGAGCCAATATGGGCATCCAGGTCCCGCTATTGGTTATTGACCGGAGACATGTCTCGGTCATGTCTACATTGTTCTCGAACCCGTAGGGTCCGCACGCTTAAGGTTACGATGACAGTTACATTATGAGTTTATGCATTTTGATGTACCGAAGGTTGTTCGGAGTCCCGGATGTGATCACGGACATGACGAGGAGTCTCGAAATGGTCGAGACGTAAAGATTGATATATTGGAAGCCTATGTTTGGACATCGGAAGTGTTCCGGGTGAAATCGGGATTTTACCGGATTACCGGGAGGTTACCGGAACCCCCCGGGAGCTATATGGGCCTACATGGGCCTTAGTGGAAAGGAGAAAGGGGCAGCCCAAAGGGGCTGTGCACCTCCCCCCTCCCCTAGTCCTATTAGGACTAGGAGAGGTGGCCGGCCACCCTTCTCCCCCTTTCCCCCTTGGGAATCCTAGTTGGAATAGGATTGGGGGGGGAGTCCTACTCCCGGAAGGAGTAGGACTCCTCCTGTGCCCTCTCCCTTGGCCGGCGCCCCCCTCCCCCCTTGGCTCCTTTATATACTGAGGTAGAAGCACCCTAGAACACACAAGTTGATCCACGTGATCTATTCCTTAGCCGTGTGCGGTGCCCCTGCCACCATATACCTCGATAATACTGTAGCGGAGTTTAGGCGAAGCCCTGCTGCTGTAGTTCATCAAGATCGTCACCACGCCGTCGTGCTGACGGAACTCTTCCCCGACACTTTGCTGGATCGGAGTCCGGGGATCGTCATCGAGCTGAACGTGTGCTCGAACTCGGAGGTGCCGTAGTTTCGGTACTTGATCGGTTGGATCGTGAAGACGTACGACTACTTCCTCTACGTCGTGTCATCGCTTCCGCAGTCGGTCTGCGTTGGGTACGTAGACAACACTCTCCCCCTCGTTACTATGCATCACATGATCTTGCGTGTGCGTAGGAAAATTTTGAAATTACTACGAAACCCAACAGTGGCATCCGAGCCTAGGTTATTTATGTTGATGTTATATGCACGAGTAGAACACAAGTGAGTTGTGGACGATACAAGTCATACTGCCTACCAGCATGTCATACTTTGGTTCGGCGGTATTGTTGGACGAGACGACCCGGACCAACCTTACGCGTACGCTTACGCGAGACCGGTTCCCTCGACGTGCTTTGCACAGAGATGGCTTGCGGGCGACTGCCTCTCCAACTTTAGTTGAACCAAGTATGGCTATGCCCGGTCCTTGCGAAGGTTAAAACGGAGTCTATTTGACAAACTATCGTTGTGGTTTTGATGCGTAGGTGAGATTGGTTCTTACTTAAGTCCGTAGCAGCCACGTAAAACTTGCAACAACAAAGTAGAGGACGTCTAACTTGTTTTTGCAGGGCATGTTGTGATGTGATATGGTCAAGGCATGATGCTGAATTTTATTGTATGAGATGATCATGTTTTGTAACCGAGTTACCGGCAACTGGCAAGAGCCATATGGTTGTCGCTTTATTGTATGCAATGCAATCGCGATGTAATGCTTTACTTTATTACTAAACGGTAGTGATAGTCGTGGAAGCATAAGATTGGCGAGACGACAACGATGCTACGATGGAGATCAAGGTGTCGCGCTGGTGACGATGGTGATCATGACGGTGCTTCGAAGATGGAGATCACAAGCACAAGATGATGATGGCCATATCATATCACTTATATTGATTGCATGTGATGTTTATCTTTTTATGCATCTTATCTTGCTTTGATTGACGGTAGCATTATAAGATGATCTCTCACTAAATTATCAAGAAGTGTTCTCCCTGAGTATGCACCGTTGCCAAAGTTCGTCGTGCCCAGACACCACGTGATGATCGGGTGTGATAAGCTCTACGTCCATCTACAACGGGTGCAAGCCAGTTTTGCACACGCAGAATACTCAGGTTAAACTTGACGAGCCTAGCATATGCAGATATGGCCTCGGAACACGGAGATCGAAAGGTCGAGCGTGAATCATATAGTAGATATGATCAACATAAACGATGTTCACCATTGAAAGCTACTCCATCTCACGTGATGATCGGTTATGGTTTAGTTGATTTGGATCACGTAATCACTTAGAAGATTAGAGGGATGTCTATCTAAGTGGGAGTTCTTAAGTAATATGATTAATTGAACTTAAATTTATCATGAACTTAGTACCTGATAGTATCTTGCTTGTTTATGTTGATTGTAGATAGATGGCTCGTGCTGTTGTTCCGTTGAATTTTAATGCGTTCCTTGAGAAAGCAAAGTTGAAAGATGATGGTAGCAATTACACGGACTGGGTCCGTAACTTGAGGATTATCCTCATTGCTGCACAGAAGAATTACGTCCTGGAAGCACCGCTGGGTGCCAGGCCTGCTGCTGGTGCAACACCAGATGTTATGAACGTCTGGCAGAGCAAAGCTGATGACTACTCGATAGTTCAGTGTGCCATACTTTACGGCTTAGAATCGGGACTTCAACGATGTTTTGAACGTCATGGAGCATATGAGATGTTCCAGGAGTTGAAGTTAATATTTCAAGCAAATGCCCGAATTGAGAGATATGAAGTCTCCAATAAGTTCTATAGCTGCAAGATGGAGGAGAACAGTTCTGTCAGTGAGCATATACTCAAAATGTCTGGGTATAATAATCACTTGATTCAATTGGGAGTTAATCTTCCGGATGATTGCGTCATTGACAGAATTCTCCAATCACTGCCACCAAGCTACAAGAGCTTCGTGATGAACTATAATATGCAAGGGATGAACAAGACTATTCCCGAGCTCTTCGCAATGCTGAAAGCTGCGGAGGTAGAAATCAAAAAGGAGCATCAAGTGTTGATGGTTAACAAAACCACTAGTTTCAAGAAAAAGGGCAAAGGGAAGGAGAAGGGGAACTTCAAGAAGAACGGCAAGCAAGTTGCTGCTCAGGAGAAGAAACCCAAGTCTGGACCTAAGCCTGAAACTGAGTGCTTCTACTGCAAGCAGACTGGTCACTGGAAGCGGAACTGCCCCAAGTATTTGGCGGATAAGAAGGATGGCAAGGTGAACAAAGGTATATGTGATATACATGTTATTGATGTATACCTTACTAGAGCTCGCAGTAGCACCTGGGTATTTGATACTGGTTCTGTTGCTAATATTTGCAACTCGAAACAGGGACTACGGAATAAGCGGGCACTGGCAAAGGACGAGGTGACGATGCGCGTGGGAAACGGTTCCAAAGTCGATGTGATCGCGGTCGGCACGCTACCTCTACATCTACCTTCGGGATTAATATTAGACCTAAATAATTGTTATTTGGTGCCAGCGTTGAGCATGAACATTATATCTGGATCTTGTTTAATGCGAGACGGTTATTCATTTAAATCTGAGAATAATGGTTGTTCTATTTATATGAGTAATATCTTTTATGGTCATGCACCCTTGAAGAGTGGTCTATTCTTATTGAATCTCGATAGTAGTAATACACATATTCATAATGTTGAAGCCAAAAGATGCAGAGTTGATAATGAAAGTGCAACTTATTTGTGGCACTGTCGTTTAGGTCATATCGGTATAAAGCGCATGAAGAAACTCCATACTGATGGACTTTTGGAACCACTTGATTATGAATCACTTGGTACTTGCGAACCGTGCCTCATGGGCAAGATGACTAAAACACCGTTCTCCGGTACTATGGAGAGAGCAACAGATTTGTTGGAAATCATACATACCGATGTATGTGGTCCGATGAATATTGAGGCTCGTGGCGGATATCGTTATTTTCTCACCTTCACAGATGATTTAAGCAGATATGGGTATATCTACTTAATGAAACATAAGTCTGAAACATTTGAAAAGTTCAAAGAATTTCAGAGTGAAGTTGAAAATCATCGTAACAAGAAAATAAAGTTTCTACGATCTGATCGTGGAGGAGAATATTTGAGTTACGAGTTTGGTGTACATTTAAAAAATTGTGGAATAGTTTCGCAACTCACGCCACCTGGAACACCACAGCGTAATGGTGTGTCCGAACGTCGTAATCGTACTTTACTGGATATGGTGCGATCTATGATGTCTCTTACTGATTTACCGCTATCGTTTTGGGGTTATGCTCTAGAGACGGCTGCATTCACGTTAAATAGGGCACCATCAAAATCCGTTGAGACGATGCCTTATGAACTGTGGTTTGGCAAGAAACCAAAGTTGTCGTTTCTTAAAGTTTGGGGCTGCGATGCTTATGTGAAAAAGCTTCAACCTGATAAGCTCGAACCCAAATCGGAGAAATGTGTCTTCATAGGATACCCAAAGGAAACTGTTGGGTACACCTTCTATCACAGATCCGAAGGCAAGACATTCGTTGCCAAGAATGGATCCTTTCTAGAGAAGGAGTTTCTCTCGAAAGAAGTGAGTGGGAAGAAAGTAGAACTTGACGAGGTAACTGTACCTGCTCCCTTACTGGAAAGTAGTTCATCACAGAAAACTGTTTCAGTGACACCTACACCAGTTAGTGAGGAAGCCAATAATAATGATCATGAAACTTCAGATCAAGATACTACTGAACCTCGTAGATCAACCAGAGTAAGATCCGCACCAGAGTGGTACGGTAATCCTGTTCTGGAAGTCATGATACTAGATCATGATGAACCTACGAACTATGAAGAAGCGATGGTGAGCCCAGATTCCGCAAAATGGCTTGAAGCCATGAAATCTGAGATGGGATCCATGTATGAGAACAAAGTATGGACTTTGGTTGACTTGCCCGATGATCGGCAAGCAATTGAGAATAAATGGATCTTCAAGAAGAAGACTGACGCTGATGGTAATGTTACTGTCTACAAAGCTCGACTTGTCGCAAAAGGTTTTCGGCAAGTTCAAGGGATTGACTACGATGAGACCTTCTCACCCGTAGCGATGCTTAAGTCCGTCCGAATCATGTTAGCGATTGCCGCATTTTATGATTATGAAATTTGGCAGATGGATGTCAAAACTGCATTCCTGAATGGATTTCTGGAAGAAGAGTTGTATATGAAGCAACCGGAAGGTTTTGTCGATCCAAAGGGAGCTAACAAAGTGTGCAAGCTCCAGCGATCCATTTATGGACTGGTGCAAGCCTCTCGGAGTTGGAATAAACGTTTTGATAGTGTGATCAAAGAATTTGGTTTTATACAGACTTTCGGAGAAGCCTGTATTTACAAGAAAGTGAGTGGGAGCTCTGTAGCATTTCTGATATTATATGTGGATGACATATTGCTGATTTGGAAATGATATAGAATTTCTGGATAGCATAAAGGGATACTTGAATAAAAGTTTTTCAATGAAAGACCTCGGTGAAGCTGCTTACATATTAGGCATTAAGATCTATAGAGATAGATCAAGACGCTTAATTGGACTTTCACAAAGCACATACCTTGATAAAATTTTGAAGAAGTTCAAAATGGATCAAGCAAAGAAAGGGTTCTTGCCTGTGTTACAAGGTGTGAAGTTGAGTAAGACTCAATGCCCGACCACTGCAGAAGATAGAGAGAATATGAAAGATGTTCCCTATGCATCAGCCATAGGATCTATCATGTATGCAATGCTGTGTACCAGACCTGATGTGTGCCTTGCTATAAGTTTAGCAGGGAGGTACCAAAGTAATCCAGGAGTGGATCACTGGACAGCGGTCAAGAACATCCTGAAATACCTGAAAAGGACTAAGGATATGTTTCTCGTATATGGAGGTGACAAAGAGCTCACCGTAAAAGGTTACGTTGATGCAAGCTTTGACACTGATCCGGACGATTCTAAATCGCAAACCGGATACGTGTTTACATTAAACGGTGGAGCTGTCAGTTGGTGCAGTTCTAAACAAAGCGTCGTAGCGGGATCTACATGTGAAGCGGAGTACATAGCTGCTTCGGAAGCAGTGAACGAAGGAGTCTGGATGAAGGAGTTCATATCCGATCTAGGTGTCATACCTAATGCATCGGGTCCAATGAAAATCTTTTGTGACAATACTGGTGCAATTGCCTTGGCAAAGGAATCCAAATTTCACAAAAGGACCAAACACATCAAGAGACGCTTCAACTCCATCCGGGATCTAGTCCAGGTGGGAGACATAGAGATTTGCAAGATACATACGGATCTGAATGTTGCAGACCCGTTGACTAAGCCTCTTCCACGAGCAAAACATGATCAGCACCAAAGCTCCATGGGTGTTAGATTCATTACAGTGTAATCTAGATTATTGACTCTAGTGCAAGTGGGAGACTGAAGGAAATATGCCCTAGAGGCAATAATAAAGTTATTATTTATTTCCTTATAATCATGATAAATGTTTATTATTCATGCTAGAATTGTATTAACCGGAAACATAATACATGTGTGAATACATAGACAAACAAAGTGTCACTAGTATGCCTCTACTTGACTAGTTCGTTAATCAAAGATGGTTATGTTTCCTGACCATGAACAATGAGTTATTATTTGATTAACGAGGTCACATCATTAGTTGAATGATCTGATTGACATGACCCATTCCATTAGCTTAGCACCCGATCGTTTAGTATGTTGCTATTGCTTTCTTCATGACTTATACATGTTCCTATGACTATGAGATTATGCAACTCCCGTTTACCGGAGGAACACTTTGGGTGCTACCAAACGTCACAACGTAACTGGGTGATTATAAAGGAGCATTACAGGTGTCTCCAAAGGTAGATGTTGGGTTGGCGTATTTCGAGATTAGGATTTGTCACTCCGATTGTCAGAGAGGTATCTCTGGGCCCTCTCGGTAATACACATCACATAAGCCTTGCAAGCATTACAACTAATATGTTAGTTGTGAGATGATGTATTACAGAACGAGTAAAGAGACTTGCCGGCAACGAGATTGAACTAGGTATTGGATACCGACGATCAAATCTCAGGCAAGTAACATACCGATGACAAAGGGAACAACGTATGTTGTTATGCGGTCTGACCGATAAAGATCTTCGTAGAATATGTAGGAGCCAATATGGGCATCCAGGTCCCGCTATTGGTTATTGACCGGAGACATGTCTCGGTCATGTCTACATTGTTCTCGAACCCGTAGGGTCCGCACGCTTAAGGTTACGATGACAGTTACATTATGAGTTTATGCATTTTGATGTACCGAAGGTTGTTCGGAGTCCCGGATGTGATCACGGACATGACGAGGAGTCTCGAAATGGTCGAGACGTAAAGATTGATATATTGGAAGCCTATGTTTGGACATCGGAAGTGTTCCGGGTGAAATCGGGATTTTACTGGATTACCAGGAGGTTACCGGAACCCCCCGGGAGCCATATGAGCCTACATGGGCCTTAGTGGAAAGGAGAAAGGGGCAGCCCAAAGGGGCTGCGCACCTCCCCCTCCCCTAGTCCTATTAGGACTAGGAGAGGTGGCCGGCCACCCTTCTCCCCCTTTCCCCCTTGGGAATCCTAGTTGGAATAGGATTGGGGGGGAGTCCTACTCCCGGAAGGAGTAGGACTCCTCCTGCGCCCTCTCCCTTGGCCGGCGCCCCCCTCCCCCCTTGGCTCCTTTATATACTGAGGTAGAAGCACCCTAGAACACACAAGTTGATCCACGTGATCTATTCCTTAGCCGTGTGCGGTGCCCCCTGCCACCATATACCTCGATAATACTGTAGCGGAGTTTAGGCGAAGCCCTGCTGCTGTAGTTCATCAAGATCGTCACCACGCCGTCGTGCTGACGGAACTCTTCCCTGACACTTTGCTGGATCGGAGTCCGGGGATCGTCATCGAGCTAAACGTGTGCTCGAACTCGGAGGTGTCGTAGTTTCGGTACTTGATCGGTTGGATCGTGAAGACGTACGACTACTTCCTCTACGTCGTGTCATCGCTTCCGCAGTCGGTCTGCGTTGGGTACGTAGACAACACTCTCCCCCTCGTTGCTATGCATCACATGATCTTGCGTGTGCGTAGGAAAATTTTGAAATTACTACGAAACCCAACAACGTAGCCCAAGCATCGGCCTCGAGAATCAAAAACGCTCGACAACGGAGAGGGAAGGGAAGATCATATACATGTCATAAAAAATGGAGTTTATTTACTGCTCCCTCGATGTATTGTTTCCTTTGTTTGGAGATTGATTGCCATCCGTGAGTTAAGGTAAGGTTAATGTGATTGAGAATATTTGTTTTCAAATTAATGTGATTGAGTGATTTAGGTAAGGTTAATTAATTTAGATTTGATCTTTAGATATTGTTCATGATTAATTCTACATTACTAAATAACTTGCGCCAGTATGGAAAGTTTTAATATGTTCAGATTTCTTTCGTTGTATGAGAGGGTGAGGCGAAAATAAACCGATGAAGTGGGGGAGGGGATGGAAAAAAATCTACGAAAAAAAAACAGCGAAGGTGGGAGAAGGTACCAAAAAAAGAGAAAATTACACCTACAATAACTGAACTTGTCTCTAGGGTTCAGTTTGGTCACTGTATTCACGAAACCTAAAGTTACGGTCACTTGACTCGCTGAATAGGGTCAGCGTACGGTAACTCGTATCATTTTGGCTCGTATTTTGCACATGTGGACGTATTTGACCTAAAAAACTGTTTGACCCGCCAACTGTACAGGACACGTCCATTTCATAAAGAAGCGAGCGACCACTTTCCTCGAAAAAAAAAAGCGAGCGACCACGGCACAGTTTTGCATATTTCCCCCTGCCCATTCGGGACGCTCGGCTTCTCCCCAGCATTCATATCGCCGTCTCCAAGGCTAAGGAAAGAAAGGGGAGGTGATCGTGGGAGGTGATCGGCTAGGGTTTCGTCACCGCCGACGAAGCCATACGCCGACGGAGCGACGGCGGCCCGCGGGTTCGCCGACGAAGCGAGCTGAACCATGGTGCCTCGTCGCCGCGCGGAGGGAGACCCACCCCCTGTCTACGGTAAGCATCTCTGAAACTCTGAAACCCCCTGTAACCCATCCCCCTCCCCCACCCTTCTGTTTTAAAGTCGTTAATCTCACGATTTAGATCATGCGCACTTGTATTTCCTTTTAGATAGTTGATATTACTGCTAGTGTTTGTTCTAGGGCTTTTGTTCTGCTAGCGATTTTTTCTTGTTAACCTAGTCATTAATATTGTTCTGTTCATGTGCAGAAACAATCGACTATGCATCAAATTTCAGTCTTTGCATCAATTTTGATGGTTATTTCCTTGGAGTTGGTAAAAATCGTGCATATGTGAATGGAAAAAGCATATGGTATGATTATGTTGAGGGGGATGCACATGTATTACTGTATGCCTGGAAGTTGGAATATAAGTTGGAAGATTTAGTAGAACAATTGGGATATGAAGTTCAGGGAAGACTACACATGTATTACTGTATGCCTGGGAAACCAATGAACGAAGGAGGCCTTGTGAAGATAACTTGCAATGACAATTGTTTGAACATGAAGGCACATGTGACATTTGGACACAAGTACCTGCAGATGTATCTTGATCATGATGAGAGTTTCAGGCTATTTGACTGGGATGATGTTGTCCAGTTTCCTGTAACAGATCTGCCCACTGTTGTGAGTCCTATGAAACCAATGCAGACCATCAAGGAGAAAGCACTGGACAAGCACAAACAGCAGATGAAGAAGGAAGCATTGGAGAAGCATATTAAGGAGGAAACATTTGAAAAAAGGCAATGTCAGTTTGTAACTCATGACAGCTTTGGATATGAAGCAGAGCAAGCAATGGAAGAAACACTTGCACAACAAGCAGTAGAGCAAACAAATGCAGATGAGCAGCAAGCTGCAGAGGATTTTGCAAAGGAGGAGCAAGAACCAGTAGTACAAGAAGAGGAGTTTGCAGAGGAGGAGCAAACTGAAGAGGATGTTCCTGAGGAGGTCTCTGATTTTGCAGATGAGTTTGAAGAGGAAAATGATGGAGAACTTTCTGATGTTGAAGGTAATGGCAGTGAAGAGGGGTCTGAGTTTGCTGATGATATTGCAGATAGTGACTATGATGTGAGTGATTTAGATGATGATCTCAAAGAGGACACAGTTGAAGAGCCTGTAGATGTAAACATTAGAGCAAAGGCTGATCCTATACAAGATTCAGATGAAGAGGAACTGCAGCTACCAGATTCTGATGATGAAGCAGGTGCAAAATATAAATTCAAAGGATTTACAAAAGAAGATTTGCATGATCCACAGTTTAGGATTGGGCAAGTCTTCCAGTCTCCTGAGTTGTTTAGGGAAGCAGTAAGAGCTTACAGTTGCAAAAACAGATTTGACATTAAAATGCCAGTCAATGACAGGAAAAGAATTTCTGCCAAGTGTCAAGCTCACTGCCCATGGAACATATGGTGCAGCTACGACAGCAGAACTAATTGCATGGTCATCAAGAGGTATAACAGTGAGCACAAATGTTCCAAGAAATGGAAGGTTAAAGCATTTACCTCCAAATTTCTTGCATAGGAATATTTGGAGTACTTCAGGGCAGATCAAGGCATGAATTTGAGAAATTTTGGCAGGTTAGAGCTTTCCAAACTGATTTGCCCAAATGTGACATTTTGTTAAACAACAACTGTGAGGTTTTCAATAAGTAAGTCTAGTACTATCTCTTGTACATATAATTCAGTAACATGTCTGTTATATGTGGTATATTCATAAACTTGTTATTGTGATGTACTTGCAGATATATCTTAGAGGCTAGGGACTTGCCAATTATTAGCATGATTGACAAAATCAAGTCACAACTATCAAGTAGGCATTACAGCAAACAACAAGAGGTTAAGAAGTGGGATGGACCAATCTGTCCAAAGATCAAGAAAAGGCTTCTGAAGCACATAGAATGGTCTAGCAATTGTTACCCTACTAATGCTGGTGAAGGAATTTTCCTAGTTACTTCACATGGGAGAGACTACATTGTGGAGTTGCAAATGAAGGCATGCACATGCAGAAGATGGCAATTGACTGGTATTCCCTGTCCCCATTCCATATCCTGCTATAGAGATGAACTAATTGATCCAGAGGAAATGGTGCACAAGTGCTATGCTCTTTGCAATTTCTCCAAGGCATATGCTCGTATTATCATGCCTTGCAAAGACGAGAGAGAGTGGCAGAAAATGGGTGGCTGTCTAATGAAGCCCCCTTTATATGAGAATAAACGTGGGAGGAAAGCCAAGAATAGGAGAATGCAGCCAGAAGAGGTGATTGCAAGGCAAGGAGGGAAGAAGATCACAAGACATGGTACCATTATTCATTGTAGCCATTGTAACAATCCTGGACATAACAAAAAAGGATGCTCTGCTTTCAAGCAAGGCCTACCTGTAGCAAAACCTATGCAAAAGCAAATGAGGAAGAGGTCAAGAACAACATTTGAAGAGGAAGACCCTCAACCTACAATGTCACGGGTAACCTCGATACATTCGTTTGAGCAACAAGTATTTCAATACTCGATACATCCATTATAGTGACTACTATTTTTCAGTGCTCGATACATTCATTTGCGTGATAAATATTTCAATGCTTGACATATCCATTATAGTGACTACTATTTTTCAGTGCTCGATACATCCATTTGAGTGACAAATATTTTGGACTTCTATTATTTTTGAACAGCAAAATGAGGCCACAACAGAACAACAAGCCCCTGGACCATCAATGACCCAAGTAAGTGAGGAGCCTGTTGTCACACAGGTCACACAGGAACATGACATGCCTCTTATTGGAGTTCTTCATCCACATTCAATGATGGAAATCATGAGAAATGAGGTATGTTCAATGAATTTACATGTTTATGTGCAGGTTATAACCAGTTGGTGTACCTAATTTGTAAGAAAATTACTGCAGGCTCCTAAACAAAATAAAAGGAAGATGCCAGGACCATTGCCTGAAAGTTCTTTCCTCAAAGAAGCTAGAGCAGCAATGCCATCTGCAGGAACCAGCACTGCAACAAGACTAGGTAGTCTTACAACTAGAGTTGAAGTAATGAGGGAGGCCAAGCAGCATGCCAATGAAATTTTGCATGAACAGAGGTGTGCTGAAATCCTGAAACAAAGAGAAGCAGCTGCTTTGCAAAAAGCAGGTGAAGCCCTTGCCAAGAAAGAAGCACAAAAGGCTAAAAAAGCACTTGAAAAAGAAGCACTCAAGGCAGAGGCAAGGAAAAAGAGAGAGGCAGAAGCTGAAGCAAAGAAGGCTGCAGCTACAGCTAAGAAAGAGGCACTACATGAAGCAAAGAAGAGGGCTTTAGAAGAGAAGAAAGCAGCAGCTGAAGCAAAGAAGAAAGCGGCCGCTGCAGCAAAGAAGCCCAGAAAAGTTAACATGTTTGATGAATTCAGGTCATGAATGACCATTTCATGTAATGGATTAAGTATTTTGCAATTTGTTCACTTAGGAACTTGTTTCTGGATGTTAAATTGTGAACCTTACTTTCAACTTTCAGTTCAGTACTCTTTTGAACTATTTGTGTGTTATGAAGCTCTGTTCATGTTCAGCTTTTGTCAACTCTGTTCATTTGTGTGCTCTGAAGCTCTGTTCATTTTCATGTTCAGTTTTGGTCAGTGTTCAAATGTTACAGGAAGCTCTGAATTTTCTGAATTTTAGGAAGTTCTGTACTAAAAATGTGTGAGCGCTGCTATTAAGTTCAGTTTTTGTCAGTGTTGAACTATGAAATCCAAACTGTAAATGATATGAATTATGTGGTGCAAATGGTGCTATTTAAGTTCAATTTTGTAGCTCTATATTTAAAGTGTTCATGTCCTCAAATATATACTGTAATAGATGTGAATTTGGGTCAAATATGCGTTGTGGTCGCAAAAACTGCGCTGTAGTCACTCGCTTCTTTATGAAATGGACGACGTGTCTTGTACAGATGGCGAGTCAAACCGTTTTTGGGTCAAATATGTCCACGTGTGCAAAATACGAGCCGAAATGGTACGAATTACCGTACGCTGACCCGGTTCAGCGAGTCAACTGAACCCTAGAGACAAGTTCAGTTACTGTAGGTGTAATTTTCTCCAAAAAAACCATGAAAAATGGAATGAAAAAAATCTGAAAGCGAGACTACCAACTGCTTCATTAGAAATAGAGATGAGCATCTTTGAGAGACGGGCGTGGTGAGCAATCTTCAAAAATCATTAAAAAAATACGCACCCACAAATTAACACATGTTGGCACCATGAAAACAATTAATGTGTATACTATCATTTTATTCGATCTGATGGGCCTCACATTTCTCTTTCGAACAAAAGTGTAAATGGGCGGGGCCACATAACAAGAGTGTAAATTGGGTTCACAAAAGTCGTACAGGTGGGTAGATATATACAACGACATGATTTCACTGTCATGCTTTATATTTTTGTCCTTGTAAAGAAAAAAAAACAAGCCCCCCAATTTGGTGAGACACGTGATGTCATGTCAGCACAACAAGACACATCTATATCTATATCTATATCTATATCTGTATTAATATAAAAAGACTTAAAGGGGCAGATCCAATTAATTTGGACCATCAAATCATGTCAATCCAACGATCTAGACTACTTCAAAGTCAAGCGCTCAACACGTTTAGCGTGCAGTTAATTTCATGCCAAATATAGTGCTAATCACATAATAACACACAAATAATATCCTACTTAATATCCGCATGCACTTAATATACTCCCAAATTAACGTGCATTGCACGTACACATTGACTAGTAAGAGTAAAGATTTGAAGGTGCAATGACGATAGGATTTAATAAAAGTAGTACACCATTTTTTTAAAAACAAATGTACGTGCACAACCAGATCATGTATACAAGGCAATAAATATTGGATAGTTAATTACAATTCGGAAATATGCAAATATAGACATAGTATAGGAGATATAAATCCGACATTCCCAACCCGCATACGTAGTTTCTCACCAAGATTCCGAAATTTGTCTTAAAAGGGGAAAAAAATCATCTTAATTACTTGATTTATGCTTTTAATGAGGGTTCATAATATGGGAACATACTGAATAATTCCAACTTTATTGCTTGATGTTTGCTCTTGTACCAATCTCCTATATATAAACGATCCAGTCATATGTTGATTGATAGCAAAATATTTCTCATCGACAACCAAGTGATCGATCGAGTGCCTGCCCAGCAGCCCTAGTGTTGTCACGGGTGTGGTATGGACAAGTACATGATTCGCATCCTTGCACTAGCAGCCCTAGTGTCTCTACACCTCGTATGCTCCGCTACTGTTGCTCAATGTAAGGCCTTTAAAATCTTTTTTGTTTCTTGTCTAATCCGTTGCGTCATTTATTTCTACCACTCTAAAATAGTTGCATAACGACGATTGTTCGTTTGTTATTGCTCCATGACATACAGGCCAAATCATGGCTGACGCAGACAGCGAGAAGATCAAGCTGCCAAACGGGCTATGCGTTGAAGTAGGTCACGCCGACTGCAAAATCAGTGGGCTTTGCTTCCATTGTTTGGTAATAGAGAACGGCTTCTACGCCACTATGCGTGAGTGCAAGAGAGAGTGTAAAAAACCCTCGTCTATACAAGACATGCTGGTGGCGCCATAACCGCGTCCCCTCCTCCTCCTTTACCTGCTCCTTGATTTACCGTCCTAGCTAGTCAACAAATTGGCTTATGTACTTACAAGATTGTCCCAAGAAATAATGCCTGACGTGCGGATATATAGTTGTTGCTGAGTGTTTTGGTTTGGCAAATTGCAATTGAACTTTTACTACCATTTGAAAGCACGAATAATTTGATTTGGATTGGATTTTAGCACTTATTGCTTGGATTGGATTGGTTTGGTTTGGCTGGTGGACTTGTACGTTTGTGGGTTGGGTTAGGTTTGGTTCGGATTACAAACTATTCCCGGGTTTAGGCGCATCTCCCTTGTCAATCATTTGGTACGTGTCAACGAGCACCTACCGGATAACGAAACCCTCATGGCACACCGACATCAGCAATGGCACCTCATTGGTTATCGGTGCGCAAAGTTGACTGCATTTCTTATTTTTTTTTTAATGTTTCACCCAACATATATAGGTTAAGTGAGATCCTACAGACAGAAGCGTCGTACCATACGTGGATAGGCACATGTTAAGATTGCCGTACATATTGTGTAGATAAGGCTCTAAAAGGTTTAGGGTTGAGCGGCAGGGTCACGGTGGAGTTGGGGGAGTGCAGGCGAGAGGCAGTCGTGACCTTCACAGCCGAAGTGGCCATCAGCAGTGGTCGGGTGGAGGTACGGTCACGGCGCGGGAATGTTCCATGCAGCGGTTGAGGCTGTGTGTGCGAGGCGTTTCGTTTTATGGCAGCCGCCCAAGTGTTGCAATTGCAACACTTGGTTCTGTATTTTACAACTGCCCTAAATTTTTGTAAAAAAAAGTTGCAACAAGGGCTGTTGTCGGAGCACTGTTTTTGCCTCCAAATGCCCTAAGAAACGAGTATGCCCTATTTTAGGAGACCTCCTATCTGCCGCATTCTGTGGCAGATTGAGGAGCTTTGCACAGGCACCAAACTAATGGGCCGGCCCATGTTGCCACTCCGGTCAGCAAAATTGATGCGCAGGGCCGGGTTCGAACTCGCGTGGCATGACACCTTGTTTCGTGAACCAAGCGACTAGAGCTGACAACCATTTATGAACAATAAGAAGCCCAAACATTTAAGTAGTTGGACTCGCGTGAGAGAGGATTTTTGGAACCCGGGAACATGATCATATGGATGTATATTACACATGTGTAAAGTTTGGTGATGAAATAAGTAAATATGCGACCTAGACAAAAAATGAAAAAATGATGATTTCCAAATAGTGAATAATGCATGTACTGTTCATCTTTCCAAATAGTTAACTTATTTCAGCATCAAAATTTACACATGTGTAATATACATTCATATAAACATGTTGATTTGTTTTCAGAATTTTTTGAAACTTCAAAGTAGCATTGTGGCACAATTCAAAAAATAGGGCTCCAAGGCATCCGGGTTCCAAAGTGAGTTTTTGGACTCGCATGAAATTCCTAAGAAAGATAAAAGAGATAAACTCACGAGGATTCAAACTAGGCACCTCCTTGTAGTAAGCAGTGGTATGCAATTAGTGGAATACATAATTTTGGTGTCTAAAAATTGCAGCATGGCTTATAAGAACTGTGAACGACAACATATCTAAATATGATTTGTAATTTTGAATGCGTCTTTATTTAGGAATTCAAATATTTATTTAAACAAAACATTTTTAAATTATGAACAAATTTTACAAGCTGGAAAATTATTTGAAAACACAAACAAATTATGGAAAAGTCAAATATTTTTCAATTTTGAACAAAATTTAGAAAAAGGGGAGATTTTTGAACAAATTCCAAAACGTTAACCTTTTTCACAACAGGAATATTTTTCAAAAAATGGAACATTTATTGAAACTTTGAACAACAATTTGAAAAGTGGACAATATTTGCATATGTGTACAATTTTCGAAACTTTGAACAACTTACGAAAAGGCACTCTTTTTTGAATTTCATGAGCATTTGACTATTTTTTGAACAAAATTTGGAAAACCAGGTACATTTCTGTACTTCTGAATAATTTTTGAAACCCCGGACAAAATTTGGAAAAAGCAAATATTTTTTCACATTTTAGAACTCTTTTTAAAAATTGCAAACGTTTTTCGAATTTATGAACTAATTCTAAAGAGAGGTACATTTTTTGTACAAATTTTTAAACCCCCAAACTAAACTATAAAAAGCAAACATTTTTTTCAAATTTGCGTACAATTTCTGAAAATCAAGAAATTTTTTAATTTTCTGAACAAAACTTAAAAAGAATATTTTTTGAACTTTGGAACATTTTTTGAAAAGAATTAATATTTTAAAAATTTAGGAACAAAATTTGAAAACAAGAACATTTTTTGAAGTTTTGAAAAATTTATCAGCAGCACAAACAGTTTTTGAAAAAAAATAAACTGGAAAACAAAAAATGGAAAATGAAAAAGAAAGAAAAAGAAAAATAAACAGAAACAGATAAAAGAAAAAGGAAACAGGGGGAAAATAAAATAAGGGAAAAAGAAAAACCGGTTCAGGAACTAGAATGTTCGTAAAACCGGAAAATTCGGCTGGGAACCACAAAGTTCACAAAACTGGAATCACTTTACGTTAAACGGGTCGGCCCATCTCAAACGCTAGTTTGATCTCACTTGTGCGTCACTCCGGCAACTTGCCGCAGCGAGCGGCAACTAGGAAAATCCCTATTGTAGGGCAGCTATCGGAGATGCTCTAATTTCATAGTAAAAAAAGATATGTGCATTTATATAAACAGTTGTTGACCGCAAGACTTCAGCCCTGATGGAGCCCACATTTCCTTTTTAAACGATGATGATTGGTCTTAAGTAGGCTGACCCACATGAACATGACAATGACTCAAAGTCCTCTACATTTTATCATGTGTGCCAACACTACAAGCCACATAAGAGTGAAGATTTTGTGCGGCTTCCAAGCTCCATTTCTATTTTACTTTATTTTTGGAAGTCATAAATGTATCGCATTACATGCAATAAAAAAGATTACCTTTTGTCCCCTCCAAAAAAGATTGAATGTCACTTTAACCCACAAAATAAAGTCAAATATTGTTTTTTAAAATACCAAACGGTGGTAGCATTGTTCCTTCTTTTTTTTTTGCAAGGTGATAGCAATGTCCATAACTATGAATAATTGTGTCTTTTCCTTTTTCTTTTTGCAGCTCATAGGAAAAAAATCAAGATGTTTGTCTACATAAAAAGAATGAATATTTTCGAACTTGTCTGGTTGTATTTTTTAAAAAACTCATACTGCAGCTCAGGAGCCATGTGCTTTCGCTATGTACTAGTTCTTTGCCGAGAAAAATCGCAAACTATATGAATGCGCGACGATGACAGCATTTCTTAGATAGATAAAATATTCCAGGTGTCACCATAAGTCTAACTGTGAACTGGACTTGATGAAGATCCTACAAAAGCGCCATAGCGTGGACAAGTAGCTACACCAAACCGAGGTGATTTGACTGCCTGAATTTTATATAATTTAATTGAGTGGGTACTCTTCTCTAGCCCCGGCGATGCCTCATGGGCGGAGATTTCGCTTTGAGGAGCCGGATGAGCGCGTCCGATCGCCCAGCAGCTGCCTGCTCGCCTGACAATGTCTTGGCGCCTCCTCCATCCTGCAAAAACAGCAATTGCATCACTCAGTCGGGTTAGAATCAATTGATCAAAAACCAAACACTTTCAACAGACAAGACGAGATGGGGGCGATGTGCGTGCGTGCGTACCGTGGCCCTCTTGGTATCCGCAGCATCAATGGCAGGGCCGGTGAACTCCTTGAGCATCATGGACGCCACCGGCAGCAGCCTCCTCCTGCTTCACCAAACCAAACCACAGGTTGTTTGTGTCAACTACATTACAGATATTAATTACTTATCAAGCTGGTTCTTGCCATTAGGTGCCGCCTTCCGTAAGTACGCTCGCTCACCTTGACGTCTTCTTTGTGTTTTCACGAGGCTTAGAAGCGCAAAGGTCCTCATTTGCTTCTTTCTGGCAAAGGTTCTCCTTTTGGTCATCCGCGGTCCCCCCTGCCTGGCAGTCCTTGGTTGGAGCCTTGGCATAAGCAAGACAACCAAATCAGGAAATGCAACTGTAGAGACAAAATACGTGTGGTATGACAGCATTATTATAAATGACCCTGGTAGAATCTGTCAGCTGCATCTACGATTTCGCGCTACATTACAGTATTTGGTAGTAGTAGTAATAACCAAGGCAAAAGTAATCTAATAAGTGCCCAAGTCTAGACAAGCAGCAAAAGAGCTTACTATTGAAGCCTTCGTCTGGGGAAGCCCTTCGTCTGGTACATGTTGGCCATGTGCTGCAGAAATGCACTGATGTTGATTAGGCGACTCATCTCACCATTTAATGCAAGCAATGTGAATATACCAAAAATTAGCGACCAAAGATTATTATGCACGACACTGGGCGCCTACCGTGTTCTGCAGCAGCCTCCTTTACCGTGTGCTCGCAAATTTCTGGCTCAGGCACCAGTTCATCAAGATTCTGGTGAGCAGCACCCTAGAAGAGAAGAAGGAAAAGTTCAACCGACATGTCATAGTTTCCAGTAGGGTGTTCCTAGTAGCAGAAACTGGTGTAGGGTAACTTGTATATTAAAAATATGCACCCTGCCATTATGACCAACTAATATGCGTCCTGCCATTATGACCAACCATGGCATACTAAGAATATTCCAAAAACGTGTAGGGTAAACTTCCCTTTGAGTTGCAAAAACGAAAGGATCAAAGGATTGCATACCATGCCTTGCAACTCTAAGAAAGGCTGATTGGAGCTAACGACTCCAGCATCACAGTTCAGTTGCTGAGATGAACTTTGATAATCATGCTGCTTCATTTCTGTACAAAGATCAAGTGAAAGTTTAACAACAACAAAAAAGTACGCCCTCCGTCCCATAATATAAGAGCGTTTTTTATACTACACTAGTGTGAAAAACGCTCTTATATTATGGGACGGAGGGAGTACATCACTAGCAACGAAGAAACAAGCATAAGAAATGAGTTTGAACCTTTTATGTCGACGTCATGTTGAATACTCTCCACTTCTGTATTGCTGCTTAGCTCTTCTTTACTTTGTTCCATGGGAGCTTTCTCGCTAACTTGTATATCAGTAAACTGTGCGGACAGATTACATGGAACAATACGAAGTTCTGCGGAAATGATACATGTGTCTCAGTTGTTGTGTACCAGTTAGTTTAAGAGTTGTCAAGCAAAGGGGATATACAATTGGACCTGTATAGCTTAGCTCAGATGGATCATCCAAATGACTGGGTGCATGTGTTACACCACCGTCAGGTGCCGAAGTCTGTTCAGAACTCTCAGAACCATCAGATTCCTTGTTGCCCACTTGTCCCATTATCTGAAATAAGAGAAACATAAAGTCAAAAATGATGTTGTTCAGTAACAAGAACTACGATCAAATGCAACGCAAAATGACTCTGCATACATGAGAAAGTGAGAGAAAATTGCATGCCCACCTCCGTATTTTCCTTTTTCAGATCGCACTTGGGTTCAGTAACATCAGGAGTGCATGCCTCTTTCTGAAAAAAGTAGGATGGCATTGTGTCAGTAGAAGATGAGGCGAATTTCTTCAACACTAGGTCGCATCACAAAAGGTTGAACTATGTGGACACATTGCTCATGACGGAATGCAGAATGTTGAAGGATAAGTATAAACCTTCAAATATCTGGAGCTCAATTCTTGTTCATCTATCAAATTAGCAACAGAGGTATCACAGTCGACGGATTTCTCTGTTATAAGAAAATGGACTCAGAACCAAAATAACTATGTGCTGATATTGGTGAGGACATGTTTACTGTGAAAACATATGAACCTGTCATATCGCAATAAGCTGAAGACATTTCTGGATCAGAATATGTACATTCTTCTGAGATCTTTTGTACCAACTCAGTGCTCAACTGTAGACAAACACAAGCATGTCAGCAAGAAAGTTCCAACCTCATATGTATGGCTTACTTCAGATAACATGAAAACAAGCGTTTGCGTGTCTTTTCACAAAGAGTAGAAGCAAATATATGAAAAAGTTGGGCAAGAAAGTGCCGATTTCATACAACAAAGAACACCCTACACGTCTACACAAGCAACACGAACACCCTATGCTACTCCTAACGGCTGTTCAGGCAGCAGGTGAATGTAGAGTGTACAGCTAACCAGATCTCATGGCATATACAGTATTGAGATAGAGATTTGAAGGGGAGATATGTTGCTTGCTATTGAGGCACAAGTAGTACATAAAGCAGGGCAGAAGGTGATATGCTGAAAAAATACACATGAGCATTGGAGATATGGTAACTTGCTTATAGAGTTCTAATATTAAAGCATGCTTATTTGATTCTTGCTTGAAATAGCAGAAAAGCACCTAGCATATATACCTCCAAATCTAAGTCATTCATCATGCACATATAAGGCAGTATATGTAAATAGAACATCAAATGTCAGATATTATAATTTGAAGCTGAACTTACATGGAAATTGTCTAATGCAGCGTCACTGGCCAGGTCAGTTTGAGAAACCGAGCTTATAGCAATTGATGCAGCATCATTTTGCTTAACGTGTGACCAACGAGACTTCAGGTCATCCAACTCCTTTTTCAGCTCTAGAATTTCAATGTCTTTATCTTTGAGCAATTCCCGCATGCTTTTAGCAGCAACCTCAGACTCCTATGAACGAAATACCATGGATCAACACAATACAAAAAGAAACTCGCATGAACAAATTACCAAAATCTTTTGCTGCTTACCGAAATCTTTTGTTTTGAAACAGTCCATAAAGCATTGAAAAGGTTCTTCATGATTTGTTCACTTCGAGACACTCTTTGCAGCTCCTTTTCTTCAGCCTGCAGAACATAACAAAAATGATACTTCATTCAAAATAATTAACTATCGGAGCTGAAATGTCTATACAAGTGAGGCTCTGCGCCAGACAGAAATTAAGTACTTAAATGGGACCAAATTATTGGAGGATTTAATCAATTTGTACCGTAACAACTTCAGGTTCGGGCTTGTTAACCTTCCTCTTTTTCTTGTTCTCTTGGCAAACCAGGGAAACATTGGTTCTCTTTTGGGAAACCAAATCAGAAGATTCATCAAGGCTGGTGTACCTGAAAAGATAACAGGAAATAGAATGAATGATAATAGGAAGATTCATCAATATTTGCTCAGACAAATATCTGCTATTGTGATAGGTTTAAATAAAGGACTTCTCTGCTCCTTGAGTTCTTTTACTTAATCCTAATAGGAAATATTGTCATTACACTAGGACTGAACTGCATGCACCAGAATTGGATAAGATGCAATCTAAGTATCTAACATTTCAACTCCAGTTATGTATTTCCCTTTCTCCAAAGACAACAAAAGGCTGGGATAAGGAAAAAAAAGTATGTCGTCAAAGGTAAGGGAAGTACCTTATTTTCATGTAAGGAGATGCTTGTCTGAGCAAATATGATGTATCAGCGTAGTCATCTTCTCCTGGTTTCACGTTCAAAATCTGAGAAACAATAGAAATGGTAATTAAAAACAGTGCACTTATCAAGTCAATATTCACTGTGTAGACCTCAGAGTAAGGGTGCCAATGACACACTCTTCCAGCATAAACATATAGAAATTGTGAATGACTTGCAAAAATGTGCCTTCAGTTGAATTTTTTTCAGTAGGCATCCTTCATAATGGCCAATAGAATAATACCCTCTCCATCCCAAAATAAGTGTCGCTGATTTAGCATAACTTTATACTAAATCAGCAACACTTATATTGGGACCAAGGGAGTGGTACATTTGTCAGGATCAAAAAAACTTTGAACTAGTAAGATATGTCATTTGAGGAGCTGTTGATAAGAAAAATAGACCATTTTATCTCGGAATGGCTTACCAGAGTCATCTTCTTCCTTCCTTCCAGGTAGTCTTTCAAGTACCTAGTCAACTTTCAAAACAAAAAATATTTAGGACAAATGAAAATAATATACATCAATGAAATGGATAATAGCATTTTAAACTAAAAACTCATAGCATATACAGGTTTTAAGAGTAGAAAAACAGAGTAATGTCTAATAGCAAGCTAGTAGTGTATACATGGAAACCAAGCTGCACAAGTTATAACACAATAAATAGGGAGTCAGTAGCTTAGTTGAGATGGAGATATGACTATGAGCACACTAAAAATATTGTGTTGATAGGCACATTTCATATTAGATCAATACTTGTCAACTGTTAGATCCCTAACCAGAGAAAGGGAAGATCTCCATTAAAAATGTTATGTTGGTTGGAGAAACATGTGATGGGCATTGTTTGGAGACCAGCCAAAAGAATCAAAAAAAGGGAATATTCAAGATCCATACTATGTTTATTTCAAAAGAATACATTGTCAGCAGACATACCATTGAGTTCTTAAAATGTTTCTCCAAGGTTTTCTTCTGATTTTTCTGATGATCTAATAAAGCCTGCAGTTACCAAAGTTGAAAAGCAAAACTATCATTAGCTGGCAGGCGCACCTAACTGATAAAAAATGCATTTTCCAAGCACCATCTGTTGTGCATAAAGGTCAGCAAATGAAAAGGTTAATTTTACCCTCAGACATAGACCGAAAACCATGGACGTATTGTTGATAAAGTTACTCTCCAACAACCTTGAACCCTGGAAATCAAATATTAAAAGTTTTTTAGACCATTATCCAGTAGAAGAACAGGTGTCATGACATGGTTCTATGATCACTGCTATACAATACAATTAACGGTGATAGACGAATAGACCTTATTTCCGGTATTCTTTTTTCGCTCTGCTCCAGCAAGGTCAGCAATTGTCAGGACAGATCCACTAATCTGGTGCTCACTTTGTTGGTCAACGGTTTTATGAACAGCACGTATAGTGATGATGCACTGTGACCGGCTGCAATACAATATGAAATTAATCTTAACATCATCGTATATAACTTAGTTAGGAAACACAATGAGAAAACGATGCCCATTTTTCAGGATAGGTGCTATTTATATGAAAGATATGTTTGCAGATCTATCTATACAGAGAACATGCCTTGACTCGCTGTTAGCATCAGTTGCAGCTGTGCTCCGCTTAAGCATGCCACGTGAAACTAAATTCTCAGCATCCATGGCACTTGAAATGGCCACCTGCAAAATAAATAACAGTGAGCATCTAATTGTATGCTATTGCCAGAAAGGCGAGCACCTTACTGCATGCTACTACAAAAACTATTCATATCAACGCAGTGCATATCAACTGGAATGTGCCATTCCAAGGCCCCCTCTTTCAGGATGGAAGCCAAGGCTGATTACAGCAAAGAGGTGCAAAATGAGATCGTAGATACCTCTTTAAGGCCTTTAATTGTTGCTGACTGCTGGAGGGCCAGTTCTGCTGCATCAGACAGAAGATCGAGAATCCGTTCTCCTTTTCCTTCACAGAGTATCTCGAACATTGACAAGTAAAACGATCTGCAAGTATGACATGGAACCCATTAACAGAGTATTTGTGATAAGAACTTGCATTTGCACATCATGTTAATTAAGTTATAAGCTGTTCGCGAGAGAATCCAAAACTGTATAACTCCTTTAGTTTCAGAAATTTACAGACTTGCATGCTTCACTAATCTTCTGAACATTTGCTATGTTTGCGGCATTTGGCGTCAATCCTAGCAGACCCAGTACTAGATATGCAGATTATACACTAGTAGAGTGTACCAAGCTGGCAGCAAAAAGGCCAGAACAGGTGTACCTTGGCGATTGGTTGCCACCTTCGGATTCATCTGCCGCAGTGAAGATCTTCTGTAGAGTGAGCGGTACTAGGCCGGGATTTCTCGCAGTACCAAAGACGGTGTGCGTCTTGCCGGACCCCGTCGGACCCATCGCCACCAGAAGGCCGCTCTTTCCTCCCAAGAACTCGTCCACCAGCGGGTTCATCACTTGAGTAAAGATATCATTCTGCACGGAATTGTAAGAAGAGATCAATAGCATGCCAGCAAATGCATAGCTTCAGGTCCAGTAAACGTCATCTAAATCATAGCCCGGTAGAGAAATACTCCTAGGTCTGTCCTGAAATCGATAGCATTGTACCACTAAGACAGTAATGCATCACCTCAAAAAAAAAAAACTAAGATAGTAATGCAGTGAACAAATGTACTTTTATACAAATGTACTTTTATACTGGTTGACATGCCGACGACCGGTTGACCAGAAACAAGAATTTTCAAACCGACTTACCAATTGTGAATTGGTTTTTCAGTATTGCTAAGCATTAGTTCCATAATTTTAATATGCCTCAACATATAAAAACTGCACAAATGTCTACTTGAATAACAGGAACAAGAAAATAGAGATACGAAAAAACCATAATTGTGAAGATTTGGATTTCTGCGAGACCATACAACGCAAGAGTTTGGCATGTCATGCATCAAGACGGTACACAAAAAAATAAATGCATGGATTTTGGAGGAGCGAAGATATAGCCAGGGTGTGTGCATTGGACTTCTAAAGGCTGAAATGAAAAGATCTATGAGACTGTACTAAGATTATACAGAAGAAAAATTCATTTTATGCGTCTTTCAGCCTTTGTGTGGGTTATGAAGAAAAATAGTTGGGTGGTACATAAATAAAAATCCATGGGTGGCTTGGAAAAAATTACATCACATCATGGAGTGAAAAGAAAATGAATTGTAACAAGACGTCCGACGGATGAAAAATTCTCTCCAAAATAGAGTGCACTCGAATCCTTAGGGAAAATGCTAAATGAAATCCATAGGACAAAACCCTTAGGATTCACACCTAACTATTTTCCCGTGGTTTATCTGCAAAAATAGCCCATAGTCTCTACAGTAAGGTAAACAATCGCAATAGCAAGGACAATAAGTTCCTTACACTTGGCACAACTGTGAGGTGAAAGCACAGATCTGAAAAGAAGAAGATTGATGCTGCTTTTTCTTAAACTAGCATAACAAGGATTACATGAACCGACAATCTTTAGTAATGAAACTATAGTCGTGCCATGTAGGAGCTTTCGTCGCATCATACAAGAAACAAAACTTCACCACTAAAAATGCATACAAAAGCTGTGCAAAGTTTACACGAGTTAAACATCTCCAGCTGACTATAGTAACAAAAAGTCTAGTTCAAACACTGTAACCACGAGTTCCTCACTGCTGTGCTGGGGATGCTCACAAGATCCTCCCAACAGGATCCGGCTGAGATCGTAGCGCAATGCAAATGCAGGTCGAAATGGAGCCGATTTGTCGGGGTTTTGGTGCTTTTCTTGGGGTACAGCAACTTGTTCTAAGCGAGACATCAAAATGTGTAGATGCAAATGGGTTTTAATCGGGAGGGGATGAGGATTTGGGGGTTAATTATACCTGCGAGGAGTCGGGCGGGAGGACGGCGGAGAAGCCGTCGAAGACCTCGGTGGCGGTGCGGCCGCGCCGGTGGTCGACGAGCTTGGCCTGGGGGACGGTGAGCGCGACGGAGCCGGGGCCGGTGGCGACGAGGCAGACCCCCGGCGGCTGCTGCTGCTTCTTGGGCGGCGGCGGCTGCTCCTTGGCCCTGGCGCGGCCGGCGGCAGGCCTGCAGCCGCGCTCCCGCTCCGGCGCCGGGAGCGGGCGGATGCGGAGGTAGACCTTGAGGCGCTCCTCCGCCGCCGACGACGACGAGGTCGAGGAGGTGAGCGCCGTGGCGGCCGCCGCGGCGGGAGGAGGGGGGTGGGGAGGGGAAATGGCGGCGTCGGGTGGGGTCGGCGGAGGAGGCGGGAGAGGGGTGGCGGCGGCCGCGGGAGCCGCTGCCGCCGCCGCCGCGGCGGGTTCGTCGTCGAGCAGGCGGGAGATGACCGGGGCTTTCCGGCGGCGGGAGCGGAGGGTGCCCGTGGTCGGGGTCGGCGCCTGGGCGGGGGTCGGGCCTGGGGTCAGGGCCGGCCTGCCGCGGCGGGGAGGGTTCCGGCGGACGGTGGTCGGCGGCGGCGGCGGCGAGGCCATCGGAATAGAATGGGGATCGATTTGGTTTTCCTTTCCCTCCGCTGCTCTTCAAAAATGCTTTGAAATTTGGAAACCAGCTGCCAGGAGAGTGGGGGGGAGCTGAATTATGGGGCCGCCTGCCCCCTCATATCCACCGTCCGTTTTCGGCAGATGCGATCCAACGGCCTGGATGATCCAGCAGGGTTTAGCCAGGTTTTAGGCCTTCGAAATCTCACCACTCCAAATATTTTCACCTCAAAAGAAATATGGGAGGCAATGCTTAGTCTCCGTACCCCCAAAATAAAGATGTTTAGTCTCCTTATCTTGATATTAGTTGTATTATGTTACATTTCCGCGGAAGTGGCCTTGATTGTTGCCGGCTGAACCACTGGTGGATAACATAAAAATTGATTATGGGTTTACTGCTAAAAGCTCTGCCATTTTTATAAATGTAAGGGTGAGCGTATATTTACCTGTATCTGAATCTGGCCATGCATCCATCAATTTAATGATATCTTCGCAGCTACTCAAGACATGGCGGAATTTGCCCCTGATCAGCAGCGTTGCTGGTTCTTCTAGGCTTCCAACTGGTGGTTTGGCTGCCCTCGGTCACGAGCTTACCATAGTTCGAAAGGTGCCTCTCTTGGTTTATCAATGATAAGGAAATATGCATGGGTATAAGATCTTACTCTCACGGCCTTCATTTGTGCTTGGAATCTCATCTTGATATTAAACATAGTCCTGTAAGACACCCGTTTACGGTGTGCTCACAACATGACGAAGTGGGGGATGTATCCAAAATACGTTACGACGGGTCACGACTTGCATCGAGAGTCACTTGTCCAATCATTGGCCCTTATTGTTGCGTGGGGTTACCTCAATTATTAAGAATTACTTCAGACAAACGCATTGGAAGTTTAATGACTACACCTTGCTTATCCCCCAATGAGTCATTTTTTGCTACTGTACCATTATCAGAATATCGTTCCACACATCATCGCTTCTTAACTCCTCCTTGATCGATCTATGGGAAGATGGGTACTTGCAGGCCTTACAATGAGAAGAAGACGAAAGACAACTCTATTGCAAATCGTACATACAAATAACCTCAATCAAGCAAAATCATTTCAATGGTCCATGTACAAATACATAGGGTTGCAAGGTCTTGCCTCAACTCATTGCCTTAATGAATTACTCAAGCGATAGATCGCACAAAGAAATCATTGAAGAAATATGGGAGGCAATGCTTAGTCTCCGTAGCCCCAACAGAAAGATGTTTAGTCTCTCTATTTGACTAGCAAAAAGGTTCGTGTGTTGCAATGGGAGGAAAAAAAATCATAATCTCCAATGGCGATGGCCACATTTTGTTCGCATCTCATCGCATGATTTTGAAAGTTCGTTCACAAATGCAAGAAAATGTTTCTTTTCTAAAATTTATTCACAAAATGAATCAATGTTCACATTTTCAAAAAAATATCATGGTTGTCAAAAAACTTGATAATTCAAAGAATTATTCTGAATGACAAGAAACGTTTAGAAAAACATACTATAATATTCCGATCCAACCGAGCAGTTAATTCAACAAAATTCGCGTGGGTATATAGTCACAAAGACTCAGAAGCATTACTGTTTAACTAGATACCTTCGATCATTCATGAACATTTCTAAAAATCATGAACAGGTTTTCCTAATAACAAAATTTTTCTTAAAATTCTGAACATTTTTTAAAATTGCGAACGGTTTTTAAGCATTTTCTTTTGAATCGGCAAACTATTCTAGAATAGACGAACATTTTTTAAAAAATTGGTGGATTTTTTTTTAAATTCACGAACATGTTTTGAAATGCATGAACATTTTCTGAATCAGCAAATATTTTATGAATCAATAAAATCTTTTGTAATAAACATGTTTTGAAATGCATGGACATTTTTTAAAATGCATGAACATTTTTGAATCAGCAAAAATTTTGTTCAATTTAATTAATAATTTCTAATACACGGGGTCCTTTTGGAATTATGGACATTTTTTCACTTTACGAACATTTTTTCCAAAATTGCGAACATTTTTTGAATAAACCAATATTTTAAAAAAATCCTGAACATTTCTTACCATTTTATTTCAAAAATCAAAGTTTTTAAAATTTTGAAATTTGTGAAGTTCCAATTTATTTAAAGTAAAGAAAACAAAAACAGAATAGGAAAATAAAAAACAAAACTAGAAAAATAGACGCACGCACATGAGCTGGCCAAACAGGCGCGCTGTGTCTTCTCCAGCGCGCAAAGCGCGGTATAGTAGGTCTCTATTCTTGGGCTGGCTTTGAAAACCAGCTGCCTTGCGAGGGAGTGGGTGGAGCTGAATCAAAAGGGCCACCTGCCCCAACATATCCATCGTCCGTTTTGGCAGATGCGTTCCAACAGCCTAGATAATCTAGCAAGGTTTAGCCAGTTTTTAGGTCTATGAAATCTCACCACTCCAAAAAATTTCACGTCAAAGAAATATGGGAGGCAATGCTTAGTCTTTGTACCCCACGTCCGCCACGATGCTCGTGCGGTCGATTTGCTCCTCCGCGATACGGTGCTCATCGAGGAGCCGGAGGTTGTACCTCTAGTCAGCTTGCGCCTGTTGGAAAAATCGGTTGATAATGTAGATGCTCTCTCATTCTATTAGGGGTCAATAGAATAAATTAAAAGAAAAGAAAAGGCTCTTTCACAGCCTTTCATTTTGTTTGAGCAACTCTCACAGTCTCTCATGAGAGGTATTGATAATGATGGAGGCCAGTAGAGCCCAGGGGAAGGAGGCCGGCCCAAGAGAGCCCAGTAGAATGGGTTTTGAGAAAGAAGCAACGCAAGAGTATGGTCGAGCCGGCCACCTCCCTCCTCCCTCCAACAGCGGCGCCGGCGACTCGAACTCGCCGCCTCCTCCTCCTCCTCCGCGCCGCCGCCGCCGCCGCCCCTCCTCCGACCAACACGCCGGTGTGTCACCTCCCATCCCAAGCCGCAGCCCCACCGCCTTCCGGCGCCGAGTCTCCCCTGTCCGCTCCCTCGCCAACAACCCCGGCGGCGTAAGCCCCTCCCCTCCTCTCTTCACTCCAACAACTTGGCTTAGACACTACATCTCTCTTTCGGTTCCGATGGTCGATTCTCTCGTCAATGCCGACCTCATCTGCCGTAACCCTATATCTATCTCTGCATCTAGTCTGAAAGTTAATTAATTTCGCACAAACAAATACGTACTCTTTGCTTGGTAATGTTTGTTTACAGCCGAATCGTATGTAGTAAGTAGCACTGACATATGTTCGATTGGATTTGCTTAGACATATGGTTGCCAAATCCGCAAGTAAATTCATTTGTCCTGCCCTGCTCTGCTCTGTTCCAACTTCCAACACAGTTCCACTTTTATTTGTTTTGTTAGATAAATAAATGCGGAATCTTTGAATGCATATATCTTCCATATATGTTTTGTAACAATCCATTCTTTTGTCCAGGATGCATGTCTCTTCCATACAGTATTTGGCATATGTTTGCCAATTCTACAAATCCAATCATTTGTCCTGCCCTGTTCTGTTCCAACACAGTCCCACTTTTATTTGTTTTGCTAGTTGTTAGATAAATAAATACGGCACCTTTGTCCTGACATTTGTTTATCAAGAACAGAAGAATGCTTACATCTTCCATATATGTTTTGTAACAATCCGTTTCCTCCTACAGGACGGTGTCCTCACGAACTCAGATGTCTTTTGATGCCACAACAAAGGATTACCTCTGCTTTCTTCGGCGGGGCTGCCGCTGTCGCTTCTTCTGGTGCTCAATAACATCTCGGCATTGGATTTGATAGTCACTGAAGTTCCCCTAATGGAAATGGCGCCGCTCCCTCCTGGATACCGGTTCCAACCGACCGATGCTGAACTCATCCTCTACTATCTAAAGAGGAAGATACTGGGTAAAAAGTTGCGCCGCAATCCTGTTACAGAAATCGATATCTACCAATTCGCCCCCTGGGATCTTCCGGGTATATTTTCATTTATCCCCCCTCTCGTATCACTAGCATTTGAAAGTACTGCATAACCACATGCTTGTATTTACATGCGGCTGTCAAACTTTGCACAAAACTGTCCTACAAACTGTTCTTCTAACCGTTTGTTTTAACTTTGTTCAGGGAAATCTTCAATGCCAACTGGGGATCTTCAGTGGTATTTCTTTTGTACTTGCGACCGGAAGTACCCTACCGGGTCAAGAACTAACCGGTCAAACCAAGCTGGGCACTGGAAAGCTACTGGAAAGGACAGGAAGGTGGTGTGTAATTCTCGGACTGTTGGGATGAAGAGGACCTTGGTGTTTCATGCTGGCAAGGGATGCAAGGAGAAAAGAACTGACTGGGTCATGCATGAATATAGGCTGGTCGAAAGCGAAGTACCTAATGCTGGTGTTAGACTGGTATGCTTCTTTGCTGTCTTTGTACAAGTTTCACTATCTCTTCTATGAAATGGGTTTCGTGCTCCAAACACACCTGTTTGCGCTAGATTGATCATTGATTACTCCCCTGAAAAAATATTTTTCTGTTGTTTACAATTGATGATTGCTTACTCCCCTGAAAAATTATTTTTCAGTTGTTTACGGAGTTGTTTTGGAAATGAATGAAACTTGTATTTATGTGTGTAGAACTATAAAAGAGATCAACATTTCAACGTATGGCCGATGCAACGACACCAACATAGCATGCCATGCATGATTCAGCAAATTGTCGCTCAACATGTGTCTGAACTATTTAATGTTGAGTAAGATGCAAGTTTTCCTTTTCCAGTACAATCTGAAGCTTTTCCAACATACATTACAATGCATGTGGCACCAACGTACACTGAGTGCTCCCCGCAAAACAAAAGTACATTGAGTGCTCCAAATACCCTTTTGGTAAATTATATCCGGAGATTTTGGGAAGTGCGCCATAAGTAGCAAAGATAGAAAGCTCCAAACAGCAAGAAACAAACTGTCATAATCAGAGAATTGCAGCAATTACCCACTCCTCAAACTGAAGGAGTTAGTTAGTTTATTCTTCGACCGAGAAAAGTTATCACTGATGTGATCTTTTTCCGTTTTGTTACTAGCAAAATGTTTGTTAGCTCCACTTGTACTGCAAGCAGTATGTTTGATTCATTGTCTATCTGTTATTGCAGGACGATTTCGTTCTCTGCAAAGTCTATCAGAAAAGCGGTCCAGGTCCCAGGATTGGGGAACAGTATGGCGCTCCATTAGAGGAAGAGGAAGAGGAAGAGGAAATGAATGATGCAAATGGGGAAGCTTACTGTTTATCCCATTCTTCCGCACCTGGACCAAGCCATGGTGGTGTGTTGAACTTTGCGGGTCAATCTATTAGTGATGGCGGCAGGGTTTCCTTGAGCCTTTTGTCAGCAAATAACGGCAAGAGCTCCTCGAGTGGTGTCCGTCCTGACAGGGCTTCTCATCCGGATGTTAACTGGGACAGGATACATATACAACAGTTAGCTGATATTCTGGGTTTTCTCTCTACGAATCCTGTAGGCCAAGATGGTCCACCGGTAAATTTTCTTTCTGTCTCTTGCTATCTGCTGTATGCTCATTCTGTCAACTCGATCTTAACTTTTTCTTTGGTTTGGATGCAGTCTGATTCAACCGCTTACCATGACACGGAAGCATTGTTTGACGATAGTGAAGCTATATTTGACATAGCGGACCAAGTAGTGCCTTCTTCACTGGTTAGCCTCTGCAAGCAGTGTGACTCGTGCGGCGTGCGGCTGGTCGACCCTTTTCTGGAACCGGTGGCAGGAGAACTGTACCTGGAGCTGAATGACCTGCTGTTGTGTCATGCCGGCCATGTTCCACATGGCAGCAGCCATGAGGGCCCTCAACACTGGATAAGACAACGTCCATTTGTCCATAGTAGCAGCGCGGCCAGTGGCACCGTATCTGCAGCAGTTTCTGGGTAAGGGGTTTCCATCTAGCTAGAAGAAGTGTGGGATCTCAGGGGTATGCTCGGCTGTCACTCGAGGCTTTCATTAGCGGTTGTGCATTAGTCATCTGTCAAGTAAGTAAAGTGGGAGTCTGACAAGGTGTACTAGTCTAGTCAGTAGGTAGGTAGGTTTTTTTGGTCGGCAATCGAAGGATCTGCAACCCTTTTTTGTTGTGAGGAGGAGGCAGATAGATATGGAAGGGATGAGGAGGAGAAGATGTGAATATTCGGAGGGGAGCGGAGCGGAGGGCTCCTTCCCTTGAGTTTGTTAGTGACTGGATGGCGAGCGCAGGTTGAGGTGTGAGTTATATCTATCATATCATAGAATTTTAGCTAAAACTTCAAGTCACAACTCAAGAAGAAAAAGGACAAATCGTGACATGAATGCTGTTAATTTAAACTGGGCTGTGAATTGGGCATGTTTGCACTATCACAGCCGAATTTGGTATGCTTGTTTTGCCTAAAAAAATAGAAAAAAATGGTATGCTTTTTTCTCTTGCTGTGAGTTGAATTTACGACTGAAATTTTCTAACACATTAGATGTATGCTATTTCTTTATACTCAAATTATTTTAATAATTCTCCAGGACTTATAGTACAAGTTTTCGTTGTTCGGTGCACTGGTAGCACAAAAACTCTAGGTGTAGGTTGAGGTACCGGTGCACGCTCTCTAGGTTGATGTAGCAGGTTGGTTGTATGTACCGGGTATAACACAAGCAGTCGCTGCCGCAAGACCAGCAAACCATCGAGGTGCCCTGAAAACTAGAAATCATGGACAAGAAAATGGTCACTGCCTGCGCTCGCAACACCAAGAAGATGGTTCGGGTCCAGTTTCTCAGAGATGGGGTTGAGTGCAGGCGCCGCAAGACAAGGGATTGAACCAGCCATGGATGATGGATACGACAGAGAGATATGTGGCCTTGATACCATACAAGGTTTTGAGGCTGGAAGCATGTGCCCTTGGGCAGGGATGCGTACGTGTTATATGGAGCAATCACATTACATAGATTTGGTTGGTTAGCTTGAGCTTGATCCACATATTAGCTATACAGAGATATGGATCAGTCTCAGTTAGCTAACCACCCACAACAACACACGCACGACCCTAGGCCTTCTAGATTAGATACTTGGTTTATACACTACCGAACACACGTACAATATCTCCAACAATATTAATCATGCTAAGTTATAAACTAAAGAAAAGCATTACACACAATAATAATCATTAAAACCACTATTTTGAACAAATTTGAACTAAAGCCACGGCACTTATTTTGGGATAGAGGAAAGTAGTTACCTACATAAGCTCCAACATTTTGAGACCTCATCCTTGACGGATATTTCTTGCCAGTGAAGCCCAACCCATGGCCACGTGCACATAAGCTCGATCATACATGTGGTCTGTAAATGAGAACCAACCAATCCTCCATTTTCTCTTGAACAAGAAGCCACAAAAGACAATCCACAAACCAACTACAAATCCTATGCACATGCTGAGGTATAACGAAACCACATCACTCATTCCTTCATTATGCTCTTGGGGAGCATATGGAATTATGTCAGTTCGTGAGCAATTCCTTGGGACAGGTGGACCACATAGACCTGGGTTGCCAGTATATATGGACGCTTGGTCCTCTAGTGTTCTTAATTGGTTCCCGGATGGTATAGTCCCAGATAGATCATTATATGACAAGTTCAAGCGGGTTAGTGACGTTAGAGATGATATGCTTGTAGGGATTTTACCAGAGAGCCCATTGTGCGAGAGGTCAAAAGATTCCAAAGCTTGTAGCGCACCGATGCTTTGGGGTATTATGTCAGTCAGACTATTCCAGGAGAAGTTCAAGTTCTTTAATGCAATGAGCATGCCAATTTCCTTAGGAATCTGCCCGCTCAAACTGTTGCTGGAAAAATCAAGGTTTACCATGTATGCTATACTTTTGGTATATTCAAGCACTTGACCTTTTATCTCCACCTCTACAGTATAAGCATCAGTGGACATGGCCTTAGAAACTCCACCAACTCCAATATAATTGACAAGGTCAAAAAGGCCACCACTATTATTGGAAGTAAAAGTCATATATGATCATTGGTTGGTTACTCGTGGGGACAGGTTCCCCGTGGGTTTTGAAAACCCGACGGGTTTAGGGGATGGCCAAAATTTTAACCCCGCACACGTTGATGGGGACGGGGACGGGTTTGCGATTTTCTCGTGGGGATGGGTTTGGGCAAGCAAAACCCGATGAGTTTCGTCCCCGTTGCCATCTTGAATCATGTATGCTTGTGTTCGAAACATCAAGATAAGTGATCGTTGGTTGGTTAAGCCAAGATGGAAACTTGGGCCCTAGTATACAAGATCCAAAGCCTGAGTAGGATAAGTTGAATGGAGTTATCCATGTACTATCGACCTTCACAGTTAAGTAATTACCTGAGATATCTAGGGTTTGTAAGGTGCTCAGATATGTGAGACGGTCCTCGGTGATTGTACCATGTAGGTTGTTGTGGGCCAGCGATAATTCATCCAAATTTATGAGTTCCCGTATACTAACGGGTACCTCTCCATACAAATCATTGTTGTCGAGGTCGATCTTGGCCAAGCTGCTAAAGTTCCCTAACCGATGCAGTAGCTCTGCCACATCCATGATGACGAAGTTGGTTTCTAATACGAGCTCTATTAGATTCTGTAGTTTCTGGAAGCTCAACGGCACCATGCCAGTGAACTTGTTCGAACCAAGATACAAACTCTGAAGAGAGGTCAAGTTGCCCACCGCGTCAGGGATTGGACCATCGATTCCGCAACCATTTAGGAAGAGATTTTGGAGGCTGGGCAGATCCCAAAGCAAATTTTTGGCTCCAAGAGATGTGTTGAAGGTGTTTGAAACAAGGCTGAGGGTCTGCAGCTTTGTGAGATTGGAATGCGCCGGGGGAGAGATAGAGTTTGGAAGCGCACAATAACTTAAATCAAGGTCTGTCAAAGAGGGGAGTATGTTGATAGCATGAAGCCAGTTGACGGCAGCGCTGAGGTCCACCCTATACATGCCGAGAACCTGAAGCTTCCGCAGGCGCGGCACCCATGCGAGATCAGGAGAGTAGGTGCCATCTGCCATATGGTTGAGCTGAAGGCTGACCATTTTTGAGAGGTTACCGAGGTGGGGTGGAATCCGACAACCAAAATGGGACTCAGAGAGGTTGAGATGCGTGAGGCGCCCACGCCCTAGGGCGCCAATGAGCTCCGGGATGGGTTGGCCGCCGAAGTTGTTGCCTGAGAGGTCCAGCTGCTTCAGATGTCGTAAGGTGAGCAAGGAGGAGCGTATGTCACCTCCAAGGAGCAGCTGTTGGAAGACCGTTCGTACTCATGTAACTGATGGACCGAGTCGGCGCATTATCCACTCCTCTCACGACTCGCACTTTGTGCATGCCCTCGTATAGCTCGGGCAGTTACTCTTTGTACATGATATATAACCCCTTCGTGGGCAATGGAATGAATCACGCATTGCTTTCCATAATTCAACTGCAGCGTGAACGACTCGAACTGCCATCCGCTGTTGATCTTGAGCATGATGACATGGCGGTCCGGTTGCTGCAAACGATTTCCGTTGGGCAGGGATGCGTACGTGTTATACGGAGCAACCAGATTACATAGATTTGGTTGGTTAGCTTGAGCTTGATCCACATATTTGCTATACAGAGATATTGATCAGTCTCAGCTAGCTAACCACGCACAATAACACAAGCACGCCCCTAGGCCCCACGCACAAGAAACCACATGTAATCCTTTCTTGTGGCATCAGAAGACATCAGAGTCGTGAGGACACCCTCCTCTAGGAGGAAACAGATTGTTACTGTTCAACGTGCCATGTCTGTATTTATTTCTGATTGATCCTCCTATGATCTCTAGCCTTGTATAGATTAACTACTAGAGATATTGTAGGGTTAGTTGACTTGTTATGCAATACATCACTTGTGTATATTGTAATAGACTCCGACGAATACAATTAAGTTGCCTCCTATAGTCTTCTACAGTCTACGTTGCATGAATACGTCACCTAACTGCCGTATCGGTGCAGGATACTGCACTAGGACGGGGATACGCGTGGATACGCGTGGGATACCCGTATCTCAACGTACCACGTTTTTTGCAAATTAAAATAAAGAGAAAAATAGGGATACGGCTGGGACACGGGGGGATACACTCGGGATACTTTTTAGCCTGTTAGCACTCGATCTCCAGTCCAACAAAAGCCTACTCGCGATGGGTAAATAAACCTAATCGCTTGAGTCCATCGTGCCGTCACCTGCAGTTGCCAAGGGCTGGAGCCGCGCGCATCTCCGTACTCCCTTCCGCCGCTGCCGCCGCCGCCGGCGGCATCTCGCAGCTCGCCACCGGCCTCCGTTCTCGGTTCTCCAACTCCAAGTCGGCAAGTCTTCCCCATCCTGAATCTGAATACAAGGACTGTATACAAGGAGTGGAGTCGGGACATGATAAGGCAGCAACTTCTTCAGATAACCCTCAATGAAAAAAGATCAGGTTACTTCATAAGCATCAATTTTCTCATCCTCTAAAAAAATTGTGTTTTGGTGCTGATTTTTTTATGCATTCATACATATACTCGCCGTATCCCCGTAAGCCTATTTTCAGAAAATGCCGTTTTCTCGTATCGCCGTATCCGTATCCCCGTACCCGTATCCCCGTACCATGTAACGTAGTCTACGGTTACAAAACATATACTACGAAAGCTTTTCTGTTTTGACAAAAAAATGGCAGGACAAAGCTGCTGTATTTATTTATCTAACAAACAAATAAAAGTGGAACTGTGTTGGGACAGAGCAGAGCAGGTCGTATGATTGGATTTGCAGAATTGGCAACCATATGTCTAAGCAAATCTAGTCATATGTCAGTGCTTCCTACATATGATTCTACTTGGTCATGTTTGTTTACAGCCGAATCATATGTAGATATGCGAAATTAATTAATTTTCCGACTAGATACATAGATAGATATAGGGTTACGACAGATGAGATCGTCGTTAATGAAAGAATTGACCATCGAAACCAAGAGAGAAATATCCATCTAAGCAAAGTTGTTGGGTGACGAGAGGAGGGGTGGGGCTTACACCGCTGGTGTTGTTGGGGAGGCAGCAGATACGGGAGATGCGGTGGAAGGCGGTGGGGCTGCTCTCGCAAGGGGAGGAGACACACCGGTGTGGTTGTCTGAGGAGGGGAGGCGGCGGCAGAGCGAAGGAGGAGGAGGCGTCGAGTTCGAGTCACCGCGCCGCAGTTGGAGAGAGGATGGAGGTTGCCGGTTCTCGGCTTTGCCTCGCCAAAACTCTTTGGGAGCAACTAACGAAGCAGTAATCCTTCGGGACCGCCCGCAAGGGCCACCTCGGGTAGGCTTGGCGCGCTCTCAGCCGCAGTCACATGTCGCACTTAGGGCGCTCACTCCAATATTTCTTTTTATTTTTCCAAACGCATTTTTCACTTTTAGATGATATTTTCTTGGCCTTTCGGTTTCCCCCCGGTTTTTCTCTAGGTTTTAGACAAAATTTTTGACTTTTTTTGTGCGAAAAACACGTTTTCTTTTTTTCTTTTCCTTCCGTGAGGGGTACAGATTTGCGTCCGTGAGAGGGACAACACTAACGCATTTTTTTCCTTCTAGGAGAGGTATGGATTTGCTTCTGCAAGACACACAGTGGTGCTTCTCCAAAACAAAAACAAAACATGTTTTTTTTTCTTCTGCGAGAGGATAGATTTGCTTCCGCGAGAGGCACAGTCATGTCTCTTGGAAACGAAAAAAATATGTTTTTTTTCCTTCCGCGAGAGGCATCGTCGTGCCTCTTTCAGAAAGGAAAAAAATGTGCTCCTGGTTCAGTTTTTGTGTGAAAAAAAGTCTGTCAAAACCTATAAACATGGGATCTAATTTTAAAGACCTCGACGCGAGTAATCATATGAGGAAAATGGTTCGAGATTTGGATGCACGGTTTAAGAGATAAAATATTTTGAATAAGCAAATCTACAAAAAAGGGAAATTCCGAGGTTGGGACAAGTGGCGCACATGTTGTGCACCAATTTTTGCAACCTGAGGAGGTGTGAGTGAACTCAATTAGTGATTTCGGAACTCTTTGCCTCACTTCTCTCTCAAAAATCCATACTGCCAGGCTCTGTTGGCCCAGCCTCCTTCTTGGGCTCGGACCCCTCGTATTCCATTTGATACCAAGATATATTCTCTTGAGACAACATTTTTTACCTGACTCATGTGAGATCTTCTATTATATGCTAAAGAAAGCTAATACAGAGACTCACAAATCACAAGAAAACAAAGTTGAGAGGTCATAGTTGGGCTACAAAATGGATTTTTCCTTACAATTATTTTTGCCACCAATTTGTAATGGAGCAAAACAATTGACTTCACGATGACAAAGTATCCACCCACACACTTTCTCAGTTTGCCTCTTCCAAAAAAGGTGGCCTCCATCCATCCTCATGATATTCTCTATGAATGATGAATACACCTGTAAAAGTAAAAAGTGATTGAGAGATTTGATACAAATGACAAATGAATGAGCAGCTACTTTAGTGATTGAAAATTCAGGCGGTAACAAGCAGTTGCTAATTATACAACCAACCTAACCTTGGTCATTAGGATTTAATTAATCCTTAACACTCTCCCTAATCTATGCTTCACTTTGTGAATATGCATCATCTTGATAGACTCCTCCTAATATATGCTCGCCCTTGGGAACGTTCACCATCTTCATCAAAAAAATTGGTCTGTATAATCTTGAGAGTCTCCTACAAAAACCCAGAGGGAAAAAACTATGGGGACAGTACAATCAATCCGCCACTAGCGAAATGTTCAATACCAGCCTCCTTATCGAGTCGGCCAAAGTCACACCACGAGAAGGACATCAGCTACGATGATGAATAGGTATGGAGATAGAGGAACATGTATTGATGGACATGTTACGATGTCTAGATATCTCCCAGACCCTGATATCTCGCCTGTTCCTAGATGATCATCTACTAATGGAGACCATTTTTGCATGTAATCCAATTTCTAGGTGTACCGTTCCAAATAGAAGTTTTCCCAGATTTGTGGAAGTCATCAATCCAAGAATAGAAACGAGATGGGAAACCGCGGTGACGTAGGATGGTTAGCGGGGATTGCTAGGAAATTGAGTCAAATGCCTTGCAAAAGTCTAGCTTGATGACCATAGTTTGAGCTTTTCATTTATGACGGCAGTTTAGAGAATCAATGGCGTAAATGAAGTTTTCAGCAATGCACCTTGCCAGAAATAAAACCTGTTTAATCCCCATGAGCTAGAAGAGGGATATAAACGTTTTAGGTGGTTTGTGAGCAGCTTAGCAATGCCTTTAACCGAGCCATTTTGAAGAGCAATCGGCCGGAAGGCGTCAGCAAAGTGTACCTGATCTCTTTTGGGAGCAGGACCATTACCGATCTGTTAAAACACCCAGTATCAGCGGTAGTGTTAGCGAACTCATGAAACAAGGGGACGAGAACGTGTTGAGTTAGCGAACTCATGGAACAAGGGGATCAGAGCGTATTTTATCTGCGGCCAGAAGAGACGGTAGAAGGTAGGACAAAACCATCCAGGTCCGGGCTTGCGTTTTCGTTCATATGAAAAATGCTTCCCTTATTTCATCAACGGAGAAAGGTTGGTCGAGAAACCCGAGCGGAGGTATTTGGTTTGGGCAATGATGGTGTAGGCTAAAGTTCGTGGAGATGGTACACCTAGCAGATCATGGCAGAAATGTTTAGGATTGTAGCTTTTTGGTCGTGGGAGAAAACAATCTTGGCCTTGATCTAGAATTTTTGAATAGTCACTTAGTAAAATTCATATGACTGCAAGTCATCAGGGATAAAATGGATGAAAAATGACCGGAACCTGGCCGGTCAATTTGTAGTGGTCAAGATGAATTAGTAGTGTCCATACTTGTGTGTCTAGGAATCAAATACGTTGTCGTGCTCGAAAATTCTTAAAACGCCGTTTTCATGTCGTGCTCATGCCATTGGAACACGCTAAATCTTTCTATGTGTTGACAACAACAAGGTTGGAATAACACCGTGCTTTGAAGTTTCTTAATATTCATTTGTATTCAACCCATAGGAAGTTCCCTGCGAAACAACCCTGGGAATTTTCACACCGAAAAATAGTTGAAACTTTGTGTCCAAGTATCTGAAGTGTGGCTGTAAATTAAATTCATATAAAGACTCGCTAATTGTTAAATAAAATAAAAATTCCGTGGAGACGGGATGCAAACCCGGTTCGGTGCGTACATGTGACGATCTCTGCTACCATCTGTCCACCGAAGCATCCACTCGCAGAGCTTTTTGTCGCTCGTTCCGGGGTGTGGCATGCAGTTAACGAATGTTGTGGTCTGAAAATCCCATCTTCTGGAATTCCATTCCATGTGGTCCGAGTTGCCTGTGGAATTTCATCCGCTAAAGACAGTTAGTTTCCTCGCACTTCCTTGTCACGTAGTTACGTGTGGACATGGACTTGGATACGTACGTGCTCCACCACGGACTCCTCCACAAATACCCAACGAAAAAAGCAAGGGGCCGCACGCACCAGTAGAGGGAAGTTGCCCACCAGACACAAAAATGGCCGAGTCGAGCCAGCTGCTCCGAGTCGTGATGCTTCTAACCATGTACTTCCTCCTCTTCCAGCGGATTTCGTCGGCTCTCCCACCAACACCAGCGGGCACCCTCTGTGTCCCCCGTGAGCGGGACGCACTTCTCGACTTTAAGGCTGGCCTCACCGACCCCAGCAACCTCCTGTCGTCGTGGCGAGGTGTGGAGTGCTGCCGGTGGACGGGCGTCGTTTGCAGCAACCGGACTGGCCACGTCGTTACGCTCCAAGTCAAGAGTGACTGGGCGATCAGAGGTGAGATACGCCCCTCCTTGCTCACTTTACGACATCTGAAGCAGCTGGACCTCTCATACAACGACTTCGGCTTAAAACACATCCCGACGTTCATCGGCGCCCTCGGGCGTGGGCGCCTCATGCATCTCGACCTCTCCTTATCCAATTTTCGTGGTCGGATTCCTCCCCACTTGGGAAACCTCTCGGATCTGGTCAGCCTTCAGCTCAACGGTATGAGGTATGCCTACTCTCGTGATCTCGCATGGGTGTCTCGCCTTAGGAAGCTGCAGGTCCTCAGCATGCTTCACATAGACCTCAGCAGAGCCGTCGACTGGACTCATGCTATCAACATGCTCCCCAATTTGATAGAACTTGATTTTAGTTTTTGCGGGCTTAGGAACTCTATGCCTCCCCTGGTGCACTCCAACCTCACATCGTTGGTGACCCTGACCGTCGACGCACTGGAGAACTTGACTTCCATTCAAAAAATAAATCTGGGTGGAAACAACTTCACTAGCATGGTGCCATTGACCTTCAAGAAAATGAAGAAATTACAAGAGCTCGTGTTATCTAACAACTTTATCAACATGGATGTAGCAGAGCTACTGCATCGGTTGCCATCAGTTGAAATGCGGGTGTTGCATTTGGACTACAACTATTTGACAGGGAGCTTACTAACTTGGCTAGGGCTCTTTAGCAACTTAAACGAGATGAGCCTCGACCACAACGAGCTGTCTGGAGAGATACCAGTTGGTATACGGGAGCTCAAAAAATTGCGCAAATTATGGCTAGCCTCCAATAACCTACATGGTACAATCACTGAGGACCATTTCACAAATCTAACCACATTAGAAGATCTAGATATCTCTGATAATTCCTTAAATGTGAAGGTCGATAGTACATGGAAAAGTCCATTCAACTTATCCTCGGCATGTTTTAGATCTTGCATACTAGGGCCTCGGTTTCCAGCTTGGCTTAACCAACCATCCATCTCTTATCTTGATGTTTCAAACACAAGCATACATGATAATATACCTGTCTGGATTGTTACTTCCTCTATGCAATATTTAGATTTGTCTAGAAATCGGCTTGTTGGCATGCTTCCTACATTTTCCCTATCATCTCCCTTGATAACACTACAAGTCAGTTCTAACCAGATTGCTGGCCCAATTCCAACACTTCCAAAGAATCTACTCCACTTGGACCTCTCCGGAAACAATCTATCAGGTGCACTGCCATCATCAGACATAGGATCACCAATGCTAAAAGTCCTTCTTCTCTTCAATAATTCCTTTTCTGGAACTATTCCCTGCTCCCTGCTCTAGCTGCAACAATTGGTATTTCTAGACCTATCAAAAAACCGGCTAAATGGGACGTTTCCCAATTGCCCTCACAGATTCAAAGCAACAAATATCACCTTGCTTAACCTGAACAACAACAGTCTTTCAGGAGCATTCCCATTGTTTCTTCAGAGATGCAGAGACATAAAATTTCTGGATCTGGGATACAATAAATTTTCTGGGAGCTTACCAACATGGATTGGTTCTAAGTTACCACACTTGGCACTTTTGCATTTGCGCTCAAACATGTTCTCCGGTGCAATCCCTGGAGAACTAACCATGATGAAGGGGCTTCAATTTTTAGACATTGCATGCAACAACATCTCAGGGAACATACCACGGTCACTTGGGAATCTCACAGCTATGACTTTTACTTCGCGTAATATTGCACGTGGAGGCCTTTTTGAAGTTTTCAATTTTGAAATTGTTGGATCAACGATGGGGTACATTTATCCTTATGGTGGTAGTATATTCGTGGACGTAAAAGGTCAACAACTTGAATATAACAAAGGGATCACATACATGGTGAACATTGATTTGTCTTGCAACAGTTTAACTGGGCAGATTCCTCAAGAGATTGGCATGCTCGTTGTATTAAAGAACTTAAACTTGTCATGGAATAGTCTGACTGGCATAATACCTCAAAGTATTGGTGAGCTACAAGCATTGGAATCATTTGACCTCTCACATAATGAGCTCTTTGGTGAAATTCCTACCAGCTTATCAGCTCTAACATCACTAAGCCGCTTAAACATGTCATATAACAATCTGACCGGAACTATTCCATCTGGTAACCAATTAAGTGCACTAGAGGACCCAGCGTCCATCTACATTAGTAACCCAGGTCTTTGTGGTCCACCTCTCCAAAGGAACTGCTCACGAACTGGCATAACTCCATTTGCTGCTCAAGAGCATGACGAAGGAATGAGTGATGTGGTTTCGTTGTACCTTAGCATCTGCATAGGATTTGTAGTAGGTCTCTGGATTGTCTTTTGTGGCTTCTTGTTCAAGAGGAAATGGAGGGTTAGTTGGTTCTTATTTACTGATCACATTTATGATCGAGCTTATGTGCAAGTGGCGGTGGGTTGGGCTTCACTGACAAGAAAAATCTCAAGGATGAGCTCTCAGACGCTGGAGCTTCTATTGGTACCAATGATATAAGTATGACTTTAATAGTTTTTGGAAATATTGTATGTGTATTCTGCAGTGTATAAATGGAACATATACTCTAGACGGGGCGTGCGTGAGTTGTTGCTGTAAATGGTTAGTTAGCTGACATATGATCCCTATCTCTGTATAGGTATAACGTGTGGGTCAAGCTCAAGCTAGCTAGCCAAATGTTTGTAATCTGATTGCTGTATTAACACGTACGCATCCCTGCCCAACAGCATATGTTTTCAGCCTCAAAGCGTTATATGGTACCCATGTTGCCGCGGTGCCGGTTTCTTCACCAGGACGAGACAATTGCGCAGTTAGTGTGGAAGCCGGGGAGCCACTTCTCCTCCCAGTGCACCTCCGACCATGAACTCTGACATGGCCGGCTCCAGGAAGCACTCCAGCACCACGTATGTATGATCGACGGTCAGCAGCAGCTCGACTGATCCGGCAAACAAGCATGCATCAACGACGGATGGGATGGATTGCTCACCATTGCGAAGCTGACGGTCTCCTGGTTGTACACCACATCGGACCCCAGCAGCGCCGCCATGACAGCCACCGGTCCGCACCCTTAGCCGAAGTCCATGGCGCGCCCGCCCCAGAACGCGTTGGGCATGCCGCGGTCGGCCGCGTGGTCCAATAATATGATAGGAGTTTAGGCAATTTTTCCGGTTGTGGCTATTTGTTTGAGTTAGAGAATTTTTACGATACATCATACTACCCAATATAATGGGTAGTATTTAGTTGATCCAACGGTTGATGTGGATCAAACAAATTGTCGCTTTAGGGCATATTGGTACTTCTATATGGACTGCACCGGCTCAAGTCCTCCGCCATCCCGATGCCACTGCAGCCAGTGCATGCACAAAACGACACAAAATAGCTCGGAGGCACGAGCGGGTGCGTCTACAACCCACGTCGCCAATGATCCCTCGGGCTGCTGGAGCGGTGAGCTCGTACTGGCGTGGTTCAAGTGCAAGTGGCAGACCCGTGATCGCAGCCGCCCAAGAGCATCAGCACCTTCTGTCGAGGCTAAAGTGATGAGAACAGCGACAATCGTCGGAACCGACGAAGCCAGCTGCGACATTGGCGCTGCTTCAGTTCTTCCACGACAACCTTGTATGCTTTGGCCTGACTCCGACGGAGGCCGAGCTCATGGAGTTAGCCGCCTACATGGAGGCCCTTCTTGACCCGTCTGGCATGGACGACAGCAACGAGGAGGCATGGACGTAGACGGTTGCCAAGTCAAGCTGGAGATCTGGGCCATGCGAGCGTGCGGCCTCGAGCAGCAGCCCGAGGTGTCCGGCGATATGCTCGACATTGACTTCGACTATGGCTCTCCTCAGACCACAACCGCGGCGCCACACACCAGATGAGAAACGCAGCAAAGCAGCGGTGCCTGTGCGGCTGTGCTGACCTTCATCTCCTCCTGTGGAGCCTCGGTCTGAATCCAAATTACCACTCCATCATGGATTACTTCCGGCGCGGTGACGACGACGACGAAGTAAACTGACTCTTCCTGCCCCAAAGCTGTACGACGCAATACACGTATGTAGGTTGAACGTGCACGTACACAGCAGCAGGTTGATCGCTTCCCTTCGCTAGATCGATTCCGGCTGACATATGCACACATGAATCTGCTTGCCTGAATCTGCCCATGTGATTGATAAACTACCGAAAATGCGCTTAACTAGTCAATGTACTACCAAAAATCTGGTATTGGCTAATCTGGGTCCTCTAACCACAAAAATGAATAGTTCAAATTATATTGATGTACCGTAAAAGGTCTCTTGAGTTATTATTCTCGTTTGGCTATTTGAGATGTTATTTGCACTTTGAGATTCGTTACAATTTAATATATGGTTGTGTGCATAGCTTGATGCAGGAAGCAATCTTCCTTTTTGAAGAAAAATCCAAACGGATGTACGTACTCCGCGCTACCCACAGTCTTATGTGTTAATTTCATATGTTGTATTGATTCGGCATTTGTTGTCTTTGCTCTATATTCTACTTAATAATTAATAAAAAGGGTTGTGTGCATCTCAATGATGCAGAGACCGAGGGCTTAACTTTCTTGTAGAGAAGTGAAAAAGATATTGTATGCTGTAATTTGGCATTTCCGCAGAATTCCGGTTGGAAAAAGATTGCTGGAGAACTTAGACCAATAATTTGTACCGGAATGAGATGGTGCCAGAATAAGACCGTCACACCTGACACCGCAAGGCTGATATGAAGGCCGTAGCCCCTCATTCCAGTGTGTGGCATGCATGAATTAAAGTCCCAGCGTCTTGACTTCCATTCCATGGCCCTCATTTGCTCCAATTTGCGTGTAGAATTTCATCCGTTAAAAACAATTACCTCACTGTCCACAGTGACCACAGAACCGCGAAGGCGCAGGCTGACCACAGAACCAAGAACTCCACACATTGAGTTTGGAATTTCGTCCACAGGATCAGAACCTTTGGGAAGGGCCTGGCATTTTTCGTAGTCACGTATCAAGCTGGTTTGGTTCGTTCACGTACATTAGGCTAACTGAATGGACTTGGAGTCGGTCACGTACTGACATGCATTGAGCTAACTTAATATAGTACTTTTTCCACACAAAAAACTTAATTTATCACTTAAAATATATAAAAAAAAAACCAATCTCTTCCCCGGTCGGCCATGGCCAAACTGTACAGCTTCCTGGCCGGTCGGCCATGGCAATCCGAGCACTAGCAAGAAACTTCGTACGTCCAATAAAATATCTGCCCATGCCATGCCAGCCTACCAGAGGAAGACCGAGCACACGGATGTGGATGCCGTAGCCCCTCCTCCTCCAAGTGTGTGGCAGATATCATGTGCACCGAGTTGCTTGTGGAATTTCGTCTGATACAAACAATTAGCTCACGGTCTACAGTGACCACCGAATCACACAGGTGGCGCAGGCTAACCACTCTAACATGATGGACGGGGCATTTCCTTGTCATGCAAGCTGGTTTTGTTTGGATACACGGAATGAAGGAACCAAACAAATACCCAACCAACGGACAGTTCTAGAGGCCGCACCCACGCACCAATAGAAAGAAGCTGTCCACCACATACACACACAAAAAATGGTCGAACCGAGGCAGCCGGTCCGAGTTAGGATGATACTACTAACCTTGTGCTTCCTCTTCCACCAGTGCTCGTCGGCTCTAGACCTGCTACCAACACCAGCAGCCACCCTCTGCGTCCCCCGCGAGCGGGATGCACTTCTCAACGTATGGTTCATAGTAAACTGAAAGAACTCAGGAAAGTGTTGAAGGGTTGGAACTTGAATATAGAAGCAATTTTTAGGAGACAGAAGAAGAATCTGTTAGAAGAGTTAGACAGATTAGACCAAAAAGGGGAGGAAGGTAATCTTAGTATTGGAGATAGAGAATATAAAAAAAGATGTAAAGAAGATCTGAAGAAGATACTTAAGGAAGAGGAGATCAAATGGCTTCAAAGATCTCATGATACAGAGTTGTTTGAAGGTGATTCTAATACTAAATACTATCATACCATAGCTAATGGGAGACTTAGAAAGATTAGAATCATTAAATTGGTACAGGAGGAGGGAGTGAGTGAAGGTCAAGAGAGTTTAAAGAAATACATTACTAATTTTTATAAGGAACTTTTTAGTGAGTCAGAAATTAAATCTTTAAGGATGGACTCTAGTGGTGTAGAAGCACTCACCACCGATGAGCGGGATTTCCTAATTAGGAAGTTCACAAGGGAAGAGCTGAAGAAAGCTGTATTTGAGATGGAGAAAAATAAAGCTGCCGGTCTGAATGGTTTTAACATTGAGTTTTATTAGCACTTCTGGGCCCGGGTTGAGGATAATATATTTGCATTATTAGAAGAGTTTTATGAACATAATTTAGACCTTGATAGGCTGAATTATGGAGTAATCTCCCTCTTGCCCAAAGGGAGTGGCGCTGACAAAATTCAAAAATATAGACCTATTTGCCTACTGAATGTTATTTTCAAGATTATTACCAAAAATTTTGTTAATAGATTGATTATAATTATATCTGGGGTGATAAGGGCCTCTCAAACTTCCTTTATAAAAGGAAGATACATCTTGGAGGGGTGCTGGTACTACATGAAACCTTAATTCATTGCATAAAACAAAAAAATTGGGAGTACTTTTTAAGATTGATTTTGAAAAAGCTTTTGACAAAGTCAAATGGCCTTTTTCTTTTTCAAACAATTAAAATGAAAAATTTCATGATAAATGGGATTGGATTATGAAAACAGTGACTTGAGGAAAAGTGGCAGTTAAAGTTAATGGAGAAATTGGGCCTTTTGTAAAACTCATCAGGGGCTTAGACAAGGGGACTCAATGTCACGCTTACTCTTTGATCTTGCTGTTGATAACCTTGCTATATTGTTTGACAGAGTAGTTGAAGGTAAACTGGTTAGTGGGCTCACGAAAAATCGCAATGAAAATGATGTGTCCGTCTTGCAATATGCGGATGACACGATAATTTTATTCCAAGATGATTTTGAACAAGCCAAAAATGTGAAAAGAATTTTGAGCTTGTTCGAAATTATGTTGGGGCTGAAAATTATTTTTCATAACAGTGAGGTGATATGTGTGGGGATGGAGGAAAGCAAAATTAAATTTTTTGAGGAAATCTTGACTTGCAAGAGAGGTAATCTACCTTTTAAATATCTAGGAATACCATTTGATGATCGTAGACTGAATTTGAGTGATTGGAATCCATCTATAAACAAAACAGAAAAGCGCATGGGTGGTTGGCTAGGGAGGCTTCTTAATATTGCTAGTAGGACAACATTAATCAATTCCTCCTTGACCAGTCTGGTCCTGTATATGCTCTCCTTCTATGGTATTCCAATAGGAATTAATAAAAAACTTGACCGACCCAGAGTTAACTTTCTGTGGAGTGGATAGGAAAACAAACCTAAATACCATCTGGTTGCCTGGGAAAAAGTATGTAGACCAAAAGATCTGGGTGGTTTGGGGATCCTAGACTTGGAAATCATGAATATTGCTCTGTTATCTAAATGGTTATGGATTTTTTTTAATGAAAGAGGTCTATGGCAAAGTTTGTTGTGGGATAAGTACATAGGGAAGTGCACCTTTGGGCAGGTTAACAAGAAACAAGGAGACTCGCACTTGCTGTAGATTCGAGGTGGGAAATGAAAAAAAAGAGGTTTTGGGAGGATGTATGGATTGGAAAGCACAGTCTGTCTTGTGTTTTTCCTACTCTGTACAATCTCACTTAATCATCATGTCATTGTCTATGATGCCATCTCGTCTAGGTTGACCATACTACAGTTTCTCGTAGAGCTCTAGTGGGGGAGAAGGCAACACAATGGCAAGATTTATTGAAATTTTGTAGTCAGGTCAGTTTAACTATGCAAGAGGACAAGCTGTCCTGGACACCTGAAGTTTCAGGAGTGTATAGTGTAAGGTCCTTCTATTCTGTTTTGCAGGTAGGGGAGAAATGTCCAAATAGTTTTTTATGGAAAGTTAAAATACCTTCGAAAATCAAAACGTTCATCTGGTTGCTTACGAAGAAAAGCATATTCACAAGAGATGTTTTGTTACATATAGGAGGAAAATGTGAGGACAAATGTCTTTTCTGTGGTGGAAAAGAAACAATTAACCACCTTTTCTTCCAATGCTCATTAGCCAGATACATGTGGAATGTTGTGAGTCATACCACTGGGCTGCGGTGTGATTTCCGTGATATGGACACATGTTTAAATGGGTGGCTAGGTAGTTTTGGATCAGAAAAGAAGAAAGTGCTTTTCATTGGTGTAGAAGCTTTGATATGAAGTATATGGAAAACCAGGAACTTAGCTTGTTTTTAACATGTTTGGCCTGCTGATCCTAGTGTAGTTATGTCTAAAATGTCACACTGGATTGATGAGTGGAGTGTTTTGCAGGTGAGGGAGGACGCAAAGGTGGAGCTGCAACGGGGCGCAAGAATTCTGGACCGAGTCGCCAATGAAATTTTCCAGTCAAGGCGTGGATGGGCGACCTGGATACCTAGACTAAAGGATAGTTCATGCAGTTGATGCTGGCCAAAAATGTTTGCTGGTGACCTTCTGTATGGTAGCAGTCGATTTTCGGGTGCAGAAACTTGTTAACTTAACAGTGTTTTTGGAAAACGCTTGTGTTAGGAGTTGAGGTCGAGAGTTGTATGCACCTGACCTTGGGGGGTGAGACACGTTCTTCAGTAGCGCGTTTCGTGCTGTTGCTGGAAGTGTTTTGGTGGGCTTGGGTGCGTTCTGGCTGTATCAGTATATTTTGATTTCGTTAATGAAATCAGGGGGGGGGCCCTTTCATTCAATTTTTTTTTCAAGGCCAGCCTCACCGACCCAAGCAACCTCCTGTCGTCATGAGGAGGTGCCGAGTGCTGCCGGTGGACGGGTGTCGTCTGCAACAACCGGACCGGCCATGTCGTCAAGCTCCAAATCAGTAGCGTATACACCTCGGACACGAATAGCCTTGGAGGGATACGTTCCTCCTTGTTCACTTTACGACATCTGAAGTAGCTGAAACTCTCATGCAACAACTTCGGAGGCCAACCCATCCCGAAGTTCATCGACGTCCTCAGGCACGGGAGGCCGGCACATCTCGATCTCTCCAACTCCTATTTCGGTGGTCGAACTCCTCCCACCTTGGAAAACTCCCAAGCCTAGTCAGCCTTAAACTAAACCTCTCAAACCTGTCAAGCCTTTCAAGTTGTCTAGAGAGATACCAGTTGGTATACGGGAGCTCACAAACTTGAACACATTATCGCTAAGCGACAATAACCTACATGGTGCAACCACTAAGGACTATTTCACTAATTTGATTATCTTACAATACCTAGATATCTCTGATAACTCCCTAACCTTTCCCGCAAAAAAATTGATAACTCCCTAACCGTGAAGGTCAACAGTACCTAGAAAACTCCATTCAGCTTATGCACAATAGGCTTTAGACTTGCATACTAGGGCCCCAGTTTCCAGCTTGGCTTAACTAACCAACAATCTTTTGGCTTTACATTTCAAACACAAGCATACACGATAACATACCTTTCTGGATTGCTAATTCCTCTCTTGAAAATTTGTATTTGTTAGAGAATCGTCTTGTTGGCACGCTGCCTACATTTCCCCTATGATCTCCTTTGACAATACTAGATGTCAGTTCTAACCAGATTGTTGGCCCAATTCCAACACTTCCTAATAAGCAACAATTCTTGGACCTCTCTAGAAACAATCTATCAGGAACACTGCCACCAGATATGGGAGAACTAATGCTAGCAATGCTCCTCCTCTCTAACAATTCCTTTTCTGGAACTATTCCCTGCTCCCTCCAACCATTGCAATTCCTAGACCTCTCAAATAACATGCTAAAAGGGACATTTCCCAATCGTCCTCAAGGATACAAAACCTCTGTTCTTACCTTGCTTAAGCTGAACAACAACCGTCTTTCAGGAGAATTCCCACCGTTTCTTCAAAGATGCAGAGAGCTAAAATTTCTGGATCTGTCCTACAATAATTTTTTTGGGATAATACCAACATGGATCGAGTCATTGTTACTACGCTTGGCACTTTTGCGTTTGTGCTTAAACATGTTCTCTGATGCCATCCCTGGTCAACTAACCAGGATGAAGGGGCTTCAATTTTTAGACATTACATGCAATAACATCTCAGGGGACATACCACGTTCACTTGGGAACTTACAGCTATGACCTCTGCTTACTATAATAGTAGTGGACTTTTCAACCTTCTTGATGGAGTTGGAGCTCTGGACATTTGCGTTGACGCTTTTACTGTAGTGGTACACATAAATAAATAAAACACATCTATTAGTGTTCAAAAAGATTAAAATTAACTAATGACATAGAGATATTTTTACATGCTATAAAATTCACATCCCAATTCGGTTCACAGCTTCATAAACAAAGAAAGGAAATTTACAGAGGATTAGTGTTATTTTGTTTCACGACCCACATATCGAATTTGAATTGGCATTCCAAATAGGTTAGTATGAATGTTGCTTATCCAAGATTTTTCAATCTACTAAGAAGACTTCCTGCAACTTGGCAGCACGCTCGTCATCACGGTCGCACATCGGCGGCGGGCATGGCGAGAGGTGGCGTTTTTTGGGCGTCCTGTGGCTTCGGAGAACACGTAGCACTTGGTGCTCGAGCCGTTCTTCTGCTTGTTGCGGGGCAGTGACGAGATCGTGAGGCGAGAGTAGGTTAGGGCGGTAGCCACCGAAGATGGTCCATTGGCAGCCGTCCGAAATCGGCAACCGGTGATGATGATCCCACACCTTGTTGTAGCCCGGTATTCGTCCACGTCCTTCCGTGGTGTCGTACTTGTACACGCGGTCACCATACTGGTAGCACAGCATGCCGTCGTCACCGTCGAGCCAGGCTGCCCTCGGGTGGTGATGGTGGCGGCAACGGAGGAGATCGGTTAGGTGCCGCAGTTGGAGAACGGTGCCGTCGTTAGTGACGCCCGTTTCAAAGCTGTAGCGCAGCTCCCAGCTGAGTGGCGCAGGTGACAGGACCCAGAACCGGAGGCAGTGGGATGGACTCTTCTCGTGCACGGCGACGCATGGCCGGCCGTGCAGCTCGAGGACGTCGGTCGCCGCTTCATTGGCGCCGCACCTGGGGAGGCGGCAGGCGTGTTGCGTCTCGCTGGCCACGTCAAAGATGAGCAGCCTATCGGGCTTCCTGTCGCCCTCCCGCTCATTGGCCAGTACGTACAGCTTGCCGTCGATGAGAGCAGGTGGCGACCCCAACCCGTGGCCCTGGAAGAGTCCCTTATGCCGGCGCCACACGCCTGCCTCCGGCCCGCGGCCCAAGGTGAGCACGTGCACATAGTTCCCCGTCGCCGCGAAGGAGAGGCGGAAGAGCTTGTACTGCCGCGTCGACGCGCTGTACCCCATGGCGTACATGTGCGGGTGCACCCTCAAGGGCACGTCCGACGTCTCGCTCCTGGCCGGCGGCTCCACCCGCAGCTTGTCGCCGGTGATGGGATTGCAGACGAAGAGCGGCAGCTGCCAGCCGCCGGTGTTTGCGGCGAGGAGGACGAAGCCGTTGCAGGCGTTGGCGGCGCCGTACATGGCGGTCACGTCGAGAGCGCACATGGCCGTTGACGTCGACACGTTGAACACCGTCGTGTCGGGGTTTGTGCCCGGCGTCTGGGTCACGGACAGGAGCAGCGCCTCCGTGCCGGCGCCGGAGACGACGTGTGTGGCGTGGGCGTGGAGGTTGAGGAAGGATGGATCCTTGAGGACGCAGCGCCATAGCCGGGACACGCAGCGGCCGCAAGCGACGTCCCTCGTCGGCAGCTTCAGCAGGATCTGGCGCAGGGTCTCCTCCGCCACAGCCTCCATCTTCACTACGATCGATAGGTGTAGTCCTCGCCATCGTATATATTACAGCCCGATGGGATTCAGTACGTACACAACCTTGCACGGCACGTGAGTATTCTGGATCGTATAGGATTGGGAGTGCATTACGAAGTCAGTTAGCTAATAGGCTATCTTAGAGCATGTACAACTGGACGCCTCAAACTCTTTTTATATGCCCAAACGGATAATAATCGGTAAAAAAACCCGATCTAGACGGACTCTTCAAACTGACCTCAAATGCCCGGACTAACCGGCACCACTTGTATCCAGCCTAAGACAGATATGGGAAGGCCCGGGCACGTCTGCCATGTCGGATCCGGACCACGCTGGCCCACCATAACCCCACATATATTCGTCTTAGTCCGCTTCTTGTACCAAATCCTAACCACTCCACGCCACTCCACTCTACCCCCAAGCTCCATTCCGATGCCCGGACTAACCGGCACCACTTATAACCATCACCGGAGTGGGTTCCCGCCGCACCTCCTTGAGCTGCTGCCGCATCAGCTGCTGGGGCGTAACGATGTCGTGGGAGCAAAGACATTTGAGATCAAGTACATGAGCAGCTTTCTCTTGAAATCATCGTCGCTTGTTTCCATCGCACCAAGCATATTCGCGAAAGCAGAGTTCGCCGGGAGGGACGTAAGCCCAGGGAACATTTCAGGATAAAGACGTGCTTGCACTTTCGTATCAACCTTGTATGGGACATCCATGCCGCCATTGGGGACACCAAGTGTGTTGAAAACAGATTCCTCATCTAATGGAATCCTACCACGTCCCGGTATGAAAAATTCCCTCTTGTCCGGATGGTATAACCCTCGCAAACCAGTCGCACATGGGGTTATTCAAGTTGGTGCACTGAATGTTCATCACCGCTTGCATCCCCATTTCCTTTGCAGCTTCTTTCTTGGCGTCATCGAAATCTTCATACAGTTCTGTTAGACGTTCATGTGATCCCCTGTTGCGCGCGGCTTTCTGCTGTTCAACGCATGTGCGAAATTTAAGTTAAAAAGAAAATAATCGGAGCTTAGGGGTTAGCACCATCATAAACAAACATGTTTAATGGAGAGAGATAGTCATATGGATTCTACATACCTTCTTTACATTTACACACCCGAAAGTAAGTACTACTAGCTAGTTCCGCACATCTCCCATTAATTCTAGCTAGTTTCATCAATACCATTTATAATGCTTGATTATCAGTTTGATTGACCTCTATTTCTCTTAAAGTGGTTGTGGCAGGACGGCGGGAAATTTTTTTGTGGATACTACATTTGCGAGTACATCTACAATGCGACGACCTCTAACCGGGTCTATTCTAAAGAAGATTATGAAGTGCGTAATCAATAATATTCAGAATTTTATTTTATTACCATCATTTGTGTTGAGTTCCATTCATATATATGTATTGACCCTGTAACGCCCTCGATGCGGCTATATCTCCCACGTGTCGAGGCACGACTTAGAGGCATAACCGCATTGAAAGCAATGTCGCAAGTTAGGCAATCTTCACAACATCCCATATAATATAGATAATAAAAGGGGAGGTAACATAGTTGGCTTACACTCTTCACGTCAATCAAGTACATAAATAGCATTACAACATTCAAACACTCATGGCCCGACTACGGCGCCAAAATAAAAGACAACCCAACATGCGACACGGTCCCGATCACCCCAACTGAGCTCCACTACTGATCAACTAGAACGAAACAACACAAAGAACAAGATCTTCATCGAGTTCCTCCTGAGCTTGGTTGCGCCATCTGCACGGACTCATCGGCACCTGCAAGCTGGTTTTGGAAGTATCTGTGAGCCACGGGGACTCAGCAATCTCGCACCCTCGCGATCAAGACTATTTAAGCTTATGGGTAAGGTAAAGGTATGATGTGGAGCTGTAGCAAGCGACTAGCATATATGGTGGCTAACATACACAAATGAGAGCGAGAAGAGAAGGCAAAGCACGGTCGATAAAAGTATGATCAAGAAGTGATCCTAAAACAACCTACGTCAAGCATAACTCCAACACCGTGTTCACTTCCCGGACTCCGCTAGAAAGAGACCATCACGGTTACACACGCTGTTGATTCATTTTAGTTAAGTTAAGGTTCAAGTTATCTACAACCGGACATTAACAAATTCCCATCTGCCCATAACCGCGGGCACGGCTTTCGAAAGTTCAAATCCCTGCAGGGGAGTCCCAACTTAGCCCATGACAAGCTCTCACGGTCAACGAAGGAATAGGCCTCCTCCCGAGACATTCCGATCAGACTCGGCATCCCGGTTCTACAAGACATTTCGACAGGGTAAAACTAAACCAGCAAAGCCACCCAGATGTGCCGACAAATCCCGATAGGAGCCGCACATATCTCGTTCTCAGGTCACACCGGATGAGCAAGACGTCGGGTAAGCCAGCCCAGAGTTGCCCTTGGTAGCCTCGGACATCGCTCAGTTGGACCAACACTCAGAGGAGCACTGGCCCGGGGGGGGAGGGGTTAAAAATAAGATGACCCTTGAGTCTGCAGAACCCAAGGGAAAGAAAAGGCTAGGTGGCGAATGGTAAAACCAATGTTGGGCATTGCTGGAGAAGTTTTAATTCAAGGCGAATTGTCAAGGGGTTCCCATTATTACCCAACCGCGTAAGGAACACAAAATCCGGGAACATAACACCGATATGACGGAAACTAGGGCGGCAAGAGTGGAACAAAACACCAGGCATAAGGCCGAGCCTTCCACCCTTTACCAAGTATATAGATGCATTAATTAAATAAGATATATTGTGATATTCCAACAAGTAAACATGTTCCAACAAGGAACAACATCTCCATGTTCCAACAAGGAACAAACTTCAATCTTCACCTGCAACTAACAACGCTATAAGAGGGGCTGAGCAAAGCGGTAACATAGCCAAACAACGGTTTGCTAGGATAAGGTGGGTTAGAGGCTTGGTTCAACAATATGGGAGGCATGATAAGCAAGTGGTAGGTATCGCAGCATAGGCATAGCAAAAGAGCGAGCAACTAAGCAAGCAAAGATAGAAGTGATTTCGAGGGTATGATCATCTTGCCTGAAATCCCGCAAGGAAGAAGAACGAGTCCATGAAGAAGACAAACGGACGTAGTCGAACGGGTCCTCACAAACACGACGTTACCGGAACCAACCCGAAGAAGCAACACCAGAAAAAGAAGCACACAACAAAGTAAACAACCAACACATGAACATGGTATGATATGCGGGATGCGGGATGCGATGCATATGCATGATTGGACAAGGAATGCATGAACCTGGCCTCAACTTGGAAAACCAAGTGTTCCACTGGAAAGATGAGGTGATTTCGGTTGAAATCGATATAAAGATCACCGGAATCGGAGTTACGGTTTGGAAATGGCAAGCAATTCAAATATGACACCGGTCTGCGATTTACAGCAAGTAGTCATCTAAATGCAATGAGATGAACATGCTACATCACTCAAACATGGCAACAAAATACATGGCAGGGATGCATTCAAAATGCTTAACAAAAGTCTAGCACTGAGCTACGGCCAAATCATCCGTTAACAGGTTCAAACAAGCATGACAAAAATGCAAACGGTAAACAGATCTCAGACTTAGTGAAATTAACACTTGTCTGGAATTTCAGATCAGATAACACCCTTCGGAGCAACAAAACTATATGCTACAGGACCTGAACATGGCAAAGTAAAGCATGGCATGGAGCTACTCAAAGATCTTAACAAAAGTCCCTTAGTGACCTTGAGCCAAAAGGGATCACAAAATACAATTGCAAGCATGTGAACATAGCAAAAACATAATCAGTTTTCAGACTTAGTGAAAACTGGGACATGCTGAAATCATAACTCAAGTAGGCATGTTTACGAGCTCGATGCACTCACTACGGTGCAAGTAATGATAAGCTAAGCATACATCCATTAAGAAGGCACAAAATGCAAGCTAGACATGGCAAGAACAAAGGCATATCATGCACGGATCATCTACAACAACATCGGCAAAATCGCAAACAAGTTGATGATCTGCCTAGATTCACAAAGTAGCAAAAGTAGAGCTCGATTGACTCAAGCTAGGGTGCTCCATATATGAAAACAAATACATGGATGGATAGAGCACTACAAGGTTAACAAAACATCCTTACTGATCATCCTCAAAAGAGGCACGGATCTCTAGGAAACAACATGAACATATGGCATCATGAACTAAACAGCTCAAGGACTTAGTGGAAATGCTAAGTCCCTGAAAACAGAATTACCAAGTGCCTCACTTTGCAAGCTTGCACTAGACACCACACACATCATAAAAATACATGGGTTGCACCTCTGGAAAGATAACAAAACCCTTAACAAAACATATGCAGAGCTCATGGGCATATCATGCACACAAAAATCATGGCAAAAATGACAAATGTCTAAGATGGAGTAGCAGATCTGACAATTAACTCAAGTAGCCCTCTTCTAACAGCATTTCGGGCATCAAGATGAACTTAAATGAAAATGATGCAATGGAATGAAATGATGTACTCTCTGAGACGAACATTTTGATATGCTATATGCATGAATCGGAGCTACGGATGCAAAGATATAGCATGATGAAGATGGGCACATGAGCTAGGGTTTGGGCAAAAGTCAACCGAGGGGGGGATTTTCAGATCCAGATCCAGCGCGTTTCCCGAGGTTCGCCGGGTACTGTAGCTCGCCGGAGTTTGGGGAGGAGCAGCGGCCGGAGTTCGTCGTCGGAGAGGAAGTCGCGGGACGGGGCGGAGGAGGTCGCCGGCGCCGGAGCTCACGGTGGTTCCGGCGGGCGGCGGGCGGAGCGCGTCGGCGCCGGGCGCGGGGCGGCTTGCGGCGGTTGGCGGCCGCCGGCGGAGGCGCGCGGTGGCCGGCGCGGCTTTCTCAGGCGCGGGGCGGCGATCGGAGCGCGGGGCGCTCGGGGCCCAGGGCGCCTCGGGCGGGCCTCCCGCGGGCCGCGGCGGGCCTCGGCGGCGCCGGTGGAGAGAGAGGGAGGCGGGGACAGGCGGCGTCTCTTGGTTGGCCGGGCGCGGCGGCGCGGGGCGTGTCCGGCGGGAGCGGACACGTCCGGCGGCGGAAGAGACGAAAAATTAGGGTTAGGGTGGATTTGGATCCGGAATTTTCGGGGAGGAGACCATTTTATAGGTAGAGGGAGCTAGGAGAGTCCAAATGAGGTGCGGTTTTCGGCCACGCGATCGTGATTGAACGCTCTAGATGATGGAGCAGGTTTAGGTGGGTTTTGGGCCAAATTGGAGGGGTGTTGGGCTGCAACACACACGAGGCCTTTTCGGTCCCTCGGTTAACCGTTGGAGCATCAAACGAAGTTCAAATGGTACGAAACTTGACAGGCGGTCTACCGGTAGTAAACCAAGGCCGCTTGGCAAGTCTCGGTCCAATCCGGAAATGTTTAACCCCCACACATGAAAGAAAGGTAGAAATGACCACCGGAGGAGAACGAAGCGCCGGAATGCAAAACGGACAACGGGGAAAATGCTCGGATGCATGAGACGAACATGTATGCAAATGAAATGCACATGATGACATGATATGCAATGCATGACACGCAAGCAATGACAAAGCAACAACAGCGAATAAGCGGAGGACAGCTGGCACATCGGTCTTGGGGCGTTACAGACCCCCTTCTTCAAATTAGCTTTGGCAGCTACGGGATGAACTCCTACCACAAGATCGCATAAAAGCAATTCAAGAGGAATTGGCGGGATTCTTTCTTGACCACGTCATAGATAAAGACGGAGAATACCATGTGGAACTTGACATCAGATGTTAGGGATTGTAAGAGATCTTATATTGTATATATGTAGCTAGTAGCGTCGGATAGATATACGAAAACTTGTTATTCGACCAATCTCTCAGAGAAAGAGAGGTCGATCACTTCTCTTTGTATATGTTCATGACGATCTTGTGTACTTGATGGTTTCCTTCATTTGCTTACTAGCTAGCGTGTCGAGAGTCCTCTCTATACGTATAGTACGTAGTGTCGACCAAGCACGAAGATAAGAGAGGAGACTTCCGAAAGTATCTTTCTACACCTGAGCTCATATGCTCCTGCTATGAATAGTAAAATAAATAAAATAGAAAAACATTTCAAAAATTCTGAAATTTTTTTGTGGCATACTTTAAGAAATGTTTGTTGTGCATGCAAAATTTTATCACGAAATCACATTGGTGGAGGTCGTGGCAAAAAAAAAATCAGAGCTCCAAAATACGTTTGAAAGTAACATTTTCAGAGTATCAATTTTGTTCTTTTTACCATGCCTTCCACCAATGTCATTTCATGACGAAATTTTGCATGCACAACAAACATGTCTTAAGTATGCCACAAAAAAATTTCAGAATTTTTTGAAATGTTTTTCTATTTTATTTATTTTACTGTTCATAGCAGGAGCATATGAGCTCATTTGTAGAAACTTCATGTCCAGAGACTTCTCTCTATTAGCTAGCCAACATAATATATGAAACCCCTAAATTAACCCTACAAAACCCCCAACCCACCCCCCCCCCCCTTCAAAAAAAAACAAAACCCCAGCCCCTGAACTGCTGACACGTGGATGCCTTTTAGTCCTGGTTGGTGCTACCAACCAGGACAAAAGGCCCTCCTGCCTGGGCAAGCCACAACGGCCACATGGAGCCTCATCTGTCTCGGTTCATAGAAGAACCGGGACTAAAGTTATTGAGCTTTAGTACCGACCCTTTAGTCCCGGTTCCGGAACCGAGACAAATGGGCCATATGAACAGGGACAAATGGGCCTTTTTCTACTAGTGAAGGCGAAAAGCCGGCAGCGCTGCGCGTGCTATCGGCCTGACGAACTGCCCTCCTAGTCGATCGACGCGTGTGTTATTGCGATGCATGTCTGGCTAGGTAGCTGCTACTAGATGGGCTTGGGCAGGCTGTAGAAGTCTTTGGGATATTTTTGATATATAGGAAGAAGAAGCAGGACGAAAAAAATGGCTACGCATGCTACAGACTGCTGCGTGACTACCCAGGAGGGGGCCCCTTGATCTCGGGGGCCCGGGGCGGCCGCCCCCCCTCAGGGCCGGCCCTGCGCTTACGGTTAGGATAGGCTCGACCTCTCTCTCTCTCTAATGAAGGTAATTCTTTGTCAAATTGTAGAAATTTCAGAAAAAATGCAGCACCCAGAATTGAAGGTATTTTTTTCAGTTACTATCAGTGTGAACCCATTGCAATTTTTTTTCCAAAACTCTCTTCAAGGCCATGTCAAGTAATGGGAATTATTGCACACATTTGTTTCTTTTAGTGGCAAGCAGTTATAATATTACCAGTTGTCTTGGACATATAATTGCGATGTAATTTCTTTAGTTTTTTCAAAAACACTCTTTGACCATCTTTCTTGTTTCTATATAAATCCATTTTCACATATATATGGCTATGCACACAATTTTTTTCATACGCCTCCCAAAGTTGTGAGCCAGATTACATTAATATTCATAATGGAAAAGAGTTTTACAAAGAACAATTCATGGCTTAAACCCAAAAGGAAAAACATAAATAGGGCTAAGAGCCAAGAATGAAGCATCATCCATGTGCACACATGCACGGCGGGTTACTCGGCAAACAGCATAAACGAAAAGATTAAGATGGAGTAACTAATTAATAATATAATCATAATAACTACTCAATATGCTAAAATATACTTCCCCCGTTTTTATTTAGCAGAGTATTAGGTTTTGTCAAAGTCAAGCTTTGTAAACTTCGACAAAGTTTATAAACAAAAATATTAACATATACTATAACAAATCAACACCATTAGATTCATTGTTGAATGTACTTTCACATCATATAGATTTTTTATGGTAAATGTTTATTTGTTTTCTATAAACTTGGTCAAGCTTTACGAAGTTCGACTTCAGTCAAATCTAATATGCAAAGTAAATAGAAACAGAGGGAGTATTGTGGTGATCACATAAGAGAGGACAATTCTTTTAGGCGGCTTAAAAAATAAGCTGCCTCTCCCCAGGTTAAAAAAAATAAGCCATTCTCAAAATTTGTTGAGGCTTCAAAATTAGTAATCCCATAACTAGTTCAGAAGTCCCAATGAATGAGAGAGGCGGCTTATGGAAAAAGTTGTGGAGGAGGCGACTTATTTTTTAAGCCACCAAAAGAACTGGCCCTAAGTATGTATTGAATGTCTAATGATTGCAACTACAAGTATTATTTCGGTAACGCTGTATTTAGAAATATAAATAAATATCTAAGGTGTTTCCCTAGCGAGTAGTTCAACTTAGTGTGGTGATCTAGATACTCGCCTATAAGTCAACTTTTCAATCATTAATGCATGGTGCAAGTTGCACATACAAGAAGTAGTACGTGGTACTCCTACTCCTCGACGACTTGGGATGATCAAGTGGTAAACTTGGTGTGGGGTGTTCTTGACTATAAGTAGCATGGTCTATCAGATGGGCAGTAAATCGTATGGTAGCTCAGATCATCCTTATATATCTTGTCTTCTTCTCTTCTAATGGCTTCATCAGGTGCAGCCGTTGTCGCCGTGCTGGTCGTCGTCCTGCCGGGAATGGGATGGCCGGCGTCGGCGGAGGGGAAAACAACGGCATGCAAGGACTGCAACTCGACGTGTGCCAGCAGCATCAACTCGTGGGAGCCGCAGGAATGCGGCAGCGGCGCCTGTAGATCACCAGTGCCGGAGTGCGTGGAGGAATGCATCAAGCAGTGCAGTTATGCCTGCAGTTATCCCAAATCCGAGACGTGGGAGAGACTGTTGACATATATTGCCCACTCTTGCTTGGTTTGGACTTTCTGATGAATTGACTTGTGCATGAATTTGCTTGATTAATTCATTCATCGTTTGTTCTTTGAATGGATGCCAAGTGGTTTAAACATACTAGTGTGCGACCACAAATTTCAGAGATGGTACACTAGTTGTCTTGTTAATACAACATGAGCTCACTCTCCCCTGGCCTATCTGTGACCGGATCAACAAACATCAAAATAACGACATCATATAGACAAATCTAAAGTGGTGTGTCTTTTAGTAAGCTATATTGGGTTGTCACGGAAAGACATGATACAGATAGGCTGATGTACAAGATAGTGCGGATGGACTGATATTCTGTTGCTCTGCCGGGGAATGGGCCGATGTACAAGTGCACCATCCGGGTTCGGGAGGATAGGGAAATGGCAGGAAAATGGACGGAAACTGAATGTGAGATGCGTAATAAGCCGTAGAAAGATCAGGCAGAGGCCGCACCCCATAGGTACTCGCCAGCACTGGTGGTTTCTTGTTTCCACTCGCCTACACGTGTTTACAATTGTAGTCGCTTTCAAAATTCAAGCGGCTTCAAATGTTCGTGCGGGCTGTTTCATATTTCGAACCAACTTCGGATCCGCATATTGGAAAAATAACCACCTGCGCTGAGCTTATTATAGGTGGCGTTGTTTTGCTTGGTCACAACTGCTTCTAGGGGCCACTGCTAATGCTCGATTTTCTTCTAGTGTCAACCTTCACTTTAGGGAACCACCGATGTTCATCGATGGAACGCAAGATTCACGTTTCCATCGGACCACTAGGCCATGCTCCAAACCACATGCTTCCCACTTCTCCCGCTGAAATAGGCCACCACTTTCTACAAAATTGCGTTGTAGGCCGTCCATCAACCTAGATGAAGTCTTTCATCAAACCCCAACTCCACCTTAACATAATTCCATGGTACTTGTACGCTGGCACCCCACACCTGTCGACACCAAGCTCCCATGTGTATACCGTTTTCAAATCTACACTACGCCATTGCCATGTTAAATTGCACAACGCCTCAACACCGCGACGCATGTTGCCTCACCCAAAAATGGTCACCATCGCCAACATGACCATATGTCTTTGTCATTGATGTCACCACCTTCGCCTATTTGGAATGACCACACGTCGATCCGCTAGTATTTCTAAGCCTTATTTTTGCGAACTTGGTCGAACATATCTGACAGTAACCATGCCCATGTTGGGGAACGTTGCAGAAAACAAAAATTTTCCTACTCGTTTCACCAAGATCCATCTAGGAGTTCATCTAGCAACGAGTGATCGGATTGCATCTACATACCTTTGTAGATCACGCGCGGAAGCGTTCAAAGAACGGGGATGAGGAAGGCGTACTCGACGTGATCCAAATCACCGATGACCAGCGCCGAACGGACGGCACCTCCGTGTTCAACACACGTACGGGACGGGAGACGTCTCCTCCTTCTTGATCCAGCAAGGGGGAAGGAGAGGTTGGTGAAGATCCAGCAGCACGACGGCGTGGTGATGGATGCAGGGCGTCACAGTAGCAGGGCTTCGCCTATGCTACAAGAGGGAGACGTAACAGGGAGAGAGGGAGGCGCCAGGGGCTGGTGTGTGAAGTCCCTCCTCTTCCCCACTATATATAGGGGTGCCATGGGGGGGGGGCGCCGGCCCTAGTAGATGGATCTACTAGGGGGGGGGCGGCGGCCTAGGGTGGGGGGCTTGCCCCCCAAGCAAGGGGGCGCCCCCTCTAGGGTTTCCCCCCCAACCCTAGCCGCATGGGCCCTTGGGGGGTGGAGCCCCAGCCCACTATGGGCTGGGTTCCCTCCCACTTCAGCCCATGGGGCCCCCCCGGGATAGGTGGCCCCACCCGGTGGACCCCCGGGACCCTTCCGGTGGTCCCGGTATAATACCGGTGACCCCGAAACTTGTCCCGATGGCCGAAACAGCACTTCCTATATATAATTCTTTACCTCCGGACCATTCCGGAACTCCTCGTGACGTCCGGGATCTCATCCGGGACCCCGAACAACATTCGGGTTACTGCATATACATATCTTCACAACCCTAGCGTCACCGAACCTTAAGTGTGTAGACCCTACGGGTTCGGGAGACAAGCAGACATGACCGAGACGACTCTCCGGTCAATAACCAACAGCGGGATATGGATACCCATGTTGGCTCCCACATGCTCCATGATGATCTCATCGGATGAACCACGATGTCAAGGATTCAATCAACCCCGTATGCAATTCCCTTTGTCAATCGATATGTTACTTGCCCGAGATTCGATCGTCGGTATCCCAATACCTCGTTCAATCTCGTTACCGGCAAGTCACTTTACTCGTACCGTAATGCATTATCCTGTGACCAGACACTTGGTCACTTTGAGCTCAATATGATGATGCATTACTGAGTGGGCCCAGTGATACCTCTCCGTCATACGGAGTGACAAATCCCAGTCTTGATCCATGTCAACCCAACAGACACTTTCGGAGATACCCGTAGTCTACCTTTATAGTCACCCAGTTACGTTGTGACGTTTGGTATACCCAAAGCACTCCTACGGTATCCGGGAGTTACACGATCTCATGGTCTAAGGAAAAGATATTTTGACATTGGAAAACTCTAGCAAATGAACTATACGATCTTATGCTATGTTTAGAATTGGGTCTTGTCCATCACATCATTCTCCTAATGATGTGATCTCGTTATCAATGACATCCAATGTCCATAGTCAGGAAACCATGACTATCTGTTGATCAACGAGCTAGTCAACTAGAGGCTTACTAGGGACATGTTGGTGTCTATTATTCACACATGTATTACGATTTCCGGATAACACAATTATAGCATGAATAAAGACAATTATCATGAACAAGGAAATATAATAATAATGCTTTTATTATTGCCTCTAGGACATATTTCCAACAGTCTCCCACTTGCACTAGAGTCAATAATCTAGTTACATTGTGATGAATCGAACACCCATGGAATTCTGGTGTTGATCATGTTTTGCTCTAGGGAGAGGTTTAGTCAACGGATCCGCTATATTCAGGTCCGTGTGTACCTTACAAATCTCTATGTCTCCATCTTGAACATTTTCACGAATGGAGTTGAAGCGACGCTTGATGTGCCTTGTCTTCTTGTGAAACCTGGGCTCCTTGGCAAGAGCAATAGCTCCAGTGTTGTCACAGAAGAGCTTGATCGGCCCCGACGCATTGGGTATGACTCCTAGGTCGGTGATGAACTCCTTCACCCATATTGCTTCATGTGCTGCCTCCGAGGCTGCCATGTACTCCGCTTCACATGTAGATCCCGCCACGACGCTTTGCTTGCAACTGCACCAGCTTACTGCCCCACCATTCAAAATATACACGTATCCGGTTTGTGACTTAGAGTCATCCAGATCTGTGTTGAAGCTAGCGTCGACGTAACCTTTTACGACGAGCTCTTCGTCACCTCCATAGACAAGAAACATTTCCTTAGTCCTTTTCAGGTACTTCAGGATATTCTTGACCGCTGTCCAGTGTTCCTTACCGGGATTACTTTGGTACCTTCCTACCAAACTTACGGCAAGGTTTACATCAGGTCTGGTACACAGCATGGCATACATAATAGAACCTATGGCTGATGCATAGGGGATGACGCTCATCTCTTCTATATCTTCTGCCGTGGTCGGACATTGAGCTGAGCTCAATTTTATACCTTGTAACACAGGCAAGAACCCCTTCTTAGATTGATCCATATTGAACTTCTTCAATATCTTATCAAGGTATGTGCTTTGTGAAAAACCTATGAGGCGTCTCGATCTATCTCTATAGATTTTGATGCCTAATATATAAGCAGCTTCTCCAAGGTCCTTCATTGAAAAACTCTTATTCAAGTAGGCCTTGATGCTGTCCAAGAGTTCTATATCATTTCCCATCAAAAGTATGTCATCTACATATAATATGAGAAATGCTACAGAGCTCCCACTCACTTTCTTGTAAACGCAGGCTTCTCCATAAGTCTGCGTAAACCCAAACGCTTTGATCATCTCATCAAAGCGAATGTTCCAACTCCGAGATGCTTGCACCAGCCCATAAATCGAGCGTTGGAGCTTGCACACCTTGTCAGCATTCATAGGATCGACAAAACCTTCCGGCTGCATCATATACAATTCTTCCTTAAGGAAACCATTAAGGAACGCTGTTTTGACGTCCATTTGCCATATCTCATAATCGTAGAATGCGGCAATTGCTAACATGATTCGGACGGACTTTAGCTTCGCTACCGGTGAGAAAGTCTCATCGTAGTCAACCCCTTGAACTTGTCGATAACCCTTAGCGACAAGTCGAGCTTTATAGATGGTCACATTACCATCCGCGTCTGTCTTCTTCTTAAAGATCCATTTATTTTCTATGGCTCGCCGTTCAACGGGCAAGTCAGTCAAAGTCCATACTTCTTTTTCATACATGGATCCTATCTCGGATTTCATGGCTTCTAGCCATTTGTCGGAATCCGGGCCCGCCATCGCTTCTTCATAGTTCGAAGGTTCACCGTTGTCTAACAACATGATTTCCAAGACAGGGTTGCCGTACCACTCTGGTGCGGAACGTGTCCTTGTGGACCTTCGAATTTCAGTAGGAGCTTGATCAGAAGTATCTTGATCATTATCATTAACTTCCTCTCTAGTCGGTGCAGGCACCTCAGGAACATTTTCTTGAGTTGCGCCATTTTCCGGTTCAAGAGGTAATACTTCATCAAGCTCTACTTTCCTCCCACTTACTTCTTTCGAGAGAAACTCTTTCTCTAGAAAGGACCCATTCTTGGCAACAAAGATCTTGCCTTCGGATCTGAGGTAGAAAGTGTACCCAATAGTTTCTTTTGTGTATCCTATGAAGACACATTTTTCCGACTTGGGTTCGAGCTTTTCAGGTTGAAGTTTCTTGACATAAGCATCACATCCCCAAACTTTCAGAAATGACAACTTAGGTTTCTTCCCAAACCATAATTCATACGGTGTCGTCTCAACGGATTTCGACGGAGCCCTATTTAAAGTGAATGCGGCAGTCTCTAAAGCATAGCCCCAAAAAGATAGCGGTAAATCGGTAAGAGACATCATAGACCGCACCATATCTAATAGAGTGCGATTACGACGTTCGGACACACCGTTACGCTGAGGTGTTCCAGGCGGCGTGAGTTGTGAAACTATTCCACATTTTCTTAAGTGTGTGCCAAATTCGTGACTCAAGTATTCTCCTCCACGATCTGATCGTAGAAACTTGATTTTCCTGTCACGTTGATTTTCAACCTCACTCTGAAATTCCTTGAACTTTTCAAAGGTTTCAGACTTGTGTTTCATTAAGTAGACATACCCATATCTACTCAAGTCATCAGTGAGGGTGAGAACATAATGATAGCCACCGCGAGCCTCAACACTCATTGGACCGCACACATCAGTATGTATGATTTCCAACAAGTTGGTTGCTCGCTCCATTGTTTCTGAGAACGGAGTCTTGGTCATTTTACCCATAAGGCATGGTTCGCACGTGTCAAATGATTCATAATCAAGAGACTCCAAAAGTCCATCTGTATGGAGCTTCTTCATGCGTTTGACACCTATGTGACCAAGGCGGCAGTGCCACAAATATGTGGTACTATCATTATCAACTTTACATCTTTTGGTACTCACACTATGAACATGTGTAGCAATACGCTCGAGATTCATCAAGAATAAACCATTCACCATAGGAGCATGACCATAAAACATATCTCTCATATAAATGGAACAACCATTATTCTCAGATTTAAATGAGTAGCCATCTCGAATTAAACAAGATCCCGATACAATGTTCATGCTCAAAGCTGGCACTAAATAACAGTTATTGAGGTTTAAAACTAATCCCGTAGGTAAATGTAGAGGCAGCGTGCCGACGGCGATCACATCGACCTTGGAACCATTCCCGACGCGCATCGTCACCTCGTCCTTCGCCAGTCTCCATTTATTCCGCAGCTCCTGCTGTGAGTTACAAATATGAGCAACGGCACCGGTATCAAATACCCAGAAGTCACTACGAGTACTGGTAAGGTACACATCAATTACATGTATATCAAATATACCTTTGGCGTTGCCGGCCTTCTTGTCCGCTAAGTATTTGGGGCAGTTCCGTTTCCAGTGACCCTTCCCTTTGCAATAAAAGCACTCCGTCTCAGGCTTGGGTCCATTCTTTGGCTTCTTCCCGGCAGCTTGCTTGCCGGGCGTGGCAACCTCCTTGCCGTCCTTCTTGAAGTTCTTTTTACCCTTGCCTTTCTTGAACTTAGTGGTTTTATTGACCATCAACACTTGATGTTCCTTCTTGACTTCTACCTCCGCTGATTTCAGCATTGAGAACAACTCAGGAATGGTCTTTTGCATCCCCTGCATGTTGAAGTTCATCACAAAGCTCTTGTAGCTTGGTGGAAGCGACTGGAGGATTCTGTCAATGACCGCATCATCCGGGAGATTAACTCCCAGCTGAGACAAGCGGTTATGTAACCCAGACATAGCGAGTATGTGCTCACTGACAAAACTATTTTCCTCCATCTTACAGCTGAAGAACTTATCGGAGACTTCATATCTCTCGATCCGGGCATGAGCTTGAAAAACCATTTTCAGCTCTTCGAACATCTCATATGCTCCATGTCTCTCAAAACGCTTTTGGAGCCCCGGCTCTAAACTATAAAGCATGCCGCACTGAACGAGGGAGTAGTCGTCAACACGTGTCTGCCAAGCGTTCATAACGTCTTGGTTCTGTGGGACGGGTGGATCACCTAGCGGTGCTTGTAGGACATAATCTTTCTTGGCATCTATGAGGATGATCCTCAGGTTTCGGACCCAGTCCGTATAGTTGCTGCCATCGTCTTTCAGCTTGGTTTTCTCTAGGAACGCATTGAAGTTGAGGACTACGTTGGCCATTTGATCTACAAGACATATTGCAAAGATTTTAGACTAAGTTCATGATAATTAAGTTCATCTAATCAAATTATTAATGAACTCCCACTTAGATTAGACATCCCTCTAGTCATCTAAGTATTACATGATCCGAGTTAACTAGACCGTGTCCGATCATCACGTGAGACGGACTAGTCAACGTCGGTGAACATCTTCATGTTGATCGTATCTTCTATACGACTCATGCTCGACCTTTTGGTCTACTGTGTTCCGAGGCCATGTCTGTACATGCTAGGCTCGTCAAGTTAACCCTAAGTGTTTTGCATGTGTAAAACTGTCTTACACCCGTTGTATGTGAACGTAAGGATCTATCACACCCGATCATCACAGTGTGCTTCGAAACGACGAACTTTAGCAACGGTGCACAGTTAGGGGAGAACACTTCTTGAAATTGTTATGAGGGATCATCTTATTTACTACCGTCGTTCTAAGTAAACATGATGCAAAACATGATAAACATCACATGCAATCACATAATTAACGTGACATGATATGGCCAATATCACATAGCTCCTTTGATCTCCATCTTGGGGCTCCATGATCATCTTGTCACCGGCTTGACACCATGATCTCCATCATCATGATCTCCATCATCGTGTCTCCATGAAGTTGCTCGCCAACTATTACTTCTACTACTATGGCTAACGCGTTTAGCAATAAAGTAAAGTAATTTACATGGCGTTTCTTAATGACACGCAGGTCATATAAAAGAATAAAGACAACTCCTATGGCTCCTGCCGGTTGTCATACTCATCGACATGCAAGTCATGATTCCTATTACAATAGCATGAACATCTCATACATCACATATAGATCATTCATCATTCATCACAACTTTGTCCATATCATATCACAAACCACTTGCTGCAAAAACAAGTTAGACGTCCTCTAATTGTTGTTGCAAGTTTTACGTGGCTGAATTAGGGTTCTAGCAAGAACGTCTTCTTACCTACGTTAAAGCCACAACGTGATTTGTCAACTTCTATTTACCCTTCATAAGGACCCTGTTCATCGAATCTGCTCCAACTAAAGTGGGAGAGACAGACACCCGCCAGCCACCTTATGCAACTAGTGCATGTTAGTCGGTGGAACCGGTCTCACGTAAGCGTATGTGTAAGGTTGGTCCGGGCCGCTTCATCCCACAATATCGCTGAAGCAAGAAAAGACTAGTAACGGCAAGAAAGTTGACAAATCTACGCCCACAACTAATTGTGTTCTACTCGCGCAAGAAGAACTACACATAGACCTAGCTTATGATGCCACTGTTGGGGAACGTTGCAGAAAACAAAAATTTTCCTACTCGTTTCACCAAGATCCATCTAGGAGTTCATCTAGCAACGATTGATCGGATTGCATCTACATACCTTTGTAGATCACGCGCGGAAGCGTTCAAAGAACGGGGATGAGGAAGGCGTACTCGACGTGATCCAAATCATCGATGACCAGCGCCGAACGGACGGCACCTCCGCGTTCAACACACGTACGGGACGGGAGACGTCTCCTCCTTCTTGATCCAGCAAGGGGGAAGGAGAGGTTGGTGAAGATCCAGCAGCACGACGACGTGGTGGTGGATGCAGGGCGTCACAGTAGTAGGGCTTCGCCTATGCTACAAGAGGGAGACGTAACAGGGAGAGAGGGAGGCGCCAGGGGCTGGTGTGTGAAGTCCCTCCTCTTCCCCACTATATATAGGGGTGCCATGGGGGTGGGGCGCCGGCCCTAGTAGATGGATCTACTAGGGGGGGGGGCGGCGGCCTAGGGTGGGGGGCTTGCCCCCCAAGCAAGGGGGCGCCCCCTCTAGGGTTTCCCCCCCAACCCTAGCCGCATGGGCCCTTGGGGGGTGGAGCCCCAGCCCACTATGGGCTGGGTTCCCTCCCACTTCAGCCCATGGGCCCCCCCCCCGGGATAGGTGGCCCCACCCGGTGGACCCCCGGGACCCTTCCGGTGGTCCCGGTATAATACCGGTGACCCCGAAACTTGTCCCGATGGCCGAAACAGCACTTCCTATATATAATTCTTTACCTCCGGACCATTCCGGAACTCCTCGTGACGTCCGGGATCTCATCCGGGACCCCGAACAACATTCAGGTTACTGCATATACATATCTTCACAACCCTAGCGTCACCGAACCTTAAGTGTGTAGACCCTACGGGTTCGGGAGACAAGCAGACATGACCGAGACGACTCTCCGGTCAATAACCAACAGCGGGATATGGATACCCATGTTGGCTCCCACATGCTCCACGATGATCTCATCGGATGAACCACGATGTCAAGGATTCAATCAACCCCGTATGCAATTCCCTTTGTTAATCGATATGTTACTTGCCCGAGATTCGATCGTCGGTATCCCAATACCTCGTTCAATCTCGTTACCGGCAAGTCACTTTACTCGTACCGTAATGCATGATCCTGTGACCAGACACTTGGTCACTTTGAGCTCAATATGATGATGCATTACTGAGTGGGCCCAGTGATACCTCTCCGTCATACGGAGTGACAAATCCCAGTCTTGATCCATGTCAACCGGCAAATGGAAACTAAAGCAGGTGTTGGATTTCAAACTGGTGTTAAAGATTATAAATTGACTTACTACACACTATTACGTCTTGTTTTTACTCCTATATTGGGAGTTACTCTACGTATTGCAATGCCTGAACCCTTTTTATCTTTTCTGTATCGGGGATCGTCAAAATAAGCAAAAATAGTATTTCTACGTAAAACACCCATAAGGGGGTGGCGGATGTCAGCGGTTCGAGTCCGCTTATCTCGAACTGAAACATCTTAGTAGCTAGAGGAAAAGAAAGCAAAAGCGATTCCCGTAGTAGCGGCTAAGGGAAGGAACTTCCTATTCCGACCGAGGAGAACAGGCCATTCTACAGGGCGTTTAATTATTCGAATGTATCAGCAGCATTTTTTGGATAACTCGGTTAATCATCCTAACCAAGATCGATTATTGGATTAAAAAAGGCAATTAGCTAGAGCAGCAGGTGTTGTAGCGAAACTCATTGCAAAAGAGGGTAAAACTCGGCAAAATAGCCCCATAACTTCGGGAGAAGGGGTGCCCCCTCACAAAAGGGGGCCGCAATGACCAGTTGGTGGAACCTTAGGTGGTTCTCGGAAGAAGATAGCGAAAAAAATTATCCCTAAAGTCGAAACTAAAAGGAACGTAGCTTCCAAGGTTAAAGGTAGATGAACAGCCATTTGAGCGCTATAGACTTCAATGCGGTAGAGTAGACGTTTTGTTCCTAATTTTTCTAGACCAAACCTCCGCTCCGACCCAACGATACAATGAATTTTTTCTGTTCATATTCATAAATAAAAAAGATTCGGAATCACCGACTGTTGCTAAGCAGTTTTGGGATACTAAACGGACCTCCCCAGATGGTAATCTTAAAGTGGTCGATTTACCCTCTTTTGCAATGAGTTTCACCTTTCCTCAACCTTCCCCTCCTAAATCTTAGAATCCTAATGCCACAGAAGGACCAGTGGTGATACAATCGGACACCTTGAAGTATTGGTTACATTGTCCAGGGAGGGTTTATTATGGTCAGCGTATTGGCATCTTGTGTCTGATATCAAGTTACTGATGACTGAGAGAGAGAGTTTATTCCTTTGTAGATTAAACGTGAACAAATTAGGGCAGCAGATCGACTGGCGCCGTATAGTCGCACTAAGCGTAGCACGCGGTAAGATACATCCAGGACCACCATGTATTGACGGGCTCCTGCCTCTCTACTATAACTCTGTTATTATGGAAGAAATTTCTTTCACCCCCCTCCTAAAAAAATGAAAGAAGATATGCACACATGCATGCCATTTATCGGGACCTAAAGCCGGGCTTGACCGTCATATCGTATCGTGCGGAAATTGTTGGATTCAACACACATGCATGCCTATGATGTTTGAGTCGTGCACGTACGTGACTACATGAGTTGGAGATCGTGCGTGTTACGCTACCAAACGACCATGCTGGGCACGGTATCAATTAATCTCCAATTACGTACGTACTCATTATATATTGCCAGAGATCAGAGATCGATCTACCCCCCCACGTACGCACAGTCGACCTAGCCAAAATTGTTGATCCACGGAGAGGGCTATTCGATTGACGATGGGTGATCCGTCGGCGGTCCACCTTCCCGACCTCGTGCTCGCGGAGATCTTCGTGCGGCTGCCGTCCAAGGACTTCCACCGGTGCCGCTGCCTCTCCCGCGCCTGGGCAGCCGCCCTCTCCTCCGACGACCTCATCGACCGTCACCTCTCGGTGCACGGCAAGATCCGGCTGCACTACGACGACGTCATGACACACCTGGTCTTCGAGTGCTCCATTCGCCGTCGCATAGTGACAGAGCTCGAGAGCTTGGGCGACGGCGAGACGTCTTCCGAGGAGAAAGAGAGCAGCGAGCGCGACTGTGAGGCGCCAGAAGAGAACGAGAACGGTCAGGAGACTCCCAAGGAAGACGATAATGAAACAGATGATGATGATGATTTTAATTTCGAAGAAGAGTGTTGGCGAGAGGAATACCGGACCAAAGGCTATGTGGAGGCATACGAGGACTACTATACTGCGATGCCATATTTCAATGCATTGTGGGAAAAGGCAAAGGAGGAAATTCCTGGGATCAAGGCTACCGACTCCAATGACTATGACGAAGCCAGCGCCATCGAGGCCACCGACTCCAATGACTACGACGAAGCCAGCGCCATGCTCCTTAAAGCATGCACCGTTCCATACGGTGCTCTCCATCCCCGCATCCGGCAACCGTTCTTGGAAGAGGACCCTTCCATGCACCCCTTGAGCGGCCAAGGAAAATCAAAAGGGCATATTGACGCCAGGAGTATTCGTGGCCACGAGAGGACGGAAGAGGAGGTCGACCAAGAAATCATTGCTTTTCTCAGGAGATTACGTGATATGGACCCACAAGCACCAGTAAGTGACCGATCAACTTTCTGATAGAACATCCGTTGATGTCTAAGTAGCTAATTGTATGTGGTTAGTTAAATAATTCAAATATCTACATGTATGTTGATGCAGCTTTTGAGGGAGTTTGATACCTACCAGTTGCCACCCATACCTCCGCAAGGGCAAGACGGGATGGTTTCTTTTGAGGAAGGGGTTGTGCAAGAAGATGGCTCCGACTACTCGGATAATGGGGATGTTTGCCAGCACTCTGTCGTCGACGACTCTTAGATTCAAACACAGTAATATATATGACAAGTCAATCTACCAGCCGATTTAATTTCATGATAGATGATACATTTGTGTTTTCAAAGCTATATGCCTTAGCGGGTGACATATATCTATTAATTATTTGTTATCTCAGAAATCTTGCAGTTTATATGAGTTTCGTTCTTGCCAAGACTGAACACACAAGCTATACGCCTATTCACTAGTGGTGTAATCTTATCTATGTTCCATATTTTTTTAGGTGACAAATAAAATAAGGGTTGTGCCACGAAATTAAATTCCCCACAAAATAACCGTGCAAGCTGTGCTATAGCTGCCCCGGAGCCTCTCCGCTATGCCATGGCTGCTGCTGCGAAATCCTCGACAATGCTTTCTAAATGCATGGCTCTGAGATCAGCAAAAACCTCAAGAAATCATCTCTCCCACCTGAAAAATTGCTGCGGTTGCCGCTATGACGTCGGCTATAGCTGCTGCAAAGGCAGCAATGAAATTGTTTCTCCCGGGATTTTAATCTTGCTAACAAATACTAGCAAAACTCTGTTGTTTGCTAAATTGCCTCACGAATCCTCTTGACAGAAGAGTCATCGTTGTGATCGGTGGAGCGTCGCTTATTCCCTGATTGTTGGTGGCTCCGCAGAGCATCTACGAAGGCGTGCTCGAAGTCTTGCAGCGTCGAGGGCAAAAAGGAGGCAAAGGCAACTCGGGGTGAGAGCAAGCTGGGACGGTAGCCGCTATAGACGTTCCACCGATTCTCCTCAGTTTTTTTCCAGTCGAATTCCGACTGTGCTAGGGTTGCTGGCAGCTGGATCCGATGGTCCCATTCCGAGAAACCGCCCGCTATGGCTTTATTCCCATTTGCCTTGATCTTGTACTGGTGGAGAATATCACCTAACCTATAACACAGCATGCCGTCGCCGACGTCGAACCAGGCGCCGCTCTGCGGGTCGTTGCCGTCGTCAAACCAGGCGCCGCTTGGCGGGTCGTTGCTGTCGTCGTTCACATGGAAGGTGTAGCGCAGCTCCCAGCCATGCAGCCGTTCGCCGTCGTCCCTGTGATCCTTAGGCGGCACGACAGCAGCAGCTACTGGAGCAGAGCAGCGGGTGGTGGTGCGGCATGGAGGCCGTTCGATATATTGCTCGTGGCCTCCGCTAGCTCCGTCGCTAGCTGCTACCTCTATGCCATTTCTTCTGCTCCTTGACTGCAAGTTGCCTCTGCCCCGCCGCTAGCAAGCTGGTTCTTTCCTCTGAGCTGATTCCTCTCGCTGTAGACTTCCTCCTCTAAACCAACTACTGCTGTCGCATGAAGGCATCTACTATTCAGTTTTTTCTCCTCTGATTTTCCAATCGAATCTTGGTGTTGTAGCTTCTATGGATTTGTGCGCACGAGGAAGAAAATAGAAGATAAGAGAGTAAGCACATACGGTGGTGGAAGGATAACAAGTTTGTCCTGAAGCTAGCTATGGTTGCATGGTGAAATGAAACTACACGTGGAGTGGAAAGTAAAGCATGTGTAGTGCTCACGGATGAAAGTGCCTGAGTGGCATTTTAATTTGAGTTAAAAAATTGTTGGGGGAAATTAGTCTCGCGGTTGAAAATCTTGAGTGCCGTGCAGTTTGCTATGTGATGTTCTTACACTTCAGTTAACCTGTTTCTTTTTGTTAGAAAATAAATTAAAGAAAACAGTTCTTTTCCTGATGTGGGTAGTTTACTTGTGCATTGCCCTTGTAATTCTGCACTTAGTTGCCATGGCCTACTTGACGAGGAGGTCGATGTTGGGCGGAGGCGAGATCTTTAGCATCCCGCCGGTGACGGGGTTGCAGACGAAGACCGGCCAATCCGTGTACTTGCCCCCGGGCGCGGCGAGGAGGAGGTAGCCATTGCAGGCGTTGACGGGGCTGTAGGCGGGGGCTAGATCGGTGATGCGGCCCATGACCTTGGCCGTGGTGGGGTTGAGGACGACCATGTCCAGGCCGATGCCCCTGACGCGGATCTCCAACACCGCCAACGCCTCCGCTGGGGTGCTGCCGTGGGTGGACACGACGTGGGCGGCATGGCTGTGGAGGTAGACGAAGGATGGGTTGGTGAGGATACGGCGCCATTGCCATGAGACGCAGCGGCCTCGGGCGACGTCTCTCGTCGGCAGCCTAAAAAGGATGTCACGCAAAGTCTCCTCGGCTATAGACTCCATCGATCGTGTCGTGGAACCAACACAACGATCGACTCATACCCAGGCATGGCATATATATAGCTAGCCTCGCGTCTTGAAACGGGGTCAAAAACGAGTCGCACAGTGAACCAATCCGATTTGGACACTGAACAGTTAAGCAATCCGATTTGGTGCACCCGTCTCGTCATCATCGTGTCTATTTTCCTTCGTTAGCTAGCAAAGCAAGCACCCACGGGGGAAAAGGAATAAATTTATCTTTTAAATTTGACGGCACTTTTCGGAAAACTACAGCGTAGTGAATTTGAGTAATCTTTACCTTATTTAAATTTTCTCACATTCTTTGACCTGAACTTGTTACATTGTTTACTCCATTTATATAAATAGTTTCCCCGATTCTTTTTCCCAAATTATAAGTGCCACACGTTAGGAATGTCGAATTTCAGCCCGAGCGCCCCCCTCCCTCCCCCCCGGCCGTTGGATTGTCACACAAATCTTCCACACCGAAATCAGCCACGTCAGCGCTAAAATCCGGTCGGGTTGAATGAAAACCGTCACGAATGCCTCCCACTCACCTCATGACACCACCTCACTCCTCCCGTTCCCCATTTCCATCCCACGAACTCCACTCACCCATCACTAGACGATGAGGCAAGCGGCCGCCCACGATACCTAGCAGGTCGCTGGTGTGGGGGTTGGTGTGTGGCATGGCTGGGCCCTAGGGACGCCCGATGCCCACCTCTTCGGCCGCACGTCGTCTCCTCCAGCATCCGTCGGGATTTTCCAGCAGGTGACTCCGCTGTATCTTCCCGCCGGCAACATCCGCTCTCCCGGAAGCCTCCCTCCTTATCCGCGGTGGTGGCCGCGCTCAAGTACCAGGGGCGATGCCAAAATGGAGCACTACATCAGGTGGATCCCAGCCGACGCCGAGTGGTGGCCGGCAAGGGCCGCGACGGCGGTAAACATCAAGTGGATCAGGCCAGCAGTGAGGGATATGGCTTCCTCCGGTGACCCCCTGCGCACATCAGCACCATTTCATTCCCACGTGCAGCTACCCCATGGCCCATGAAACCTCCCCCCCCCCCCGCCATACTCTTCTCTTGGATGTCGCTGCTGTAGCGCTGTCGGCATAGACGGCGCCGCCATGGAGATCGTCGGCTATCTACCCGGCTGCAACCTGCTCGCCCGCTTGTCACCTTCCAGCCCCAGGTCCTGCCCCCTCCTTCCCCGTGCATTTTTGTTTCCGGCCCATTGTTTACCATTTCCTACACATTTTTAGTTCCTGCCTTGGTGTGGAAATTGTTTTTGCCAAATTTTGTAGCGAAAATGGCTAATTTTAGGCATTATCTTTTCATATGTATGTATATTTACAGAATTTTTGTAGTTGAAATGTTGTGGAAATTGGCTATTTTCTACACATTTGGCGTCTCTAAATGCATGGTAACTGAAATGTGGCGCCCCCGTTTATAATCGTGCACTAATCATACACCCAGCATGCACGATCACGAACGATGAATCACGTCAACATCACAACACAACTCCATGACAGAAATTTAAACATAAATCTTTATATTACAAGCCAGGGACACGAGGACCCATAATACATCAGTAATCAAATTAAATATTATCTAAGTACAGACATAGTTAGACAATTTTTGCCTTAAGAAGGCTGAGCAAAACAATGACACTAGATCGAAAGGCAAGGCCTCTTGCCTGGGACCTCCGAACTACTCCTGGTCATCGATCTCCACATAGTAGGCAACATCGGGATAACCTACATCCCCGTTGCTACCAGCTGTTGTAGCAACCGGGTCGAATGATAAGGATAGCAAAGCAACGATGAGTACTCATCCAAAGTACTCGCAAGACTTACATAAGATTTGTACTACATATGCATCAGTATCAAAGGAATGTGGTAGTATTTGTGGACTAAACTGCAGAAATGTCAGAATAAGTGAGAGAAACTCATCCTATGGAAGACTACCATCATCTGCGGCCATCATCTTGCAGCAGTAGAAGAGAGTAGCGTAAATGGTATCATTGTACACATACGTATGGCAATAACCTGCCCAGAGGTCCTCTTCTCCTCTCTCCAGGGAAAGCGGTCTCCAGGGGTATCTGTCTCTTATCTGGGTGTGTTTTAACAAGTATCCAATTTTAGTTGTAAGAGGTCAGGATACTACTCCAAGTCGTCCTGTTGCCGTGGACATAACTATTCAAAAATATTACTTCCCTATAGGATTGCACCACATTACCCGGTACACTCAATTACCTCTGGTCGGACACACTTTTCTCAGTAATGCCTGGCCTCAAATCATTGACAAGCCATAGACCAACCTAGGCTCTCCAGAGAGGTCAAGACGCCGGTCTAAATCCTAAGTGCGAAAGCGTCATGGGATCATCACCCAAAGCACTACTGCACGTTGCGAGACTAGCCGGGGCCAAGGCGCACCTCTGTATATACAAGCAGGCATAACCATCCCACCCCAACATTTAGCCCGCGTCTCTGAACTATGACATCTGGATTACTTTCGGAGGGAATGTACGACGCTGAGGCCCCATGAACCATTATCCCGTGCCGTGGTTAGTGCATATATGCCAAATGGCAGTCCTAGATCAAATAAAACAAACTCGTTAAGCGTGTTATTGTTATGTAACCGCGGACACTGACCAGGGACCAGGCCCACCTTTCTCCTAGGTGGTCTCTACCTGCCTTGTCGTTCCGCCACAACGAATATCTCGTGTCGGTTGTCGGGAAGGTCCCGAGCTACCACCACATCCTGGGTGATACTGCTAACAACCAGCCGCCACAGTGAATCACTTGCGGGTGCTCTCTAAGCCGATCCGACTTCAATATGAACATGTTTCATGTATAGTGTGTGTAATATAAAGTAGCAATAGTCTTCCTCTTCATTGGCATCTCATTGCAGTCCATCTCACTCCATGCCATAGGCCACCGAAGTCCGGGGTCCATCGAAGTAACATATATGGTATGCAGTATAGGGCATATTCATGATCATCACCCAAAGGGATCGCGGTCCGATAGTATAGCATAGCAGACGGATAAGGATGTAGGGCACTGATGGGACTCTAGCATATCTATACTAAGAATATAGGATAACATGTATGGTATCAACAGTAGTAGCATAGACAAGCTATGCAACAGTATAGGATGTACCGATAAAGCAGTAACAATATCATAACTCTAATGCAAGCAATAGAGAGAAGTAATAGGTGATATCAGAATGATCAATGGGGGTTTTGCTTGCCTGGAAGCTCTATCGAGAAGGGAAGGTCGTCGTCGATGTAGTCGTACTCGGGGCCAACAACAATCTCGGAGTCTACCGGAGAAGGAGGGGGAAGAAACAATAAATATAAAACATACAAATGCATCACAAAGCATGACATGAAAAAATGTTATGCTAGGGGTGCTCTAATGCATTACTGCACAATTTAAAAGAAGTGGATAAATAATTGGTAATATTTTCCCAGCTCCCGGCATTTTCTGATAAATTGATCCACATGCAAATGTTCAAGGTTCATTATGTTAGAGGGGTCTGACAGGTATTTGGATGGCATATTTAGATTCTTTATAGTTTTCTGATTAGTGTTCATATATAAAGTATTTTCATCTGACTTATGGTTTATTTTATGAATTTCTAAAGTTTATTTTTCTGAATTTTCTGAACTTATTTTATAACTCAAATTAAATAGCAAAATGGCTATGGGTACCCAAAAGTGTACCCAGCTAGAGTGTGTATGAGGCTGACAGGTCAGGCTGGTCAACTGCTGACACAACAGTTGACTGGTCAATGTGTTGACCGGTCAAAGTGGTGACTAGGTCCACCTGTCATTGACTCATGCTTAATTAAAAGGTAAGTTACATTGTGGGTCGCGCATGTCATTTGAACAACTCCGTGTCATCATTTCACAATGAGGGGATCCTCGTGTATGTGCCAAATTCACTATAATTCTAGTTAATTTGTACCATTAAATGCATGGCAACTAAAATCATATGTTAGACATGATGTGTTGCCATGGCAACTACTTTAGATGTCAACTCTTTTTACTGTGTTTTTTGGTCCTCGAAACTTGTTAGTTTTTGTAGCATCTTAGAGATGCCAATTTTTCATTTGAGCAACTTTCTGTCATCATTCCATCAATGAGTTGATCCTCATGTATGTGCCAAATTTTTTTCATTCCTTTTTGCTTAATAAACATGAATTTTTAGACTAGCTGCATTTTCATGATCTATATAATGGGCATGGCAACTTTGTATGTGCATAGGTGACCTTTTTTATTTTGAAAAACATGGCAATTTGTGTGCACATGAATTTGGTTTTGACCCTATATGCATATTGTCCCCATTAGTTTAGTTCAATATTTTGACATGCAAACATAGATATGTTTTTTTGCCATGACAACTACTACTTTGCTATGTTGAAAAGAAGTTTTGTAATTTTATGTTTAATGTGGATTAGATCATGTTGGCACATTCAATTTTGAGAGTACCGTGGATTAGATCTGGAGTAGTTTTTTGCCATGACAACTACTATTTTGCTATGTTGAAGAGAACTTTTATAATTTTATGCTTAATGTGGGTTAGATCATGTTGACACATTCTGTTCCGACAGTAGTGTGGCATCGCAAAATTCTGGAGTAGTTGCCAGTTGCCATGGCAAAATTCTGGAGTGGTTGCCATGGCAGAATTTTTATGAGTAGTTTTCATTGATAGAATTGCTATGACTAGTTGCCATGGAAAAAGTCTAGAGTAGTTTACATGGCAAAATTCTGGAGTAGTTGCCATGAGAAAATTCCTATGATTTTTTATATACCATGGGAATTTGTGTATGAAAAGTTGCCATGATAGCTTTCGTTCTACTATTTTTTTGCCATGCCAAAGTTTTATTCATTCTTTCGTAGATCACCTTGGTCTTTTTGTCAATCCACTATCTTGTCTATTTTTTCCCCATGTATTAGACTTATGTAAAAAATTTGGTGTGACAAATGTTGTATACTCTTTTTATCCTACATTTCATGAATTGGACATCATTTAGTTTCTTATACCATGGGAAATCACTATGAGTTTAAAGATCATTTTCCATGGAAAATTATCATATATTGACATGAAAAATTTGCAATCCTTTCATAGCTACCATCTTTTCGTTTAGTAAATAGCTACCATAGCATTTTTTATATGGATTTTCCATGTTTTTCTTAAACGATGGCAAATTTCTATTCATTTTCAGAGATCGTTTTTGCCATGTCAATGTACCATGGAAAATATATCACATCGACCATGGCAAAAACAATTAGAAACCCACAACAAAATCATACTCCACATACATTGGAATTTTGTTTTATACACAATTGCCATGACCTAGAGAGCGTCTTCTGCCATGCTTTACACATAGCATGGAAATTTTTTATCATTTGTTTTCTTTCTAAATGTTCTAAAAAGTGCCATCAGATGACTATTGGCAAATTATTATTTTTTGGCAAGTTTTGCCATGGCAAGTTATGATGACAAAGAGCCAAATTCTATTGACAATGTTGTCAAAGTTGTCATTGACAAATTATTCTATTAAGCATAAGTTGACTTGGCAAAGTATTTTATAAAGTGGCAAAAAAAGATGAACAATATTTCTTTTTATTTCCATGGCAATTTTTTCCTATATTGACATAGCAAATTTACATATAACGCCCTAGCAAATTCCTTTAACTTCATCTATTTCTTTGAGTTTTTTCTTTTTATTTTGTCATGGCAATTTGACCTTTTTAACATGGAAAAGTTACTTATATTGCCACCGTAATTTTTAACCTTTTAAAAGGCAAAAAGAAGATGCTAAATACTATGCGTCATCCAGCTGATCCTATGCATGGATCAGCTGGGTCGATGGCCATTGGACGCTATGCTTCTGGTGCTATGATCCCTGAATTACGATTCGTAAGGATTCCAAACCACGTGGGTAGAACCCGCCCAACAAATTCGTGGACAGAAATCTCTTGCTCTTTGGTGGCTGGTTGGCTACTCACGTGCGGTAGCTGAGTGCATGGAGCCCCAGCAAAAAGTGTTTATGAGTACTAGTTCTCCTCCTACTAAATGCTACACATCCACCTCCAAGAGAAACTATCAACAAATTATATGCATATGTAACATTGTCACTCATTATTTTATGCTATATATGTCAAAGATCTAAAATATAGAGTAAATTTTTTTAGCGTATATATTTGCAATCCTCATTAGTCGCAAAAAAATCCTTTCAAATAAATCATCGCAAAATACATGCAAACTATAAGAATAAAACCGGTTGCAACACTAAGCTAGTCCTACTACTGTGTGGGTTTATTAGTCCTATCATATTTTGAGTCAAAGTTTAACCACATATTTTACTAATAAAATGTTAGTGCATGTCATAAAAAACTATCTTTGTGTATTTGTATTTGTATGTTGTTTCAATAATATCGTGTTTGCATGTATAACTTATATATTTTTAGTTAAAATCATGATTAAAATATGACCCAATATAGGAGGCAGACTAGTAACCAATTCGTAGGTAGTATGAGGAGCAGCAAATATTTAATGGATAACGTTTCTTCATAGCAGCATTGGCCTCCGTTAGAGCACCGTGCGACTAATTTTGCAACACGATGGTCTGGATTAAAAAAACACTATGTAATTATGTGCCTGTTACGACTCATTCAAAAGAAGAGAGTGCAGCGAACCAACCTATAATTGGATGGTTAGGAGGACAACGGTATCCCAGCCCTCCAGGGTTCAAATCCTAGACTTGACAGAGGTTCTAACATTTTCCTAGATTTATTTCAGCCTTTTCCGGCGATGTGCTATCAGTGGGAGTAGACTTTCCCAGCAGTGACATTGTCAATCTCAAGATGATGCGCCTGCTCAGTCTCTTGAAAGTGCTCATAGGGGTAGGATAGAAAAAAATAAAAATATATGTTTGTTCAATCAAAACATGTTGGCATTGAAAAAATAAACTTAAAAACATCCACAATAAGAGGATACAAAAAGCCGATGAAAAGGCCACTCCCTCCCTCGCCAAACAGGCAAACTACAACAAAAATAAAAGATAGAGAAAGCCCACCAAGCCATTACTTAGAAACCATCGCGAATAACACAGACGGCTCACCAAGCGTGAGCGGTAGATTCAATTTGCCGCCTATGAGCATCAAACTGCCGCGGCTTTCCAAAACCTGCTTTTTTGTTTGTTATCTTCTACACATTTTTCCATTTTCTTCATGTTTTTTGTTTTCCATGTTCTTTTTATTTCTCTTTTTTTCTTTGCACTCTTCCTTTTCATTTCTCTGTTTATATTTTCATAATTTGTGAATTCATAAAAAAGTCATAATCACAAAAATTCTTTCAATTATCAAAAAATAAACTTCCATTTTTTTCATATTTTCCCTGTTCCTTGTATTTTCTTCAAATTTTCAATAACAAATCATGATTTGATGAAACTTGAAAAAAATTAAACGCTTTGCGCTTGCGGAGATTTCGCCAGACGGTCTTTCCATTCAACAAATATTCAAATTTTAAAGTAATGTCATAAATTTTGAAAAAATGTATGTGTTTTCAAAAATACACGTTGTTCAACAATGGTTCTTGTTTTCATTAATTGTTTACAAATTCTAAAATGTGCGTGGTTTCAAATTTTCGTGGAATTTCCTCCCATTTTCAAAATATTCACATTTTTCAAAAATTCTTCATATTTTTGAAAAAATAGAAATTCGAATAAAGGCATTTTTATATTTGTTCCCTACTTAATAAAATCATTTCGAAAATTTCCTCGAGTTTTGAATATTATTAAAACAGTTTGAGTTTTTTTAAACATAAATATTTTTAAAATGATCAAATTAGACCAACCAAAAAAACTGGTTTCCAATAGTGAACTGGGAACTAACGTGCTTACCGGTCACTACAATGATTGAAATATTGTTTGAAGTTCTTCCCATTTTAAAAAATGTTCACGATTTTTTATAGATTGTTCATTTTTCAAAAAATATTGAAAATAAAAAATACATATTTTTTAAATATTTGTTCAATATTGTGAAAAAATCATGTTGAAAATTTTCTCGAGTTTCGAATTTTGTTCACCTTTAAAAAAGACAGCTCTAGTGTTTTGAAAATGCATACTTTTAGAAATGATCGAAATAAATCAACCAAGAATTCGGTTTTCAACAGTGAACTGGGAACTACAGTGCCAACCATGCTGGCTTCGCTTATTTCGCTATGTCCAAAATTGGCTGGCTCAGTAGGACCGATTTTCTGTGCCAAGTGTTGTCAAATTGATGCCTGCAGGTGTCATTCAGGATTTCTCGCCATGAGTGTGGTGCACGAATCTAAGTGCTGATCGATCTAAGTGCCAATTGCAATATCTGGTCTGCTATCTTTTATACAAATTTCCATATATATTTTTTTTCATTTTCTTTTTTCTTCTCTTTTTTTCCTTAGCTTTTGTTCTCTTCATTTTTCTTTTCCTGTTTAATTTTGTTTCTATTTTCATAATTTCCAATTTTTATAAAACAAATCATAGTGACAAAATTTATTTCAATTACAAAAAGTTTTAACTTCCAAATTTTCTCATATTTTTCCTAATTTTTTTATTCTTTGTATTCTTTTAAGAACTTTCAAAAAAAATAATCACTTGATCAAACCTCAAAAAATGTAAATCTCTACAAATGTTAAAATTTAAAGTAATTACATAAAGTTTCAAAAAACGTTTCTGTTTCAAAAATACGCGTTGTTTAAACAAATGTTCTGCTTTAATTGTTCAAAAATTCGAAAATGCGTCTGTTTTAAAATTTGCTTGGAAGTTTCTCCCATTTTCAAAAATGCTACCAGTTTTTTTTAAATACATTTTTTTGAAAAAAAAACATAAATTCAAAGAAATGCATTTTTAAATATTAGTTCATTATTCAAAGAAATCCATGTTGAAAATTTCCTCGAATTTTGAGTATTGTTCAGTTTTTAAAACATTTTGAGTTTTTCCAAAATACATATTTTAAAAAATGATTGAATTAAACCAACCAAAAAAACTGGTTTCGAACATTGAACTGGGAATGACCGTGCTTACCGATCGCTACAGTGACTATTATATCATTGGAAGTTCTTCCCATCTTAAAAAATATTCATGTTTTCGAAAAAATTGTTCGAAAAATAAAAAAAGACATGTTTTTTTAAATATTTGTTCACTATTTAAAGAAAATCAGGTCAAAATTTTGCTTGAGTTTCAAAAAAAATTCTCCTTTAAAAAGACAGTTTGAGTGTTTCAAAAATACATATTTTTTGAAATGAGGGAATAAACCAACCAAGAAACTAGTTTCCAACAAAGAACTAAGAACTACAGTGCCTGACAGTCACTATAGTGCCAACCATGCTGGCTTCGCTTATTTCACTAAGTCCCTGTGCCAAGTTTCAACAAATTGACGCCTGCAGGTGTCATACAGGAGGTCTCGCCATGAGCGTAAGAGAATAATCTCAATAGAAAACCATATTCCAAGTTCTCTTACCCCTCTCCAAAAGATTTTTTTATGCAGTTGATCATGCAAAGAAAAAAGCTTCACTGGATCAATCACCATAAAATTCGACGGACCAATTCAATTTCTGGTTTGTTATATTTTACACATATTTCCATTTTAATCATGGTTTTTGTTTTTCATGTTCGTTTTCTTTCTCATTTTTTCTTTGCTTTCTTCCTTCTCATTTTTCTATTTTCTATTGAATTCATTTCTATTTTCAGAATGTCATAATTTTATAAAAAATTCACAATTACAAAATTTATTTCAATTATCAAATTAAGTTGAACTTCCAAATTTTGTCATATTTTCCTATTATTTTTATTATTTGTATTTTCCCAATTTTTTTAAAAAAACATGATTTGATGAAACTTCAAAAAATATAAATCTCCATAAATTTTCGTATTTTAAAGTAATTTCATAAAATTTGAAAAATAGTTTGTGTTTAGGAAAATATATGTTGTTTCAACGAATGTTCTTGTTTTCAGTAATTGTTCACAGATTCAAAAATGTGTGTGGTTTCAAATTTTTCTGGAAGTTTCTCTAATTTTCAGACATGTTCCCATTAAAAAAATCACTTTTTGGGAAAATCGTAAATTAAAATAAAGTCTTTTTTCATATTTGTTCACTATTTAAAGAAAATCATGTTGAAATTTTGCTTTAATTTTGAATAATGTTCCCATTTAAAAACTATTTTACTTTTTTGAAAATACATATTTGAAAAAAAAGATCAAATAAAAGCAACCAAGAAAATTGGTTTTGAACATTGAACTGGGAACTACTGTGCTTACCGCTCACTACAGTGACTGAAATATTGTTGAAAGTTCTTCCCATTTTGAAAAATGTTCACGTTTTTCAAAAAATGGTCACTATTTCAAACAATGTTCGGAAATTGAAAAAAGGACATGTTTTAAAATATTTTTTCACTATTTAAAGAAAATCATTCCAAAATTTGGCTTGAATTTTGAATTTTGCTCACCTTTAAAAAAAGGCAGTTTGAGTTTTTTGAGAATGCATATTTTTAGAAATGTTCTATATAAACCACCTAAAAACCCGATTTCCAACAGTGAACTGGGAACTATAATCCCTATCAGTCAATACAGTACCAACCATGCTTGCTCCTTGTACCAAGTGTTGTCAAATTGACACAGGTGTCATATAGGAGGTCTCACCATGAGCGTGGTGCTCGAATCTAAGTGCTGATTGATCTAATGGTGGACAACTCCACTAAAACTTTTGCTAAATCTTAGTCGACTGAAATTTAGCAAAGCCCAATTAAGAGAATAATCTCAATAGAAAACCATATTCCAAGTTCTTTTACCCCACTCCAAAAGTTTTTTTATGCAGTTGATCATTCAAACAAAAAAGCTTCAGTGGATCAATCACCATAAAATTCGACGGACCAATTCAATTTCTGGTTTGTTATATTTTGCTCATATTTCCATTTTAATCATGGTTTTTGTTTTTCATGTTCGTTTTCTTTCTCTTTTTTTCTTTGCTTTCTTCCTTCTCATTTTTCTATTTTCTATTGAATTTCGTTTCTATTTTTAGAATGTCATAATTTTATAAAAAAATCACAATTACAAAATTTATTTCAATTATCAAATTAAGTTGAACTTCCAAATTTTGTCATATTTTCCTATTATTTTTATTCTTTGTATTTTCCCAATTTTTTTAAAAAAAATGATTTGATGAAATTTCAAAAAATGTAAATCTCCATAAATGTTCGTATTTTAAAGCAATTTCATAAAATTTGAAAAATTGTTTGTGTTTAGGAAAATATATGTTTTTTCAATGAATGTTCTTGTTTTCAATAATTGTTCACAGATTCAAAAATGTGCGTGGTTTCAAGTTTTGTTGGAAGTTTCTCTAATTTTCAAACATGTTCCCATTTAAAAAAAAATCACTTTTTGGGAAAATCGTAAATCAAAATAAAGTCTTTTTTCATATTTGTTCACTATTTAAAGAAAATCATGTTGAAATTTTGCTTTAATTTTGAATAATGTTCCCATTTAAAAACTATTTGACTTTTTTGAAAATACATATTTAAAAGAAGATCAAATAAAACCAACCAAAAACATTGGTTTTGAACATTGAACTGGGAACTACTATGCTTACTGGTCGCTACAGGGACTGAAATATTGTTGGAAGTTCTTCCCATTTTGAAAATTGTTCACATTTTTCAAAAAACTGGTCACTATTTCAAACAATGTTCGGAAATTCAAAAAAGGACATGTTTTAAAGTATTTGTTCACTATTTAAAGAAAACCATTTCAAAAATTTGCTTCAATTTTGTTCACCTTTTAAAAAAGACAGTTTGAGTTTGTTGAGAATGCATATTTTCAGAAATGATCGATATAAACTGACTAAAAAAACCGGTTTGCAACAGTGAAGTGGGAACTATAATCCCTATCAGTCACTACAATACCAACCATGATGTTTCCCTGTACCAAGTGTTAAATTGACACCTGCAGGTGTCATGTAGGAGGTCTCACCATGAGTGTGGTGCTCGAATCTAAGTGCCGGTTGATCTAATGGTGGACAACTCCACTAAAACTTTTGTTAAATCTCAGTCGACTGAAATTTAGCAAAGCCCAATTAAGAGAATAATCTCAATAGAAAACCACATATTCCAAGTTCTTTTACCCCACCCCAAAAGAACTTTTGATGCGGTTGATCATGCGAACCATAACATTCGACGGAGCAATTCAATTTCACACATCTCACGAATTACATTAAACACTAAGTGACCTCTCCAACATTTGAATAATATGCAGCTTCAGTTAGTAACTAAGATCGTAATCGAATCATTCATTACGTCACGTTCATGGCGTCACGAACAAGCAGTGTGGGTGGAAAGGAGTGGATCGGCGATCAGCCTGTGGTGGTGGTGTTGGTGGCGGCGCACGGGGTGAAGTCGCATGGCAGCTTGGTCCGGCCGGCAGGTCCCCCGCCGCCGGTGTTGGCGCGGCGGAAGCGGGCGCCCTCGATGAGCACGCGCTGGGCGGAGCTGAGGAGCGCGCCGTTGAGGTGGTCGAGGACGCTGGCGGTGGTGGGGTAGAGGAAGGGCGACCCCGGCGCGTTGTAGTAGGCGTTGAGCAGCGCCGCCGTGGCCTCCCGGAGCAGCGTGCGGTAGGGGTCGCCGCGGCCGTCGAGCGCCTCCCGCAGCGTCATGTCCGGCCCGTACCGCTGCGCCGCCAGCGGGCCGAACGCCATGGCCACCGTCGTGTTGGGCGTCACGACCTTCCAGTGGCACCGGTGCTCCGGCAACGTCCACTGGTCGTACGCGCACGCGGAGCCGGAGCTTGAGCCGGAGCCCGAGCCATCGGCCGGCGTTTCGCTTGAGGAAGGCGCGGGCGGCGAGGGGATAGCCTCCGGCTCTGGCTGCTGCGGCACCGTCGGCGGGCGGCGCCAGACGGGAGGCAGGAGCCGCGGCCTGCGGCGCCAGAAGATCGGCACCGGGGAATACACCGGGCCCGGCGCCACCGTCAGGGGAGGCGATGGCGTAGCAGCCGCGGCCGCCGGGTCGTGCGGAGGAACGAGGCCGGCACGGGGGCAGAAGTCCATGGGCTGCTCCGGCTGCGAGAGCAGCGGCAGCACGGTGTAGAGGGCGAGGCCGAGCATGCGGAAGGCGAGCGTGAGCTCGCGCGGCTCGGCGGTGGCGGCGGCGGAGCAGTGGCCGGTGGCGTGGACGACGCGCGCCGTGCAGCGGTTCATGTCCGGCGACCCCTCCATGCGCACGGAGAAGCCGCCGAACCAGTTGGTGTTGCACTCCCGCACCGTGATCGGCGTGTCGCCGCCGCCGCACTGGATGGACACCCGCGCCCCTGCACCCATCCGACCGCCATGCACGCACGTACACGCATGCGCGTTGCATGTTGGGTTGGTTAGTAGGTGGGCGGCCATGGAGGCGTGCGTGCGTGAGTAGGAGCGAGGTGGGTTACGTACCGTAGAGCGGGTAGTCGAAGAGGCCGCGGGCGCCGTCCCTGCACTGGTCGCAGAACACCATGCCGGCGACCACCGTGCTGCTGGTCGCCGCGTCCGCCGCGGACGCGGCCAGCAGCAGCAGCAGCGCGGCCACCGCCGCCACGCTCCTCGCGGCGCTGTTGACAGGACCCGCCATGGCGTAGCGATGCGCGCTCTGACGGTGGATGGTGGAGGTTAGGGATGTGCAGCGCGCCGGCGGCGATGGATTTATAGCCGGCCAGCTGCCGCGTGCGCCGGCCCCCGCGTGGGTACTACGTGCAGCTTTGTGTGATGGGTGTGCAGCTAGCTAGAAGCAAATGGGCTTTGCGTGCCCACCGGTTAAAAACCTAGCTTTTAGCTACCAATTATAAATATCTACACTTGGATGAATGTACGTACGAAGCACATCGGAGCAAAAGGTTGTGAGCTGAGCGATCGGTCTTCACTCCGATGCCATTCCTAATTGTTTGTGCACGTTCTCCTGCTAGTTATTTTTAATATTCTTGTTCGCTCTTTTTGGAAAAAATAATATTTATCTGAATTCTTAGCGAAAAGACTATTAGCACAAGACCAATCTTACATACATTTTAAATTTCAGTGTTTCAATCATATCTCAGTAAACTAAAACATGTGTTTAGTGTTTCATAAAATAACTGAAATATGTGATGCTCACTCCATTCCAGTAACATTTCGAGCATTCCAGTAACATTTCAGAAGTATGGTTTCATGAATTTCATTCGCAGGATAAACAATGTATTTACCACCACACACAATTTATGTAACATGGTTATGTTTTTATCACAATTTCATTCGCGGGATAGACAATATATTTACCACCACATACAATTAATGTAACCTGGCTAGATTCTTTCACAACTTTTATAAATCCTAATAGCACGTCAGTCCCAATTCACAAGTATAGTTTCACAAATAACATTTTCCGCCAGAACAAAGTGTAACATTTCACACAAATGGGATAACATTTGTTTTCACTTTTCAGTTACAATTCAGAAGTATCACACATAAATTTAAATTATTATTTCTAATATTTCACTCTTATTAATTAACACACATTTGACTTCGGACTTTATAAACTTCTCTACAAGTTTTATAAAAAGAAACATTGTTGAAATATTGATATTGGTGTGAAATGTTTCTAAAATTGATTCACAAATGACTGGAATAATTGTTTTCTCTGTTGTTTTATGAATATTATTTGTAAACTTTTTGAAACACTAAAATGTACAAAACAGTAAAAGTGAAATGAATATGAAACAATTGTCATAGGTGGCAATGCTACAATTGAAGTAACTAGAATATTTGAGAAAATTGTTAACATAAGTGAAATAAAACAACAAAAGTACCTTAAACCAAAAAGGCTAAAATCTGATTTGTCAACACATATTCAGGTTTGGTCTTATTTTTAAGGTCTTGGTTCAACACCAATCAGATTAATGGTTCAAAAGATGTGAATATAAAAAAATAACTGATGATGTTTTAGCACACATTTAGGGATGTCAAAGAATGAAAGTTGTACATCAGCATTCAAATAAGGGCATCTTTATCCAATCCCCTTAATTTTAGAGGTGTAAACGGCCGAGTAAACCTTAGTAGAGTATTTTTACTCCTTTATGTTTTGATTATTTCCAACCGATCCCCTAAATTTTGCAGGGTAAAACTTTGTTTTTGCTAACTTATTCCAATTCTAGTTATATTGTACACATACAAAAACCAAACATAATAATTAAGGTTCACACAATTCATGAATATTACAAATTAATTGTTTACAAACCAAATCATTCATATTCAAACACACCATATGGTTCAATAGCATGATAAAAACACACTACGAAGTGCTATGGCGATGCCACTGATGCTCAGCAAGATCATCTTGGAGCTGGGTATGAACTTCTTGGTTCTCGATCCTGCGATGCGCTTTGAAAATCTCTGGATCCTATTTGCATCATGCTTTGGCTCAAATTGATTACCATTGGTGATGTACCAAAATTTCTCAGACATGTTTTTCACCTCTTCAATGGTCATGTTATGCAAGATGATGCAGTAAGTCATGATTTGCAATGGAACTTTGGAGTTTCAATACACGATAGGGCCACGAGCGACTATAAAACTATTCTAAAGCACACTGAAAGCTCTCTCCACATCCTTCCTAGTCTACCCTTGACGTGTTGCAAGTGAGATTGTTTGTTACATTCCTACGAGGCTTTCCGGCAATGTTCCTTCCATGCAATGAGACATTCCCGTTGACTACGAGGCGCCTGGGATGACTTTGTCAATCTACATAGGTTTCGCAAGCTCACTATCTCAGGGGTACTCATAGGGTAGGGGTGTGTTCGTGCGTCCATACGGGGTATTGTATGTCCATGTATGTGAGCATCTGCAACTGTACAATATTTTTCGATAAAGGGTGGATTTTATTGACTCAAAATGAAGCATAAATAAGATACAAGCACTATGAGCACACACCCGGCCACTGCATAACTAGGAAGACAACAATATATTTATATCCGACATGGTCCACCGTTATGGTGTTCCCCATAGTATAATAACAGATAACAGATCCAACTTCATGACCCAGGAAGTAAAGGACTGGTGCGCTAACTTGGGCATTAAGCTCGACTATGCCTCCGTATATCACCCACAGTCCAAATGGACAAGTCAAATGAGCTAATGGATTAATCCTAAGTGGCATTAAGACCCGACTGGTTCGTTCCTTGAAAGAGGCTGATTGCCACTGGGTGGAGGAGCTCGACTCCATATTATGGGGCCTACGCACCACCCCTAATCGATCCACGGGATATACATTGTTCTTTATGGTGTATGGGGTGGAGGCGGTCCTCTCCAGCGACCTTATCCATGATGCACCTAGATGACCTAGACGCCTTGGAACAGGAGCGTGACATACTTCGGGCTCGCGCTACCTTTTACCAACAGCAGGCCCTGCGCTACCGGAGTAGGGAGGTTCGAGCGAAAGCATATAATATGGGCGAACTCGTCGTATGCCTTCTAGGGAAGCAGGAGAATAAGCTCTCACCCAAGTGGGAGGGTCCCTTCATAATCGATCAGGTGCTTATAGGAGGAGCGTACCATCTCCGCAACCCAACGGACAATCGCCTCGAACCAAACCCATGGAACGCAACTCAACTTCGGTGCTTCTACGGCTAGACCAGTGTCATCACCCTCCCTAGTCTTTCCTTCTTGCATTTATCTTCTTCTTTCTTATTCGGCCAAGTTTTCTCAGGTTGTGTTCGGTTAAGCTGGGTTACATTAAAGTTATTCGGCCAGGGGCTTCTTTTACGAAGCCGATAAATATATCTTCTGTGCACTCATTAAGATTTATCATGTTTTGCACCCTTTCAGTATCGTTTTAAAGCCACTATATGCATCAATTTGACTTAGGATTTTGCCAAGCTGGGTTGCCTTGCTCCTGTGCTTAACCCCTACATTCCCGATTGTTCGGCTAGTGAGTAAAGCTTGCACCTCTGGGATACGACTGGGTTACCCGAGTATGCACCTCAGACGGTTGTAGGCGAAGGCTAGCGTTCTTTAGAACATAATTGGTTGGCCACGATGGAAGTGAAAATAATTGGTAGTTATCACCAAATTCCGGGGTTATTTTCCCGAAGTAACCATTGCCCGTACCTTTCGCGTATTCGGTTTAAACACCAATGGTTAACATGACAACCCGAGGAAAGGAACCCATTGAGGAACTATTTTCTTCGGAAGACGTTTCTTACATTAAAAAGTAATATAACATAATTCCCCGAGCGTATTTTGTCTGTTTGCACTACATGAACGGATTGCCTAGTTCTTTGAACTGATTTTCCATTGAATTCGGATCACATAGTAGGAAAACAATCCCTGGCCGATTGTGAGGGAGGCCAAAGCCGATGGCCGGTCAAGACAACGTTTACAGCATAGTTCGGAGAAAGTTTGATGTAAAGTACATAGCTACATAGAATCAAACACCATGCTCTCGGTCCAATCCATCTATTATGGTATTCAGGGAACAATCTTCTTGGGAAATCCGAGCAGCATACGCCAGTTGGTCATACACAAAATGTAGTGACACTTCCTGCCCATCTGGCCCTATAGGCCCAATCCGAGGTAAACGCTCCGGATTAAGCTTGGTAAAGTGGGTCTTCACCATTGCCCAAGCCTCCCGGGCTCCCTTTCGACAGGCTGATGATATCTTCCACAACCCAAAGCGGCGTCGAGCTCCTTTAAAATGGTTAGCCAGCTCGACCATTCCTTTTGGAGCCGCCTCGTCTAGCCATAACACCTTGACCACGCTATACATGGCTTTGCGAGCTCGCTCATGTATGACGGATAGTTTCTTTAATAGGTTCCCGCCAAATGAACCGATCTCCTCTTCGGGACGCCGATAAGGAGAACTAACAAGAGATGCGGCACTGTTAATTCATTTGCACGATGTGTTGCAACGGAAGTGAAACTGGCGTGTCCATTGAAACAACCATCAACATCGTGACGATAGCATCCAAAATGTGCCACCCGGCTGTGACGAGGATACATACATCAACGTATAGAATAAATGCATATCTGTCGCACAATAAACATGAAATGATCCGTAACACGGGCGGTAAGGAACACCGATGATCATCCTAAATGGGCCGGCCGATGGAGAATACCTGTATATATGGAGTCTTTCTCCAAACTATTATTAAACGTTGCATGTGGACTGACTACTGCGGATAGCTCTCGCACAACGGTCCTGTGTTGACTAGGATTTTTCATGCCTTGTCTTGTACTCCAAGTTGATAATGTACTCATATATATATGCCCACAAGGCTCAAGCAATATAACAATGATTCCACCAATCATCTCTCTCCCTTCTAACAAATAGGCCCCCAAAGAGCATAAACTAATCAGTTTGTTCGATATATATATTCGTGGACGGACGAAAATTATATGTGAAAGGACTAGAAAAACAGAGAACCTAAGCGGGACAAAATCAAGAATATCATCTTACTTTTATAGTAGATACAGATATAGATCTTTATTACCGACAAAAGACAATGTTTATTTCCCTGATAACAAAAAATTATGAATTGTGTTACCAAATAGCAGTAGAACTGTCCTGGTTTGTTGGCCGATCATATGTTGTCGGCTGGCAATTCCTCGTGGTGAAGTTGTTGCTGCGTTTGTTGTTGGCATCGCAGAGCACATAACAAGGCATGGTTCAATTGTCCTCGACCACTATCATCTTGCTGCAGTGACGGAGCGGTGTTGAAGGCGAGGCGAGGCGAGAGTAGGCTGGGACGGTAGCCACCGTAGACGTTCCACCGATGTTTGTAATAGTCGATTTCCTCCCAACAAGATTCCGGTGGCGCCATAGTTGCCGACAGGTGGATCTGATGGTCCCACTCCAAGACACTATCGGCGGTCAATTGTTGAACCTTCTTACTGGTGTCGTACTTGTAGAGATCGTCGCCCGACCAGTAGTGTTAGGCCTAAAACCTTTCAGATTAACATTATTTGATATTAATCTCGTGATTAGAACACCTACATGAGCGGAAGCGTGAGTACTTACAGGAGCGAAGTCCCCGTGCCTGCTAGATGGCGTGTAGCCCGTGGCTGCTTCCTTGATCCTCCGGCACCGATGAGATGGCCGAGGAAGAAGTACAGCAGCAATCGACTAGCGCCGCTGGCTTGACCATCATGGCATCCGTTGCAGACGCAACAGTTGTTCAGAGTAGACACGCCACCGGCACTGCCCTAGTGGTGGCCGGCGGAGGTAGTCGGTCTTCGTCTCCTTGAGCACCTCTTTTGGATCGGTTGTTGAAGAGAGGACGTGGCCTACCCCTATGTAAGACCGTTAGTTTTCAACGGGAGGGGCCCTTTCCTTTTGGTATTAGGTGCCAGGAGGTGGGACCGAGACCAAGTCGTTGGTTTGATGCCCCCGATCAAGGCATGTACATGGGAGGTTTAGCTCCCCCTTATCTCTCAGTTTGTTACAATTGAAGATTAATTCCAACATTCTCCCCCTTAATCGTAAGGTTAACAAACATCATAAGCCCACACTCGATAGAAATAACACACCAAAATAAAGTGTTACAATAGCCAATGAGATGCCACTGAACCTCATTACCTATAGTACATCATTCTATCACGAAATGGAAAACATAATACTTTATGGGAGTTGGTTTATAAGATGGTCCTAATTTCCAGGATAAAAAAGCTTTCCTAACCCATGCCGGCAACATAATCATAAATATGGGTGGTGAGCCTTTGGTAAACGGATCTGTAATACATACAAATCATTTTTATATGCTTAACATCATTAGCTTGATCCTGGATTCTATCTTTCACAACATGAAATGTATTGTCAATGGTCTTGGCACACCATTTGACTTGCTGTTACTCGCATAGAAAATTGCGTGTTCATAATGCAGTAGGTGGTTTTTTTATAAATGTTGTCTACCACCTTAATTTCGGGAATAGAACTTCTTTGACATACAACCTGCCCAATAGCCTCTTAACAGGCCACATCGTAAATTGCATTATTTCTAATGCCATCAATGTCATTATGGAGCTTTTCCACGATGTAGCTCCATATGCGAGAGTGAGGATGTAACATAACGTGTAAACTTTAATATCCACACACCTCGTAGAAACAATGTCTAAATAACCAAGGATATCGAGGTTATCAGACTTCTTATCAGTGAGCATGTAAACTTCTATTGCCTCGCATATCTACAAGACTTTTCGTGGCTTCTCTAGTGGTCCATTTCTGGACTTGTATATTTGCCAATTATCCCGATCATAAATAGGCCAACTTCATATTTGAATACTTACATTGCTTCTGACAGCTGAAGCATAAGGAACTAACATTACCTGATCAGTTCATAATGGTTCCTTGGACACTAAACTGTCTACCTTTATTGCCTTGGACTTTAGTAGCAGGTGCGATAGAGTACTACCATGTAATATTTTCTTCCGTACTCTATCAACGCATGTCATCATAAACTTATACTCCTTTTGGACCTATATCTTGGCGAAACTCCATACAAGCAAAGTATAAGGCATCACCAAGATCCTTCATATTACAAATAGAAGATAGAAATTACTTGGCTCGCCAAAATATTCTATCTCCACAAGGTAGTGACCTTACTCCCCCTCGTATTATAGTATGAGTGTCACAACGCTTGTATTATCTCATAATTGTATTTCTTTAGATAACATGACTTATGTCAACTTCACCCATGACAAAACCGTACAGTTGAGTCATACATACATTATCAACTAAGTCAACACAAGAGCATGTCATAGTAATAACACAAACGTCACAACAACTCACCGATGAAATTCTATGGAGTTACATACCTCATTAAAGCTCATAATATTCACCCTATATGGCAACAAGCCACTAAGATGAACATTCACACACATTATTGATCATAGGGAAATTGTTGAGTCTCAACAATAAGTGTTGCATTAGAGATAAATAAATTCCCCTCAATTTACCTGATGCATATGAACAAAGATCTAATGGAGTTATCCTTAAGATTAATGTTCATACGCTCCAGGTTCCCTGATGATCGCTTTACTTAGAAAATGGAAAATATATCCAAAAATTTTGATGACAATCATCTCAGCTCTAAACCACAACACCGTTGGGCCGAAGATGGAAAAGAACTTAATGAACTGTGACAAATGATTATAAACAACGTTAGTCAGAAATATAACCACAAGCCACATGATACTGACAAACTTGCCACTTGAGTGAAGTGTCACATGTGATTATAGACGACGTTGGTCCTATATAATCAACATGTTACATCATGATGGTCATTAGACTAGCAAGCTTGCCACTTTAGCATTCATGCGTGCTTTGTAATGCTCATAAGGGACTAAGTACACACTAACATGATAAAGGAGTCATTTTTCCTTCATTCTACTAAATAAGACTTGTTGCATCTTAATTAGAGAACCAACATTAGAATGTGCTTTTCATACATTCTCCAACCAAGACTTCTCGTTGGTTCCATCTTAATTAGAGAATTGAAATACATAGTTTACTTAATTGTACATGCTATGATCTAAGTAGGAGAAGTGAACGCGATATCTCATATTAAATGAGACTTCCATTCTCCCCCTCGAAATGTGGTCTAAAAACACAATTTTGATGAGGTCTCATTAATCACACTTCTATTAATTACATCTTCAATGGTAACATAGCATATAATCTTTACAAAAGATTCATTTAGTGAAAACATAACTCGTCTCACCATAGGTGGGACTAACATTACATAATTTGAGTTGACTTACTAACATATAAAATCACGTAATCTATTCGAGAGACGAAATTAAGGTTGTCCAATAACTAGGAGCGTGAACAAAACATCATCAATAAGCTGAATAATTAAGTCGTCTCCAAAAGCTAGTGGAATAAATCCAATAGTTTTGACTTTAATATCCTTTGCATTAGTGATGTGCATGATGGCACATGCGTCCTCTCCCAATGTCTGCCTTATCATCATAATTAACATCCTTCAACCTTAGTGGCAGAAAAACGTTCGGAGATTCCTTACATGAGACAATGATCTCCACTCTCCATGTGGGAAAGTTATTTACATAAGGTTCTTCTATGCCAAACAAAAGTTTGACATCATTATTATTGCTGGAAAGAGGAGACAACTTTATGATCATCATAACAAAAAAAAACAAGCATGAACTAACCATGCAATGCCATGAAAAGGTGCTTAATGTTTATTCTAATCCGTATCACCGTTAGGCAGATAACGAAAAAGATCCTTACTCATTCGTAAATGACACATGAAAAACATAATCAATGTTAGTCAGAATATCATCATATGCCATTAGAACATTTGCTCATTAATTTCTCTAATCAAAAATTCTCGTTGGTTCCATTTTGACAGAGATATGTAAAATCTCGTAATGACCAGCAAGAACTACGACTAAATTAATTGCCATCATTAACATAAAGCAACATCATAATATAATCATGTGTGCCATGAGGCACAGTAATGCCTTTTGACACTAAATCTCACAACGATAATACAAAATATTGAACTTAAGTGTCAAAATTATCATTAGAATTCTCAATGACATACAATGAAAATGACATTGGAATTAACATATAACTATAAATGCCACTCCCACCGAGTATATATTAAAGAGGACATTCAAAGAGAAAATGCATTAATATGATCGTCAGGATATCATAACATGTCCCAAAATTTTAAATTGGGACATGATTTTTTTATAAGGATTCACAAAATAACAATATTTGGCAAATGAGAGTTGTCAACCAAATGACAACATGTACTTTCAAAAGCAAATTTTGTTTAGGGGATTGATCATAACTTCATAAATATTATTTTGAGTCTTTATGCATATTTCAGTGGTGTATATCATAATAAAATGACACAAAAGCACCAACCAAAAACTTTATTTTTCCCAATAGACGTATTGCCCCAATATTATTATGACGCATAGTGCGACGCGGAAGACCGAACAATGCAACCATCACATTCTCCTTGAACTGGCCTCAGCCCATTAGAAATGATCACATCATAAAGAAATGCCATTAGGATGGCATCACCATAAACCTAAAACTCAAATAAAGTTTCCATATAAAATATTTGAAACATTAGGGAATGAAACATTATAGATTGTGATCAAGATAATTACCATTTTACAATGTTAACATTTAAACTTTAAAACGATACAATTAAAATATCACCGCTAAAAATGCCATCAATGGCATTTACATTATACCACATTAATATTTTCCAAGAAAAATTTCTTATCGGTCCATTTTACTCAAAAAATTCAAACATTATGTTTAGCATAATTTTAGGTAATCAAGACATATTGACGGTGCATAAACATTATCACCAATATTAACAACATGAATCAAATGCACCAAAAACAATTGCCTAAAATACATAATTTGGCCGTTAGGAAACCACAACAACCCATTAAAAACATTATCATTATTAACATTACGTCTTACACCTTTTTTTTGGCATATTGTTTCTTAATAAAACAGTGCATAACTCGTTATCAGAAAACTTGAAACACCCCCCTTTTTTTTAGTCTACTTGGAACAAATCAAATGCACTGAAAATAAACAAAAACGATTCAATACTTATTTTAGGCCTAAAACCAATGGCAAACCATAAAAAGAACGATCCTGCAGCTAAAAACGTTAAAATAAGAAAACATTTACTCGGCCAACACAACCTGGGCCTCAACCCACGGCTGAAAGTGGCTCGTTATTTGCCCAAGGCCCAGCAGCAGGTCACGGGCTGATTTCAGCCCTTTGATTCAACTGACGGTCAGGATCGACCGCAGGCTGAACAAAACTGTCGCTGGTGAAACCCTAAGCCTCATGTGCCCCCGGCGCCTCCCGATTCTCCCGGAGCGGCGATGCAGAGGCGCCCGCGTCGGCAGCCCAAGGCACGTAGGCCATGGCGGCGCGGTGGCTGCCCTCGCCGGAAGAGCGTGCAGTGGACCAAGTCTGGCGCGCTCCTCCGTCGAGAGTAGCTTCCAGCGACGCGCACATTGCCCGTTAAGCGGCGTCGTATGGGGAGGCATTTCGCCGGTGGCTACCGGCGCAAACTTTGGCGGCGACGCGCGCATACATTAGCACAGCAGTGGCGGCTGCTTCCTTTCACCGCGATGTCCCAAGAGACGGCGGCGTTCCGGCCACGGAGTGCACGCACGGCGGCGGCCGTGCGAACCGCGAAGGCCGGCGTCATCTAGGTGAGCCCCAAATCAATTCCTTTTCTAAACTCGCTTTCAACATTTTGGGCTTGAAAATTTTGGGGATTTGGATTTGGGGCCAAACTTTGGGAAAAAATTGCCATTAGGATTATTCTTTTGACTTTCAATTCCCCTCCTAATTGCTGAACGTGACTTGATTACCACTTGAACTTTGAGGAGGTTGGTTGGCATACGACCGAAAGGCATTAGGAGGTGAGAAGACAAGATCACGGGGTGTGCATAACAACGTCAGATCTTAAAGATGAATAATTAAGACCAGAACAAGAGCAACTAGACCAGGAACTGAGTGATTAACAGTAAAACGGGGTCTAATTGGGGTTCCAAACGAGATTAACCTTGCTCTAGATACCAATGTTAGGCCTAAAACCTTTCGGATTAACATTATTTGATATTAATCTCGTGATTAGAACACTTACATGAGCGGAAGCGTGAGTACTTACAGGAGCGAAGTCCCCGTGCCTGCTAGATGGCGTGTAGCCCGTGGCTGCTTCCTTGATCCTCCGGCACCGATGAGATGGCCGGGGAAGAAGTACAGCAGCAATCGAGTAGCGCCGCTGGCTTGACCATCGTGGCATCCGTTGCAGACGCAACAGTTGGTCAGAATAGACACGCCACCGGCACTGCCCTGGTGGTGGCCGGCGGAGGTAGTCGGTCTTCGTCTCCTTGAGCACCTCTTTTGGATCGGTTGTTGAAGAGAGGATGTGGCCTACCCCTATGTAAGATCGTTAGTTTTCAACGGGAGGGGCCCTTTCCTTTTGGTATTAGGTGCCAGGAGGCGGGACCGAGACCAAGTCGTTAGTTTGATGCCCCCGATCAGGGCATGTACGTGGGAGGTTTAGCTCCCCCTTATCTCTCAGTTTGTTACAACTGAAGATTAATTCCAACAAGTAGCACAACATCCCATTACTGTTGTCATGCCAGACACCCCTTAGCTCATCGAGGTCGCCGTTATCCACGTAGAAGGTGTAGTGCAGTTCCCACATGGCCAGGTGATCATCAAAGTCGGTGAGCAGATTGCTTTGCATCGGCACCGGCCGCATGAACCAGGAATAGAGCCGTTGGTCGCCGAGTCCGCGCACGGCGACGCAGAGCCGCCTGCGCATCTCGAAGGGGTACACTTCCTTAGGGTAGTGCTCAGGGGGGACGGGATATGTGCAGTATTCCTCGGTGGCGACGTCGATCGCTAGCATCATATTACGCTTGGGCGCCACCACATACAACTTGCCATCCATGAGCACCGGCGGCGACGAGTGGAGGCTGTCCCCCATGTGGTACGAGATGGCATGCGGGTGCTGGCGCCACGCATTGCCATCGCCCAACGTGAGCACGTGCATGTCACTCTCGAACGCCGTCGACCACTCATTAGGCTGCGAAAAGGAGAAGCAAAAGAGTTTGTAATGGTGGGAGGACGGGCTGAACCCCATGGCATACGTGCGCCGGTATTGGGAGTGACATGGCGGTGCCCGGACCTTGAGGTTCTCACCGGCACCAGAGATAGGATTGCACACAAAGACAGGCCAACCGTCCTTCATGCGGGAGTGGGGTGCGAGGAGGAGGAAGCCGTTACAGGCGGCCAGGTCGGATACCTTGCACATGGGGTTCACCGAGGCAAGGTTGAGAACGACCATCTCGAGGCCGATTCCCCGCCTGCGAGTCTCCGAGACGGCCAACGCCTCTGTTGCAGCTCCGTCAGCGCCGGGCGTGTCATGGTTGGCGTGGGCATTGTTAGAATTAATCTTGATATTATTGTATCAACATTTAGTTTGTTTTTTGTTATGCATGTAACTTAGAGGGTCTAGGAGTAGCTAGTCGTCGAAACTTTGGTTGAGCGTGCGAAGAAGGCGAGATGCCGGGATGCCATGCAATGCGGCGAGTATGGTGAGATGCCGAGGCGGCGTGAAACCGTGGTGCTGCGTGAAGTGGCAAGGCAAGGCTGAAGTGTGATGGGCTAAAGTATGACCAAGTAAGCCAGGTGATCTGGCAAGTTCTCGGCTGCTGTGTTGATCAAGTAGCCGATGCATGCATAGGTGATTAGCTGCATGGTGAGTGAAGTCTGAAATAAACCTTGAATTTGTATGCCTCGTTCAAATTGAACCCTCGCATTCGAATCCCTGAAATCTGTACCCTGTACTCTTTAATCCTGGTCACTTCTAACCCTGTACCCGTTTGGCGCACCGGGAAAAGGTCATTCCCGACCAGAATCACATGATTCTCTCACTGACATGCATACCCCACTGTCATATTCATTTTCATCCTTTTTTTAGTTGTATTCATCTTCATCCTTAGTCCATACTAGAGTTTCGCTGACCTTAAAAAAAGGAAAAATCTTTTGAAATATTTTATGGATTTGCTCCTGTATATAGCTTTAGCCGGGACACACGTAGTAACCAGGGACGGAGCTGCTTGGTAAGCATTGGGGTCAATTGACCCCAATGAAATTAGGCAATCCTTCATTAGTTTAGTACTAATGACTATTCATTTATGGAAGATGACCCCACTGTCATAGACATGACCCCAGTAGACTTTTTTTCTAACTTCGTCCCTGGTAGTAACAAAGAAAACGTAAAAAAAATAATTCAGGCATGCTTTCTTCTTCCTCTGGTTTCCTCTGTCAGCCTTCCCTACCCAATACTGAATATCTGATCCATCAAATCCATGGTCAAAGACGGTGGATCTGTATGCTGCTTGGCAAAAATGAGATCTCCATACTCTCTTGTGATCATACATCCCGTTTTCCCCTTCGAGTAGGTCTTCTAATGTTCCAATTTCTAAGCTCAGATCTTGATGGGTAAGATAAAAGGAGAGACAAGAATCGTGGAGTCCACTTTGCCTTCAGCTTGCAGGGGATGGAACTCTCACCCGTCTACCCAGGGCGCCGCCACCGCAAAGAACAAATGGTCATCCCGGTGGGGATTGGCTTTTCCCCGTGCAACAAACTGGTCTAAACTGCTATAGGTTTGAGCTTGACCGGGATCAGAGAGCACAGGGTATGAATTTCAGAGATTCAAAGATGAGGGTTTAATTTCGACAGGTAGTATGAGTTTAGGGTTTATTTTAGACTTCACTCGCTGCATGGTAGTGGTAGGCCACGTTGAGACGTGGAATTGGTTTTAGATATGGCCGAGTCTTGTGGCTGCTGGAGTGATTCTAGCTAGGAGTAGAATAAGGCAGTTAGTACGTGCATGTAGATAGGACTAGTTGGTGCATGGAGGACGTGCTGTTAGTGGCCGATTATAATGACCGGTTAATTAGTGTCGGATGTGATGGCTGGCTGTGTGTCTTCCTATATATATATATATATATATATATATATATATATAATATATTTCTTCCTTGGCTGTGTGCGTGTGTGTTTTCTGAGTTTCATCATGTGGGTGTGTGTTCTTGTGTGAGACAAAGAGAATTGAGCTGTGTGAGTCAGCAAGAGGTAGAAGAAGAAGCGGCGCTGCAAGGAGGCGGCGGGCGCTGCGAGAGGGCGGCGCCAACAGGCATGGAGGTCGACGAAAGATGGGTCACTGAGGAGGCCACACCATTGCCGGCAGACGCTGCGGCCGCATACGACGCCCCTCGTCGGCAGCCTCAGGAGGATTTCACGCAGAATCTCCTCCGCTATAGACTCCATTATTTGGTCGTATTGATTGGTTTATATATATATATATATAGCGTGCAAATTAATCTCCGGGTCGGACAGCAACCAATCGAACTGAGGACCAATCTGAATCGAGTTCTATATCACCACAGGTCTACGACGTGCGGACGAGGGACTCTTGCTGTCCGGATTTTACCGCCAAAATCCTTATTGGTCTGGGTTCGTGGAGACAGACGTGCAAGGTATAGTTTTTTCCTTAATATAAAGGGGACTTCTACGCGTCCACCGACTGATCTTTTTAAAAGATCGGCCGGCTCCCGAGCCGTGAGATCTGGTGCATTGGCGCCGTCCATCATTGCAACATAAGTCTAGTTGCGGAAAATTTATACAACAGAGGTCTTGTTGCATTTTTTTTTGCAACAGTGGTTTTATTGCAGTTTTTTTTTGCAACACAGGCTTCGTTGCAGAATTTCTTTTTTTTGTCTTCATCTTTTTGCAAATTTTTTTGTAACTGATGTTTTGTTGCAAATTTGTTTTGCAACATAGGCTTTGTTGTACGACTTTTTTCCGTCTTCATCTTTTTTGCAACATAGCTAATGTTACAAAAGAAACTTATGCAACATTGGTGACGGGATTGCGAAAGGACTTCTGTAACATCAATGATGTTGCACAAATTAAAGGTAGAACGTCGTGTAGAACGGGAGTTTGGGATGAACAGGGGAGGCGACTGCCCACAAAGGAGCCAGATCCAGATCCTGCAAACATACGAGTTGTTGCGGCAGGCAAACCGCAACAAGCATTCAGTTGCAAAACTGTAAGTGATAATGTTAGGTGGTCCCTCGCACGGACGATGCGGCGGAGGTCCGCGTGCGATGCACCGGCTGAAGCTGAGCGTTTCCCCAATATAAATGCTTGACTTACGAAATTGTTTCCCAAATAGTTTCTAATTAAGGACTTGTTAACAAGCGTACTAATGTCAAATAGTTTCCCACTGATTTTTGAATAACTTATATTTCTGGAGCAAAGACATTAATCATTACGAAATATGTATCTGGCACACGGAAGATTTTCTGCAAAACTACCTACCGCATCCAGCGCCGTACGATTTGCATCAAGCGATCAACGCTTTTTTTTTCCGCAAACGCCCGCGCGTGGGCTGCGCGCTGCTCCTTCCCCTTCCGCACAAGACGCGCGTGGACTTTTCTGCTGCTGCTCCATGTGCAGCTCCTCCCGTGCATGGGCTCCATGCGCTTGGCTTTTTCTTTAGGGTGCTCCATGCGCTTGCTGCTATTTGTTGTTCCTGCCATTGTTCCATATGCGATCTGCTGCTGTTTACTAGCTAGGTTAGGCTAGCTAGGCTAGCTGTTGTCTGCTAATTAGGCTAGTTACTAGGTAGCAGCGAGTGCTGCTGCTATTTCATGCTAGTAGCCGATGCATTCTACTAGCTTCTATGCACTTTTCTTCCATTTTTTGTGGTAAATTAAAAGAAAAAAAACTACAAAAAGAATGATGTTTTTGTCAGATACACATCTCTCTTGCAGTAAACTGTCTTTCGACGATGTTTTCTACTTTGATCCTGACAACTTCGATACCACCAAGGTATTAATTTTGACCCAGAAAAAAGGTTGTTTGATCTAGAGAAAAAAGTTTTTGAAACATACTTCGATAAATTTTGTGTAAACAACATGGTATTTTAAGCACCGCGGACCTGATGACTTACCTACAAACACACATATTAAGTTTCTCAAAAAGATACCCCGGTAACTTTATGTGAAAATAACAAGGTGATATACAAAACGCATATCCGATAATTTACATACAAACATTGCGGTAAGATTTACCGGGGGAGGGGGGCTGTTCAAACATACCCCCGATAATTCTGTTTAAATAACATGGTAATAAGCACCATACAAACATCATGGCAACTTTTGCACCGGAAACAAAAGTTATTGAAAATATATCATCGATATATTATGTGAAAATAGCACGGTAATATATGAACCATATACCCGATAACTTCTGTACAAACACCATGGTAACTTTAACTAAGGGGGCAATTTTTTGAAAAACATACCCTCTCGGTCATGGTAATATATGTATCACATACCAGATAATTTACCACGCGGTAACTTTTCACTAAGGGGAGAAAGTTGTTGAAGAACATACCCCGGTAACTTATGTGAAAATAACACGGTAATATGTGAACCGCATACCCGATAATTTATGTACAAACGCCGCGATAACTTTCACCAAAGAGGGGACAAAGTCATTGAAAAGTATACCCTCGATAACTTATGTGAAAATAGCACAGTAATATATGAATCACATACTCGATAACTTACGTACAAACACCGCGGTAACTTTGACAAGGCAGAAAAATATATTGAAAACTATACCACCGGTAACTTATGTGAAACGAATAATGTATGGGCACACCAAATGGTTTTTGCAAAATGACCAAACGCACTGGCTGTTGGCTGATTGACGATCGTACATACAACAATCCCCGTTGCTAATTTCGACGGCTCGCCCTCACGAATCCATAAATACGGCAAAAAACGAGCAAAACAGGAGTCAAACCCCGCACTCACGGGTTGTGGGCTAACTGAGACAACCATCTAGGCATGCACTATGTTGTGATTGGGTATTGTTTTATGTAGTTTTTGTAAGTAAGGACCGAGAGCCTGAGATGGTAATATACGCACCATGGTAACTTTGACTAAGGAATAAAAGTTGTTGAAATACCCCCAATAACTTCTGTGTCAATAGTATGGTAATATACGCATCACACACATGATAACTTAGGTACAAAACACGTGGTAACATTTGACCCTGGGGAAAAAATGTGGAAAATATTCATCGGTTATTCTTGTGTAGATGACATGATAATATATGCACCGGAGACCTGATAATTTACATGTGGTAACTTTTTAACATAGAAAAAAAATTGTTGGAAGCAAACCCTTGAACAACTACTGTGTAAATGTCATGATAATAATATGCACCAGCGGTGAAGTAGTATAATTCTTTAGAATGTGAACAGAAACTATGTGTTGGCTAGTTGGTTATTGGGCTTTGTGTAAGCCCGGCGGCATCAAACAAGGAGGGCTTGAGTACGAACCTAATCAGCATCCTTTTCCCTCAATTTTTTACCCTACTTTTGTTTCTGAAAAAAAGGTAAGAAAAAACTAACTGGGAAAAACATGGGGAAGTGGGAGGCTAATGGGACGAGAGAGAAAAAATTGGGAACGCGAAAAAAACGGGGGAAAAAAATACTGGCCGAGAGAACGTGCGAGGGCAACGAGGACGAGAGAAAATTTTGAATCGAACGCACTCGAGCCTCCTTAGACGGATCGAGCGAGCTGGGCCTCGCTGGCAGGATCGGTTGGTATTTTTACAATCTGTCACACAGTTGACAAATATCACAGTCCTAATCATTATTTCTTTAAAAAGAGTTTTGCTTAATACGGCAATATTTTTTTATTAAAAAATCTAATATATATTTGAGTGAAAATATTTACAGCAATAAGAGAAATTCATTCCAACATATATCCACCATCATGGAACCCATTGTCACGTAAAAATTATTGTCCAAAAAATTCAAATAAAAATTGTTTTACTTTGCGTGTGCAAAGCATAAGCCTCAAGACTTCCAGGATGTAGTGAGTTGATTTAGTATTATTTGCCAATGTGTGACTTTTTCATGTATGAGGTATACACATCTTTGCATAATAAAGAGAACATTGGAGCTTGGGCGACCATGGGGCGATCACATCCAGCCGCCGCAGGAGCCCCGATCAACTTCTTTCCTCCTCGCTGCTGCATGAGGCTAGCATCGGGCAAGCCCGAGAGGCAGCCAGGAATTGCGGCGATGGGGCCCTGTGGTGGCAGATGGCCATGGATCCGGGGCAAGCCCAAGACGTAGCCAACGCTCAGGTCAGGGTGGCGGGTCCGCACCGGCTGGATCTACGGCAGTGGCGCGGGGCGGCGGTGACTAGGTTTGGCAAGCAGGCGGCGGCTTACGGTGAGATGTCCAGTGGCGACGGCTAGGGCGCCCGCTCTTGTCCTAGATGGGCTTCGGCGAGCTACGCATGCTATTGTCCTGTATCTTTCCTGCTCCGTCAACGGCATAATGTTTCTTGGCTCGACCCGCAACGCGAGGACGTTCGGGGCTCTGGCCCTAGGCGCAGTGGTGTCCACCTTCTTGGCCGGAGGTGGTCGGCCTGAATCTGGGTGGTTGGATCTTGAGATCCGTCATCTAGTCCTGGCTGCGAGTTAGGGAGACATAATTGCAGGTAAAACCGAGCCGGCGGCGGGCGGTAGCGGCGTTCTGTGTTGCTACTTTGATGAAGGCATCGTCGTGTAACTACTGTGGACCCACTCATGCTGCTCTAGGGAAACCCTTGGATTTGGTCTTCCAAATCGGACGATGGCGACACTGCACTGTCGTTTCTCTTCTGGGAGCATCGTTTGTGGAGCAACGCTGGATGACGGAGGCAGGAGGTGGAGCGGTAATACGTCTCCAAGTATCTATAAATTTTTATTTTTCCATGCTATTATATTATTCATCTTGGAAGTTTTATATGCAATATTATGTTATTTTATACTCCCTCTGTTCATTTTTGTAAGACCGTTTAGACATTTAAGACAACATTCAAAACAGTTTAATTTCTGCTGTCTAAAACGTCTTATAAAAATGAACAGAGGGAGTATTATTTTTTGGAACTAACCTACTAATCTTGTGCCCAGTGCCAGTTTGGTTTTTTTTATTGTTTTTGTCTTTTACAGAAAATCAATACCAAAGGAGTCAAAACGGAACAGCATTTTTAAGGATTTTTCTTGGACTAGAAGACACCTAGGAACCTTTGGGAGGGTGTCAGAGGGCCACCAGTTTTCATGCTTTTAGTTTTCAGTCACCACTTGGTCTGGTATGGGAGCGACAAAAGCGGTGCATCGGCTCCTTCTGGGAGCGCTAGTTGATTTTATAGTTTAAGAATGTTGATGTAAGTTGCAGTATGCTCATATTGTTTTGTACTTCATCTGTCCCAAAATTCTTATCTTAAATTTTTCTAAATACGGATGTATCAAGTCACGTTTTAGTATTAGATACATTCATATCTAGACTAATTTAAAACAAGAATTTTGGGACGGAGGTAGTACTTGGGTTCAACTCTTATTCTCCCTCCTATCCATATATATTACTTGTTGCCCATTTAGTACAACTGTGTATTAGAGTCATACTAAATGAGCGGCAAGTAATATTGATGGCAGGTAGTAATAGAATTGAGTCCTTTTAAAAAAACGACATACGCATTTGTGCTCGGCCAAGAAAAAGGTGCATCACATGGAAGGGGCGGTCATCCTTGGGAAGTGATGGTCCATCTTGGCGAAAGGAAAACATAAGTTGGGCAGACTTGGCTGAGGAGGAGGAGAAGGGTCAGGAGGTCACCAGCCCGTTGAAGAAGAAGGAGAGTAAGAGAACCGGAAGCAACCCGAAGCAGCTTGTGTTTCCATCGGAGGGGATCACTAAGGCGAAGGTGGATGGTAAACCACAGGAGGGGAATGGGGATGGGGCGGTACCCGCCCACGGAGACGCCAAAAATGGCTCAGTGCATGTGGAGGCTCGATCACCAATCTTGTCATGCAAATCAGCAGAGGGAAGCACACCCGCAGAGGGAGGCCAGGGTGGTGGTGCAGCCCGGGTGACTTCCGAGGCCATGCAAACTGATCCCATGCAGATGCATGTGAACGGGACGAAGGAGGCCCCTTCGAGTCAACTGAAACTTGCAAACGACAGTTAGAAGCAAGGGAAGGCTACAGGCACATTCAAGCGTCTGAAGGGGAGAGACAAGAAGGAAAGGGATAGTTCGGGCAGCACATCACAGGCTGAGCCAACAACGGGGGGCAAGAGAGGTTGGGAGGATGTGGAAATGACTGGAGAGGGAGTACAGAAAAAGCTGTGCGTTGAGCGGAAGGAGGAACAGGCGACAGGGTTTTCAGAAAAAGCGGGGCTGCCGGTACAGCCCTGCGTCCCCCAATGAAGATTGTTGCATGGAACTGCCGGGGTATGGGGAACGGGCCGGCAGTTCCTGGCCTTCTGGATATCCAGAAGAAGGAGGTCCCCGACATTCTCTTCTTGTCTTAGACCAAGCTCACCGAGAAGGGTTTAGAAAAGTTCAGAATAAAACTTGGTTTGATGCATATGGTGGCGAGGGATTGTGATGGCAAGAGTGGTGGTATTGCTCTTTTTTGGCCGGCGCGGGATAGATCTGAGTCTGCGGTGGAAGGGAAGGATGCATATTGATGCTACCGTAACTGAGGAGGATGGCTTCATTTGGAGACTGACAGGGATCTATGGGGACCCGAAGAAGAAAACGGAAACATGGCGCCTGCTGCGGACCCTCCATAACCAAGTAAAGCTCTCGTGGCTGTGTATCGGAGACTTCAATGAGATTATGTTTAATTATGAAAAGGAGGGTGGTGTACCCCGTAGTCATTCATGTATGCAGCAATTTCGTGATGCTTTAGCTTTTTGTGACATAAAAGACCTTGGTTTTGAGGGAGATGTTTTCACTTGGAGGAATAACAACTACCGAGTTGAGGGTTACATTCGTGAGCGGCTCGATCGAGCTGTGGCTACACCTGAATGGCGTGAACGGTTCCCGGGTTACAAAGTGGTAAACGGCGACCCGCGTAAGTCCGATCATAGGCCGATCTGTCTGGACCTCGTCGGGCGAACACCAGGTCAACAACAGAAGAATTTTAACGTCTTCAAACGATTTGAAGCACGCTAGCTTTTGGAGGATGAGTGCGATATCCGTGTGCATAATGCTTGGGACCTGGCCAAGGCATCTGGTAATGGGACGGTCCAAAACTGTCTGAAATCGGTCATGTCAGACCTAAGCGACTGGAGCAGGAACATTTTGGAGACTTGGCGTAACGGATAAAGAAAATCAAGGGCGAGCTTGAGGCGTGCAGAAGGCGTGCGCTCTCCCAAGCGTTTGTGCACCAAGAGCAGGTTTTACGGTTCAAGCTTGAAAGGTTGGAGGAACAGCATGACTTGATGTTTAGACAGAGAGCTCATGTGGATTGGATGACCTATGGGGACCGAAACACAAAATTCTTCCAAGCTTATGCAAGTGAAAGGAAACGAATCAACGCAATCTCACAGTTGAAAAAGGATAATGGTGAAGTGGTACAAGGAGAAGAGGGCTTAAGGACCATGGTTGCAGACTATTTCTCATCCCTTTTTACCTCTCTGACAGGTCCCCCGGCTGGTGATTTCCTCAATAACATTAACCCGAAGGTTACAGCGCAAATGAATTCGTTTCTCATGGCTGAGTTCACGGCCGACGAGGTGAAGAAGGCTTTGGACAACATCGGTGACTTGAAAGCGCCTGGTGCAGATGGCATGCCGGCGATCTTCTATAAGAAATATTGGCAGCTAGTTGGTGACAGCGTGGTACAGGAGGTGTTACACGTGTTGCAGGGCGGCAGTGTTCCTGAGGGATGGAATGATACCCTTGTGGTACTTATCCCAAAAGTGAAGAATCCAGAACGGCTAAAAGACCTACGCCCTATTAGCCTCTGCAACATTGTGTACAAACTCGTGTCGAAGGTCATCGCCAATAGGCTCAAATGCATATTGGGGGAGATCATTTCTGACAATCAAAGTGCTTTCGTCCCGGGCAGGCTGATCTCAGATAACACGCTGTTGGCCTACGAGATGTCACACTTTCTGAAGCGTAAGAGGTCTGGAGCTACTGGTTTTGCGGCTCTAAAGCCGGACATGAGCAAAGCTTACAACCGGGTTGACTGGAATTTTCTGGAGAGAATCATGGACCGGCTAGGCTTCTGTGAGGGTTTCGTTCAGCTCATATCAAAGTGCATCAGATCCGTCTCGTACAAAATTAAGATAAACTCGTCATACACCGACACCATTGTCCCAGGCAAAGGGCTCCGGCAAGGAGACCCCATCTCCCCCTACCTTTTCCTCATTTGTGCGGAGGGCTTCTCGGCGTTGCTCCAACAGGCCGAGAGGGCTGGTAGGCTGAAAGGTATCCAGGTGGCACCGGGGGCTCCAACTGTGTCACACTTACTATTTGCAGATGATTCCCTTCTCCTCTTCGAGGCCACTGAGGATGGGGCGCCGGAGATAAACCGGATTCTGCAGGTCTAAGAGGCTGGGTCGGGTCAAATGGTTAACCGGGAGAAATCTTCCATCATGTTCAGCCGGAATACAAAAGCATCGGTCAAGGGTGCGCTGATGAATATCTTGGGTCTGCAACAAGAAACAACGAACGGCAAGTATCTGGGTCTCCCACTATATGTTGGTCGGTCAGTAAAGCAATGTTTTGAATATATAAAGGACCGGCTATGGGCTAGGATCCAGGGGTGGCTGGAACGTTTCCTCTCAATGCAAGGAAAGGAAATACTAGTGAAAGCGGTGGCCCATGCGATCCCAACGTATGCTATGGGCTGCTTCGATCTGACCAAAGGACTATGCGAAGAACTGAGTAACATGATCTGCAAGTACTGGTGGTCGCAGCAGAAGGATGAGAGGAAGATGCACTGGGTGAGTTGGGAGAAGATTAAGCTACCCAAGGAGGATGGAGAACTGGCTTTAAAGACCTACACTCTTTCAACCTGGCAATGCTCTCACGACAAGCTTGGCGTCTTCTCCAAGCCCCAGACTCCCTGTGTGCCCGAGTGCTGCAAGCAAAGTACTACCCCGACGGAAACATTCTTTCTGCTGTGCCAACGACGGGTATGAGCTATACTTGGCGCAGTATTCTCAAGGGTTTGGAAATCATAAAAGAAGGGTATATCTGGCGGGTGGGTTCGGGGGAAAATATCAGGATATGGGACGACCCGTGGCTCCCTCGTGATCTGGCAAGATACCCAAGCACTGGGCAAGGGCAAAATATACTCACCAAGGTTTGCGAGTTGATCGACCCGGCGCTGAACTCATGGGACGAGGCGCTCGTGCGACAGACTTTCAACCAAGAAGATGCAGAATCTATACTTTCCGTACCAGTCTTTGATCAGCACGAAGATTTCATTGCTTGGCACTTTGATGCAAAGGGCCTTTTCTCTGTCAAATCGGCCTACAGAGTGCATGTAAGCATGGTGAATGACGAGAATCAGATGCAACATGGTGAGGGTTCATCAAACGCAGGCTGGCGGAAGGCGGTATGGAGAGCCGTTTGGAAAATCAGCTGTCCGGGGAAGGTCCACCACTTCCTTTGGCGGTTTGGGCACAACAGCCACCCCCTACACATGAACATCGCGAGACGAGGAATTGAACTAGATACACGTTGTGCGGTATGTGGACGGCTGTTTGAAGACGTAGGGCACTTTTTCTTTCGATGCAAAGGGGTCAAGCAAGTTTGGACGGCGGCTGGTCTCGACAATGTCAGACAGGAACTAATGGCAGCTTCTTCACCTTTAGAAGTATTGGAGAAGGTTTTTGGCCTGCCAAATATGACGAAGCTCAGGGTTATCTGCCTGCTGTGGAGATGGTGGAGTGAAAGGAACATGATTCGCCACGGTGAACGGAGGACTCCTCGGAAGTGTTTGCCAGCCAAATGATGATCATTACCGCGGAATGGAACGAGTTCCATGTGAGTCCACCAAAGGCGTCGTCTCTGGACCAAGGTAGATGGAAGCCGCCACCTCAGGACTGGATTATGATCAACCTGGATGCCTCTTTTCTAGCCGTTAACGGACAGGGGGGTTGGGGCTGCATAGCCAGGGACATGCTTGGGGATGTCCTGTTCGCTGCAGCGGGACATCTTGCTAACCTATCCACGGCTACACATGCTGAAGCTTTGGCCCTCATGAAAGCCATTAACTTGGCAGAAAGCTTTGGTATGGGATGGGTAATTTTCATGACGGACTGTCTCCCCCTGAAGCAAGCGATGGAAGCCAACTTGTCTGATCGAAGCAACCTCGGGTGCCTCTTCCGTGAGTCCAAGTATCTACTGCAGATGGGTTTTATTGAGTATAAGATCTTGTTCGAAGGTCGCTCGTGTAATAAGCCAGCCCATCTGTTGGCTGGCCGTGGTGGTAGCATGGGCATTGGTAGTGACCAAGTGTGGCTCACGAACCTCCCCTCTGATGTAATGTGTGCTATGGCCGACGATTTGGTCGAGCCCACTAGCTAATGGAATGCATGGTGTTCCAGCTCAAAAAAAAGGTGCATCACTTTTAGCGATCGCTTGTCTCTTTTTTTTTTGAGGCAACATCACGAAGCTTTTATTAAGTCGTCATAATGTTTACAGGGACGGATGGTAAATTCCCGGGATGACCTAACCAAACATGGCGGCCACCACCGAGAGATAAAGCATGCTTCGCTAAGTTGTGAGCTTCAAAATTCGAGCTCCTAAACTCATGACTGAAATTACAGAAATCAAAAGCTAAAGAATGTTCAACTATCTCATGAATGACTGCTCCGTAGCTTGCCAAATTCTCCTTGTGTATGTCCTGCACCACCGTTTTGCAGTCCGACGCTGCGATCGCTTGTCTCTTATCCTTTCGCCACGTACGCATACCAACAGAGATATTTTTCTTCCGGTAGTAGTAGGTTTTTTAAGGAATTCCGGCAAAGTTCCTCACGGACTGGGCTAGTTTTCTGCGCTCAAGGCCCACGAGCTCCTCTCGAACCCTAACCCTAAGCGATACATAGGAGTCGTATCATGCAAGATGAACAGCGCCGACAGGCCTGGTATAGAATATTTTGTTATTGTAGTCTCGGACTTGTGCTCCTGTGCTACTACTAGATCGGATCACGGTGCTATTCGAATCTTGACATGGCCCATCTTCTTGTGAGACAGTTCTATCTAGGTAGGATGGTTCCGAAAAAGAGAAAAAGCAAAACCCTAACCTGCCCGACCGCGCCTTCGTCTTCGCGCCGTCGCCGCGACGAGGACCGTGTTACCTCGCCGGACGAGTGGAGGGACTGGGCGTCGTTGCCCGGCGACGTCCTATGCATCATCCTCAGCCAACTCCAGCAGACCGACGTCCTCCGCTGCACAGCGCTCACGTGCTCACCCTGGAGGCGGCTAGCCCTGAACGAGCTCCTGCTGTGGCGGAGCATCAATCTTGTTGATAGGCGGCGGGACGAACGACCTCCGGCTGGATGGAAGGCCATGGCGCATGCCGCAGTGGAGCGCAGCGCCGGCCGGTGCGAGTCATTCACCGGCCACGTCGACGTCGATGTCCTAGTCCACCTCGCTAACAGGCACATACTACTCTCCAACCTCCCCATCTCGTGGCGTTCCTTTCATGCGTCAGTTCTTGACTGCCTCTCCTAATCGGCCTGCATGCAGAGCGCCTTTGCTGAGGAACCATGTTGTCGCATACTGGCCCAACATTCATGAAGAAAATCTCATCACAAGGATGATCAAGAAGCTCCCCTTGCTGGAGCGCCTCGAGCTGGGGAGCGGCTTTTTCCAGGAAGAGCTACTTGTCGCCCTCCTCGACCACTGCCCACGCCTTGAGCTGCTCCATGCCACTCAGTGTCAGCCCACGTTCAGGGTCTACGGAAATCGCCCGCGCCTCGGTGATGAGCATATTAGCAAGAGGATAGAGAGATGCACCATCAAAGACCTGCGGCTACCCATCATACGTTTGAAGTAGTGCAATGCATGACAGAGACAGCGCTTGACCTGCTCATACAGGTGACACTGGATGCTTTTCTAGCATTCACTGGAATTCTAAATTCATGTTTCGATTGCTCAGTACTGTTCTTCGAGAAAATGATAATCTTGACGACCCGCTACTAAAATCATGCAGTTAAATTCTGAATTCAAGCTATCTGGGATGACAGAACGGAATAACAAGAGAGTTTTTCATATATATGCTGTATAGTTTTTTTTGTGTGTACTTGTCTAGATGCCCAGTGTTCTTCATCTCTTTCTGGGTTGCCTTCCGTGTGGGTGTGTGCGCCCGAGCACACGACTCAGGGTGTCAGTGTTGCATTGCCGGCCATGCCTTTTCATGTGGGTGTGTGCTAGGGGCATTTCTGGTTGGCCTTGCTTGCGTGCTTTTCTTGCCTACACGATTCGTCACGTGAAGTTCCTTCCATCCACGTCCTACATGTTGTTCTCTTAGCAATTTTGCTGAGTTTTTAATGTTTTTATATCCGGTACAGCTAAAATTGTCTCATCGAAAAAGCACACCCGGCCGACGGGTTTCTCATGATAAGACTTCTCGTGATTAAAAGTATCTACAGTCAGAATCCCCAAATGCTTCATATACATCCGAGCTGACGGCCCGGTCAGTGACCGTTCATAAAATCGCGACCCATCTGAACTCCTCAAACTAGTTCAATACGTCCCGGCTGACCGGCACCTCTCATATCGAGCACATATCTGGGACGGATATGAGAAGGTTCGAGCGCATCCGCCACATGGGGCCAACAAGCGGGACCCACATGAACACACCTGTGAACACAGCGGTCCGGTGAGGACGCACTCATGCCGTCACTCCTGCACACCTGCCGAGGTACCAACTCCGGCTATTTAAGCCGGACGGCGACCCCTCTACCCTAGCCGCGAGTATTCAAATCGAAGCCTTTGGAGAACCGAGGATCCGGGACTTGTACTTCATCGTTTTGGAAAAACAATTACACTGCTTAATTTCTGAAACTCCCTAAAACTTGGTGTACTGCTATTATTGCAGAACACCATTGTTCTACATTTATTTTGATACAGTTGTAAAAAACATGGCTCTGAGTACAATTACTACTAATTGAAACGATACATATAACTTTTACTATTGCAGGATGCCAGGATCATGTATTGTACCAGCTTGTTTATTCAACAATGTTCTGAATTTCTTGAGTCGAGACTTCTCTTTCTGCTCCACACTCCCCTATAAACTTGAGGTATGCATCTCTGATTGCGTGCATTTCTGTCGCTGCATCTCTCGTCAATGCCCGGTCCCGAGGCTGTTGCTTTGAGCAGGATATGCCAAGTCTGAATACTGAAGCCAATAACTCATGGATTCTAATACTTGTAGTGTCATCATGTTGTCCTCTGTGCAGCCACATTGTCGGATCAGCTATCTCCAGGGCTCTATCCGGAAGAGCATCCTCGGCAAACTTATGCAGATCCAACGAATCCCTGAAAGTGACTTCTGTTGGGCTCCTCCCGGTAAACATCTCAAGCAACAATATGCCAAGACTATAAATGTCACTGGCTGCTGAAACCGCGGAGCCTTCTCCGTACTCTGCAATTATGCAAAGTTTCTTGGTTAGCATGTCATATTCAAGCGAAGAGTGAAATATAAAATTAGAAGAGTTTCGTTCACCTGGAGCAACATAGCCTATGGTTCCTCTAATTCGAGTTGAGCTATATGAAGTTTGCATCCCCTTGCTTGTCTTTTCTTCAAAGATCCTTGATATGCCAAAGTCTCCAACTCGTGCGCTCATGTCTTCCGCAAGAAGAATGTTGCTAGGCTTAAGATCGCAATGGATTACCAATGGTTGGCAGTAGTTGTGCAGATATTCTATTGCGTCCACAATATCTACAGCAATATCAAGCCTCTGGGAAAGGTTGAGTGTGTTGTTTCTTGTGGGCTCTTGCGATTTTTTATGAAGCCATCCATCCAAGTTACCATTGGGCATGAACTCAAAAACCAATGCCTTGAACTCTTGACCTTGGTGATTGACGCTCGAACAAGAAGTAATGATCTTAATGATACAACGGTGTCGTATCCTTCTCATGGCCTCACATTCAGCCTCAAAACTCTTGGAATACCTAGCAAATACTTTGACAGCAAATGTTCTTTCTTCAGTGTCCAAAACACACTTATAAACCACACCATAACTTCCTCTGCCAAGCAAGTTAACTTCTGAAAATCCGTTAGTTCCTCTCATTAATGCCTGATAGGGGATTCTCTCATAATGGTCATCAGCAATTGAATTGTGTGCTAATGTATTCTGGCTTGGTTTGAGCTTCTTGGAAAGTATCCAAACAATAAGAATAACTGAAAATAAGAACAAGATTGCTCCAGCTATAGCTAGGAAAATTACAAGAGACATTGGCATCTTTTTTTTTTTTGTTCTTGCTTAAGGGGCTTTTGGAGCATGGAGCCAAATAAAGTTGAGGTGTACCACCACACAAATTGATATTCCCAACAACCGCTAAGTAGGTGATGTTTCTAAAAACACCTTCACTTGGCACCTCACCTTGCAAATTATTGAAGGATATATCCAGTTCAGACAATCTTGTCAAATCCTGTAGAACTGATGTTATTGACCCTGACAAGTTGTTGTGTGCTAGGTACAGTTCTTGCAGGTTTCCAATACTGCCAAGGGCCTCAGGAATATTACCAGAGAAATTATTCATGGTCAGGTTCAGTGTACGGAGCCCCTTTATATTCTTCAATGACTTAGGTATGCTTCCCTCAAATGAATTACTGTCTAATAATAAGCATTCCAATACCACACAATTCTGAATACTGTCAGGTATCTTTCCAGACAACTGGTTTCCTGATAGAACTAATTCGTTAAGATTTGCTAAACTACCAACTTCATTAGGAATGGGTCCAGAAAGGGAATTGTATGACAAGTTCAAATACCAAGAAAGGCCGGGTAATTTGAAAATCTCTCTGGGTACCGAACCGTTAAGATGGTAATTGTTGGACAAATCTAGTACAAAGAGGTTTTTCAACTCCCCTAGGCTTACCGGAATTGGCCCCTCCAAGTTGCCTTCACTTGCATCAAGCTTATTCAACCGCGAAAGGTTTCCTAGCGATGATGGTATGAGCCCAGACAAGCTATTGTTGCACAAGACAAGCTCGATCAAGTTCGCTAGCTTGCCAATGCTCTCTGGAATCACTCCGTACATGCCAGTATATCCTATCGCAAGTCTTTCCAGCCCAATCAAATTACCGATATCTGCAGGGATACTCCCAGAGATCCTATTATCCATCAAGTTTAACTGCTGGAGAGTTGTTGAGAGGTTCACAATTGAACCCGGTAGTTGTCCTCCGAAAGAATTCGTGTAGAATACCAAAAAACGCAGTTGGCTGCAGTTTGCCAAAGATGCGACGAATTCCCAACCCCTGTTGTCATTCGCTTCAAGATTATTCTCACCCAAGTTGATAGATTGGAGAGCTTTGAGCCCCCCCAATGTGGGAGGCACATACCCACTAAATCTGTTGTCCACGAGGTCAAGTAATATGAGGGAAGATATGTTGGATATTGAGGAAGGGATGATTCCTGTGAAGTGATTACTACCCAAAGCAAGATATTTCAACTTGGGAAACTTGCTTGCAATGTCATCCGGAATGCTTCCGTCTAGCATATTCCCCCCTACACTAAATACTTCCAGCGATGACCAATTGTAGAGAGAATGTGGAATCATACCAGTAACGAGGTTAACTGCGACACTGAAATATATCATGCTCTGGATGCTTCCGAGGCCTGATGGGATTGAGCCCACGAGCTGGTTGGTGGTGAGATCGAGGAGTTGTAGATGGGACATATTGCCAAGTGACGCGGGGATGAGCCCTGTGAAGCTGTTCTATCTCAGTGAGAGGTACGTGAGCTTCTCGCCGAGCTCAGCCGGGATGCGCCCGCCAAGGGTGTTGTTGTCCAGATTCATTTCGGTGATGCTAACGCAGGAGCTCAGGTTCACTGGCAATGTGCCTGAGAAGGAGTTGTCGTATAAGATGAGCTTCTGCAGGCGCCGGAGGCGGCCGAGGCTCGCTGGAATGTCCCCGTGGAAAGAGTTGGAGCTCAGATCGAGCGTCCGCAGGAACGAGAGGTTCCCGATGGCTGGGGAGAGCGTTCCAGCGAGACCGGTGCTGGACAATCTCAGTGCCACCACCCGTGCTGGCGTGCGGTGGCACGTCACGCCTTCCCAGCTGCAGAAGCCGGCGGTGCTGTTCCAGGAGGCCAGCGAGCCGCCATGGCTGAGCTGAGCTTTGAAAGCAAGCAACGCGGCCTCATCGTCCGCGCTCACAGCTACGATCAGCAGGAGGGTGACAAGTGAGCATAGGAAGCTCATGGCGATGCGATGGCCCCTATTGTTGTGTCCCTCTTGCCCTCTTGGTTTGGTTTCCAAGTAGCATTTGCCTGTCCCATTCCATATATATACTAGCTGAGCTTAGTTTGTCATGTGGGTGTTGCAAGTGCTGTGCTAATACTATTTCCATCGGTCGTCATCACAGCACTCAAAATCTTCACCTTGATGCAGAGTCTTCGACCATCTGTCAGCCAAGCAAAGCAAACAGGCTGTTAATTACAATGGTTCAGCAAAGACTTGATCCCTTCAAAAAGGTCGGTATGACCATAAGTCAGGTCTAATCTTCCAGTTTCGGATCTTATAATTAACCTTGGACATATTGGATCATGCAAGTCCCTGATAGACATGTTTCCGGCAGAGTCTGGGTGAAATAAAATAATGGCCGGCGCTGATGGGCATGTTGCACTTGATAAACGGAGGTGAAGAGCATGTTGCCAGCCGCGCTCGTCGCGACTGCAAGCATCTCATCTTCGCCGTGCATCAACTTGTACAAAAATAATGGTGCAAGAAAATAAACAAGCAACAGATGGATGCATGCGTTAACAACAACGCTACAAGCATCAAACTGTATGTACTCCCTCCGTAAACTAATATAAGAGCATTCAGAATATTAAAGTAGTGATCTAAACGTTTTTATATTAGTTTACAGAGGGAATAGAAAATAAAGTCTCCACCTCTCCGGACTTAATCGCTTCGAAAAGTTAGTGCGGCCATAAGTCAGTAAGTGTAACCTTCCAGCCTCTGATGGCTTATACGTAGTTTACATTGGGTCACAGGAGGCCGGCACCGTTGCAGTGTGGGATAAAATACAAAATAAGAATAATGGCTGTGTGGCCGGCCCTGATGGGCATGTTGCACTTGATAGACGAAGGAGGCTGTGAAGATCAGGCTGCCGGCCGCGCATCTCGTCATCGCCGTGCATCAACTTGTATACAAAATAATGATGTTGCATGCAAACAAAGAAGCAAGAGCTGGATGCAGAAATTAACAAGAACGCTAAAAGCATCAACCTGCAGGCCGGAGACGACGCACATAAGAAAAGTTCATGCATTTACTTGCAGAGGCTTGCTTCGGTAGACCCCCCCTCCCAACAAAACGTAGAAGGGCAGATTGGTCATACGAAAAAAAGGTATGCCCATCTCGTATTATACGGATGTAACTGGCGTACGTAGACCGCGCGCATGAAAAAAAAACAAAAAAACTGCCCGCACGATCTACCCGCCCACCCCATCTACTCGCCCGTCCACCCCGTCTACTCGGCCGCCCCATACGATCGCCGCCGCCGCGGATCGCCGCCCTCCGACCCCGTCCGACGCCGCCGTCCGAGCCCGTCCGACGCCGCCGTGGCCGTCCCAACGGCGTGCGTCCAAGCACCCCGTCTACTCGCCCGCCCACCTCGTGTACTCACCCGCCACATCCGATCGCCGGCCCCGCGGATCGCCGCCCTCCCACCCCGTCCGACGCCGCCGTCCGACCCCGTCAGACACCGCCGTCGCCGTCCCAACGGCGTGCGTCGCCGCATCTCACCGTCATCATCCACCCCCCGGACGTGAAGGGCCCGACGTGCCACGCCGCCTCCGCACCACTCTCCCCACCCCCCGTCGCGGATCCTGCCAAACATCCGGCCGGTGGCTCGTCGTGCACGTCGCCGGCTGCTAGATTCAAGGTGGGGACAGCTGCCGTCGTCGAACGCCGGCGACGCCTACACCGCGGGGCAAGGTTTGTCATCTAAACCTAGCGGGCATGATGGATATAAGTTAGGGCTAGTTAAGTGATGAATCTAGAATGTAAATGGAGGCCAGACTTAATTTAAGGAACGCTTATTTATGTCATGACGACATCACACAATATGCACACACCGATGGGCAACCTCAACTATTTGTTTCACACAAGACAAAAAAGTGTTGTTTGAACCATTGCTTTAAGAAAAAATTCATGGTAGCTGCTGGGTTCATGGATTACACGTCTTTCTATTTTTTTGCAAACCAACATGAGTTTTTGTCCTTGTTGTAATCAACACTTCAAATGGTTTGCAGTTCTGTGAGTTTGGCGTGTTGACATGGACGAAGAATCCGCATTCGGGAGGGACGAGAATGGTACTGATAAGGTGACTAAGACCGATAACGATAATTTGAACGAAGATGATGACAGCAGCGACAACGATTCCGTCTCGTCATATGATATCTTACCTCCGGAGGATTTTGATAATAATGAACATGGCGCAAATAGCGAGAACGTAAGTGGCGTATATTTTGTTTTTATTTTTGAATTTGCAAAGTATGGCATGGCTAACTATATATCTTTGTGTACAAATTTACAGGAAGATATGGATGTTGACAATGTGCAACATAGTTGGCAGGAATCATTTGCAGATAACTTGAGCCAGGTTAGTTGTTAGATGTTGTACGTCGATCAATAGTATGATTTAAATGATAGTAATTGACATATATATTTTCAAATGAATGTTGTAGGAGGAGTCAGATGGTCTTGTACTTGATCACGATGAGGGAGAGATTGATATTGAGGAGGCTCAAAAGGAGCAGAAGATGCTTGAGACACATTGGAAGGTTATGGCTATGACCTTTCGGTCGCAAGGGGATGCATACATATTCTACAACAATCACGCCAGAGAGCACGGGTTTAGTATCAGGAAACAGAAGGTGAAACGAGGTGCTTCGGGAATGATACGGTACCGGCGGTTTCTTTGCTCCAGGGCAGGGAGAAGGCAGAGCAAGTTCATAACCATGGAGGGCCGCAAGCGCAGGCTTAGACCAGAGACCGTTGCGACTGCGGTGCACATATGGTGGTGAAGCTGGACAGAGAACGTGGCGTTTGGTTCGTCGCATCATTCGTGGATGATCACAACCACGCGATGGCTCGGCCCGACGAGGTTTGTTTTTTGTGGTCACACAGACGGATTGGAGATGGCCAGAGGGCGGAGATATTGGCGATGGAAGCGGCCGGGATAAGAAAGCATATTATAATGGACAACTTCATCAGCAGATACGGTTCGTACGATAAGTGCGGGCTTATCAGGAGGGACATTTACAATCTTTGTTGCAGAGAAAAAACGAAGCTCATTGCAAAAGGAGATGCAGAGACGGCAGTTGGCATTATGAGGAGCAGGAAGGAGAAGGACCCTGAGTTTTTTTTTGAGTATGTGCGTGACAAGGAAGGGCGATTGAAGAGTATGTTCTGGTGCGATGCACAGTCGCGGAGGGACTATCAGGACTACGGAGATGTGGTCGTGTTTGATAGCACGTATAAGATGAACAGATACGGTATGCCGTTCGTCCCCTTTGTCGGAGTTAACAACCACCGTTGCACCACAGTGTTTGGTTGTGCCATCATTGCTGACGAGACGGAAGGGACATACGTGTGGCTGCTGCAGACATTTATGAAGGCAAACTGTCAGGTGAAGCCAAAGTCAATAATCACAGACGGTGACGCTGCAATGATCCGGGCTATTCGGACTGTCCTTTCAGATGTTTTCCATCGTCTTTACTCCTGGCATATCGAGAAAAATATGCAAAGGCACCTGCATTACAAGTCACTGGATGAGTTCAGATCGCTCCTGTACTATGCCACCTCTCAAGCGAACTTTGAGAAGAGATGGAAAGCTTTCTATGATAAGTGGAAGACGGATAGAACCGAAGAGTGGCTTGACAGGATGTACAGGAAGAGGAGACTTTGGGCAGCTTCATATCTTTCCGATGGTTTTTTCCTTGGTATGCGAAGTAACCAGAGGAGTGAAAGCCTCAACTCCTGCCTTCACCTTCACCTGGACTACGGTATGACAATTGTTGATTTGGTGGTGCATTATGAGAATTGTATAGTTCGCCTGCGTGAGAACGAGGCGTACGATGACTGCGAGGCATTCCAGAAGGAACCACCGTCGGTTACTGAATATAAGGCCCTTGAGGAGCATGCCGCCAAAGTATTCACACCTGCTAATTTCTACATCCTGCAAGATGATTTGCATAAGATGGGTCAGCTGGAGATATTTGAGACGCTCGTGGGAATTGGGCGTCAAACATTCATGGTGACATGGAAGGATAACCACAAGTTCACGTACAATGTTGTTTATGAACCAGGTAACTCAGAACAAACTATTACATGCAGTTGTCTTAGGATGGTTCGGAAAGGGCTGCCATGCAAACACATTCTGTTTGTTCTCCATCATCTGAACTTAACTGAAATACCAAAGTGCTGTGTCATGCATCGGTTGTCCAAACATGCGAGAGATGGGTTGCCTGTGCAGCGGAAGAGTGATATGTTTGGATGGGGTTGGTCAGGGCCATTGGAGAGAGAACGGTATAGTGCAATAACCATTAAAACCACAGAAGCTGCTCATGTTGCAGCAAATGATCCCTTCTTGTACGACGAGTTGATGAAATGTCTGGACAACATAATAGCGCAGAAAAAGATTTCAGAGGAGGAACTTGTAGGAAGTAGAAGGTATGCTATGCTGAAGAAGGAGGCAAGTCAGGCGCAACAAGTTGAGCCTGGTATTGGTGATCCTCAGAAAGTTTCGACGAAGGGTGCACCTAAGAAGGGGCGATCGAAGGGGGGCCCCGACGTTACAAAGAATGATAGGCCAAAAGATTTTACAGAGAAGAAAAGTGGTCCTTTGTGCAGTCTGTGTGGTCTCCCAGGTCATAACAAGGCTACATGCAGTAAGAACGAGAAGTGAGTTGCAACCTTTTTATTTTTGTTATGTTGCTACTTTGATTTTACCAACTATATTTGCTCATCCATTTCTCTATGTTTTGTTCAGGAACTGGGCGTAGAGACGCAGCTTGGTTTGTAGGAAGAATAAAAGTGATCGCACGAGTCATGTCTGAATAACGCTATTTTTATTCGCACGTGTGTGCCAGAAAACTTGATTTGTACTGTTACGTGATGATTTGTACTGTTATGTCTGAATAACCTATGCTATTTTTATTTGCACATGTGTGCCAGAAAACTTGATTTGTACTGTTACGTGATGATTTGTACTATTTCTATATGAAGTTTCGAAATTCTGTTTATTTATACTGTTTCAAAATTCTGTTTATTTGTACTGCCAGAAAAAAAATATGCCTACTGTTTCAAAATTCTGTTTATTTGTACTGCCAGAAAAAAAATATGCCCAACCACCGCAGCCGGGCCCATAGTGGGGAACAAATCATACACCCAAATCAAGCCCGAAAGGGGCGACTCGGGCGGCTGATAGAGCCCACTAATGGGCCCGGCAACGGGGTCCAACGGGGCTGCGGGCAGTGTGATAAGAGAGGAGTTCGAAAGAGGGGGCGGAGGCAGCTATTTAAGTCACTCCTCGCGCCCCTCCGCTTCCGAGGTGGGACTAAACTGGTGTGAGGCAGCGCGCGGGGGAGGGGCGTCGGCCGTGGGCCGTGGGAGGGGGCGAGTGGCGCCATGCCTCTATGGGCCGAACTGGGACGGCCGATGACAGCGCCGAAAACGGCCTCATGAGCCCTGCGGCGCGTGCACTGAGGGAGGGGAGTGTGCGTGGGCCGGGGGAGGGGCCGAGTGGCGGCGTGCTTTCATTGGGCTGAACTGGGCCGGCCCGAGACAATAGGCCTCCTGAGCCTTGCGGCGACCACGTGCAGTGTGGGGCGCGACGGGGACGCTATTTTTAGTCCCACCTCGGAAGCCGGGGGGCGCGAGGAGCGGCTTAAATAGCTGCCTCCGCCCCCTCCACCGAGCTCCCCTCTTATCACATTGCCCGCAGCCCCGTTGGACCCCGTTGCCGGGCCCATTAGTGGGCTCTATCAGCCGCCCGAGTCGCCCCCTTTGGGCTTGATTTGGGTATGATCTGTTCCCCATTATGGGCCCAGCTGCGGTGGTTGGGCATTTTTTTTCTGAATATTTTTAAAAAATATTATATTACTATTACGAAAGTGCAGAACAAATATACTCATTTAAAAAAATAACATCACCCACAATGATGCAAATAAGAGTGTCACCGACAATGATGCAAATAAAAGTGACATTGAAAAATAGATATTGTAGCAAATACCGACCACGGCACATTTATTTAGTTGCGGAACATGCTAAACCATGCCACATTACAATATAGAGGTGATGTCTTAATATGAAAATTGTATCAAGTACCGACAACGACACGTTTATTTAGTGGAGATAATAGCCAACACCCCATCCTCCGACTCATTTCTTCTCCATGATCTTGAGGATCTTCTCTTTCACTTCTTCCTTCGTGTTGCATTCTGAAAAAAGTATTTCAGCTAGAATGCGTCCCCTTGAAGCATTAACCTCATCTTGATCGAACTCAAATGTCCAATCATCTCCGTCCCAGCTTTGAACGCATTTCACCACGAAAAGACCACAAGAGACTCTGCAAGAAATCACAAGTCAATTATTGATGGATCATACAAGTACATACTAATTCAACATTTGCAACATACCCGTCTATTTGTGATGGCATATCATACTCCCTTATTGGCCAGGAAGATACGCCAGGATGTTTCGTTCCAATAAGAGCATTCACCTCGTTTGTATCATTAGCTATTTCTGCCCTCTGAAATAAAAATGAAAAATCCATATGAAGTACGTTTCGAATAACTATATATTGTTTTATGTATCGTTGTAAGCTTACCAGATTAGCAATCTTTGCAAGAACTCTTTTGTTGCATTTACCAGTAGAGTTTAAAACTTGAAACTCTTTTTTCTTGTTGTGCATAAGAACTGTTACCCAATGACTTTCGTCCACATGAAAAGGAAAGTATGCCTACAACAAAGTTTATTCATGTTGGTGTACACACAGATATACTACGAATGATCATACTAAACTGAAGTACCTTATCTTTGATGAAATACTCTTCAGTAACTCTAGACACCATTTTAGTTTGGTTTGTGAAATGATCCATAAAATGCCTCTTTGAGTTGTTAACCTTTCCATCACCACGAAGAATAAGCCAGTGGGACACCCAAGATGATAATATGTGACGGTCAGCATGAGGATTATGGGTCTGCATATGGTTGCAATAACTATTGATGACCTACAAAATAACATAACAGCAATACGCCTATTAGATAATTTATGTAAACGACATGTACAACTTAATAACTTAGTGCTAATACTTACACCGCCATGCAACCACTTTTTTGAAATGATGGCTTCAAGCATATCAGGTGTACATGTTTCCCCACCAATTCCCGTCATGTGCACAACAGTTTTTCTGCAAAGCTTCTCCGACTCTGCCAGTGTCCGGATATAAACCTTCGCGGCCTCTATGTGATCCTCATTAATGTAATCAGTACTAATCATAGCAGCTCTTATACCAAATAGACCTAAAATAGTAAGAAACAATGAGTTAATAAAGTGTGCATGCAAGGACAGAAGTATGTTGCAAGAATAAATTACCTAGCACTTACTTTTCTTTGCACGTTTACGTCCACCGTTCTGAAGAAAAGGTGAAAGACAATATTTTGACCGTTTCCTCTTGCGTTTCCCATCATTCTCCTTCCCATCATTCTCCTTTTCATCATTCTCCTTCCCATCATTCTCCTTTTCATCATTCTCCTTTTCATCATTCTCCTTCCCATCATTCTCCTTAGTGCCATTTTCTTTCGCATTTTTAATACGGGTGTTCAGACTATCCATACTAAATTCCTCAGATTTATCGGTGCTAGACCCGTCTGACACTTCATTCATATTCTTGGGGGTTGAAGTAATAGCTGGAAAGTCATTCGTGTCTACCGTCACAAGAGATGGGTTGGGAGAATTACCATTATCCTCAATAACGAAGGGGTCGCCTTCATCTCCTGTACCAGGTGTGTTGTGATGCACACCTTTCTCACGCGCCAATTTATTCCCGTTCCCAGTGGTGAAGGATGCGTCCACCCTGTTGTCCATATCTTCTTTTGCGGGAGTTGATTGTACATCTGGCCAATATTTTGATGGACCATACTTCCCCACCCAGTCTTCACTATGCTCCACATACTCAATGTCATCATCAGACCCCTTGTTTGGCTTGAAGACAAGACCTTTCTTCTCCAGCTTCTCCACTACTATCTGCAATGACACATTAATTGCATTAACTACATGCATAAATTATGAATAATCCAATGTAAACTGAAGTACACATCACTCATATTACCTCAGCACATTTTTGAGGGAGAAGTCTAATTTCTTTTTGCATATCTTTGATGCATTTCATCACCTGATCTAATGTACTATCCCTGCTCGATGAAGCCTCATCTCTATTATCTTTCTTTTTTTGGACACGATCTTCCTGCTCTAATTCTTGCTGTAATTCTTCCTCCGCCTTTCTTCCTTGTTGAGCAATTAATGTCTGCATGTACTTCTCACTTATCACGTCATCAATCTGTAACAGGTAAAATCAATTAAAATTTCTCAACATATAAATAGTAACTTAAGTGCATGTAGTACGAAATAGTAACACATAAATAGTAACTTACCGTCCCATTACCACGGCCGTATGCCGTGTCGTATGCGTCACGCTTCTTAGCCTCATCTTCTGACCAATTAAGCATCAATGGATACTCATTAGCTAATGGATCAAATGCCTCATCATCCAGTGGCTGCACTTTCTCCCAAAACATGTACTGCATGAACAGGAAGTATATTAGCAAACAAAATTCACAAACTATAGTTCGAAAGAAACAAATATAACATAAGATTTACCTATAGGAGCGCAAGGTTTCGGATCGGCCAAGTAAATTTTGTAAGATCTGATAAGGTCTTTGTGATGCCTTCCACGCAAACGCGTAACGTAAACGCATTCCAATTATATGCTTTGATGGCCTCCACATCGTGCACTAACTTGTAATAAGCATTAGGAACTTCTATCGTGGACTGCGGTGCAAGAACCGTGCCTGAAGCAGAACAATTCTACGGAGGAAATCATCATCGTATGTGCCACTGGCAACGATGTTCTCAATCAGGTCGTCTATCATCATTTCCCCCGTATTGGAATCTAAAAAGCGACTAGGCACCTTCACCTTCGCCTTTAACCCCCCTTTTCCTAGCGCTTTCATGACATCTTTGCCCTTGTTCTGTAGCCCGAAAATGTCAAACACATCTTCGGTGCGCAATGATATCGCACCATTTTTTGATGGCATGATGAACCTTTTTCTGTCCAACGAATACGATTTAATAATGAACTGGAGCAAACATTTGCGAGCACACAAGGTATCATCAGCATTTTTCCAAGACTAGTGCTTGCAAAACGCTTTTTCTGCCTAGAGTTTAGTTTGTTGACCAACAGACACCACTTCTCAACCGAACAAAAAATCTCTCCATACTCCACCGTCGCTAGGAATAGGAGCAAAAGAAATATTAGCTACTTTATATGGGCACATGATAAACATGATGAATGAATAGTACCTCGTGCCATGGGATCAGGGCCGGCCCTGGGGACGACGGCGCGGTGGCGTTGGTGGCAGATGGCGTCGGTCTCCACCTGTAAATAATTTTAAAGTTTTTTTAAAAACACTATGATTTCTGAAAAAATCTTTGGTATGTATTTACGCAGTACTTAGATCGTGGCAACGGGGGCGACGGCGTCGGCCGCAGATGGCGTCGGTGGAAGATGGCCTCAGGGCCGTCGCGGGCGTTGGGGCGGCATCGGCGTGAGCTGGCGTCGGTGGCAGATGGCCTCAGGGCCGTCGCGCGTGTTGGGGCGGCGTCGGCGTGACTTGGCGTCGGGGGCGGCGGTGGCCGCAGATGGCGTCGGGGGAGGCGATCGTGGAGGCGGTGTGAGGTGGCGTCGGGGCTGCGTTTGCCCTAGATGGCGTCGCGAGAGGCGCTCGTGGAGGCGGCATGGACTGGCCAACATCGTGGAGGCGTGGAGGGCCTTTGACCCCCGATGGATATGCATGTACGCGGGCTTTATTAGTTGCGTCTGTTTTTTGTAAGAACCCATTTATTAGTTTTTTTTTAAGAACCTATTTATTAGTTTTTTCCCAATCATTAGTTGCGTCTGTTTTTTAAAACAACCATTATCGAAAATACATTGATTGATAGATAATTTTTTTTGGACTCCGCCAAATGGCACGAAACTTTTTCCACACGTTGGCATCACCCTCGACAGCACCCACGCCAGTTTGCATATTTTTCCGACGCTCGATGCATTTCCTAGGATTTTCCCCGTGAAAATGCCGTAAAACACTGGCCGGACGTGACGCAACGTTTGTTTTGTGTCCGTTTTCGTTCCAACCTTGCGTGGGGCCCTATGTAGGCCGAGCCCGCATGTACGCACACTTTGATGCAATTGCATGCATGCGATCACGTAACCCCAGTGCAACCAGCTACTTCTCGGTCTGCCGGGGAGGGGGTTCCCAACTACGGTTTTTTTTCTGCTCCGTCAAACGTCACGACACTTTTTCCACATGTTGCCATCACCATCCACAGCACACACGCCAATTCTCGTATTTTTCTGGCGCTCGGCGCATTTTCTAGGGTTTTCCAGGTCGAAAATCGCAAAAACACTGCCCGGAAGTGATGCAACGTCCGTTTTGTGTCCGTTTTCGTTCCAACCTTGCATGGGGGGCTACGTTGGCCGTGCCCACCTGTACGCCCACTTTGGTGCAATTGCATGCATGCGATCACGTAGCCCCAGTGCAACCAGCTACTTCTCGGTCTGCCGGGGAGGGGGTTCCCAACTACGGTTTTTTTCTGCTCCGTCAAACGTGACGACACTTTTTCCACATGTTGCCATCACCATCCACAGCACATACGCCAATTCTCGTATTTTTCTGGCACTCGGCGCATTTTCTAGGGTTTTCCAGGTCGAAAATCGCAAAAACACTGCCCGGAAGTGATGCAACGTCCGTTTTGTGTCCGTTTTTGTTCCAACCTTGCGTGGGGGCCTACGTTGGCCGTGCCCACATGTACGCACACTTTGTTGCAATTGCATGCATGCGATCACGTAGCCCCAGTGCAACCAGCTACTTCTCGGTCTGCCGGGGAGGGGGTTCCCAACTACGGTTTTTTTTCTGCTCCGTCAAACGTCACGACACTTTTTCCACATGTTGCCATCACCATCCACAGCACATACGCCAATTCTCGTATTTTTCTGGCGCTCGGCGCATTTTCTAGGGTTTTCCAGGTCGAAAATCGCAAAAACACTGCCCGGAAGTGATGCAACGTCCGTTTTGTGTCCGTTTTCGTTCCAACCTTGCGTGGGGCCTACGTTGGCCGTGCCCACATGTACGCACACTTTGGTGCAATTGCATGCATGCGATCACGTAGCCCCAGTGCAACCAGCTACTTCTCGTTCTGCCGGGGAGGGGGTTCCCAACTACGGTTTTTTTTCTACTCCGTCAAACGTCACGACACTTTTTACATACGTTGTCATCACCATCCACAGCACACACGCCAATTTTTGTATTTTTCTGGCACTCGGCGCATTTTCTAGGGTTTTCCAGGTCGAAAATCGCAAAAACACTGCTCGGACGTGACGCAACGTCCGTTTTGTGTCCGTTTTCGTTCCAACCTTGCATGGGGGGCTACGTTGGCCGTGCCCACCTGTACGCACACTTTGGTGCAATTGCATGCATGCGATCACGTAGCCCCAGTGCAACCAGCTACTTCTCGGTCTGCTGGGGAGGGGGTTCCCAACTACGGGTTTTTTTCTACTCTGTCAAACGTCACGACACTTTTTTCACACGTTGCCATCACCATCCACAGCACCCACGCCAATTCTCGCAAATTTTTAACCCTCGACGCATTTTCTAGGGTTTCCTAGGCTAAAGTACCCTACACCGATGTCCGGACACACACTGAGCTACGTGTGTTTCCTGTCTGATTTCGTTCATATCGTGCGTGTAGGACTACATTCGGGATGCACACACTCGCAAAATTTTGTTCTGTTACATGCATGCAATCACGTACTTTAGCGTCCTTACTATTTTATTATGTTTTACCATATTTTCGTGTACAAATTCATCATCAAATCAAAACTCTTGAATGAAAAGGACAAAAGAAATTTCACTTAAATTTCATTGAACATAGATAAAATATTTTACATAGTCGAGCGAACTCGATGATTACAAGTTCATACATAAAGTCTACTACTTAGGCTTACAACGACATAACCAAATTAAATAAAAAACACAGTAAAAAAACTACTCGTTGTCGCTATCAACGAGGTCAATCACGGCCGGGCCGTCGCCGCCGTCATCATCGCTGCTGGACCGGTTGGCGAGGTTGTCCCAGTCCACCGGATCGTCGTCGGAATCCTCCTCCTCCGCCGGCGCCTGCTGCCACTCTGCCGGTGCCTGCTCCCACTCCTGCTGCCACTCCGGCAGCACCTGCTGCCACTCCGGCGCCGCCATCGCCGCCTGCTGCGCCGCCATCGCCGCCTGCTGTGCCGCCTCGGCCGCCTGGATTGCGGCCGTGATCTCGGCGGCCTCCATCGCCTCCGCCGCCGCCGCTGCAGCCTCCGACGCCCGTACGGCCACGTGGTACCCCGGCGTGTCATCCGGGTCGCCGTCCTCGCGGAGGATGACCTGCTCCGGCGGCAAGTCTATCCCCGGCGGCGAGGGAGCGGCGGCCAGCGCGGGCGCCGGTGCCGGGTGCACACCGTGGCCGCCACCATGTCTGTGGCGATCGTGCGGTGGAGGCGGTGCGCGAAGACGGCCGCTGCGGCCCGTCAGGTCGGGGATCTCGCCGGCCGCCGCAAGGCGGAAGGCGGCCATGACCTCCCAATAGTCCTTCCCGCACCAAAACCGCTTCCGGCCTTCGATATTGTGCCGGCCGCCGCTGTGGTTGCGGAGCTCCTCCTCCGTCGCGCCGGGACCCGGCGTCGCGTAGCTGTCGGCGTCGATCTTCCAGTTGCGTGGAAGACGGCAGCCCGGCGGCACAAGGAGGCAGTAGCGGTGGAGCTCCACCGTCTCCGGCACACCGATGCTCGTCGGCCATGCGCCGGGGACGTAATCGTCGGCGGCGCCGCCGCCGGTGCTGCTGCTGCCGCGGAAGAACGGCATCGGGTGCGGGCAGGCGGCGACGGGCGTCGGTGGGATGGGTGTGGGCGGGGGCGGGGGAGGAGGCGGGTAGGCGACAGCACGATGGGACGGGCGTCGGCGGGGCGTCGCCGTTTTATAGCGGGGCGGGGCGGGGCGGGGGAGGAGGCGGGCGGGCGGCAGCGCGGCTATTAACGCCGGCGCGTTAATGACCGCGCGGCAGGCGAGGCGATGTTTGACCGTCGGGCGCCGCGAACGGCGCGTCCGGAGGGGGCAGGCCAGGCGGCGGGCCGGTCGGGTGGCAGGCCAGGCGACAGCGGCAGCGGCGGCGCGGCAGGCGAGGAGCCGACAGCGACGGCAGGCGGCAGCGGTGGCGTCCGGCAGGCGCGGCGGCAGGCGGCAGCGGAGGCGTCCGGCAGGCGCGGCGGCAGGCGGCAGCGGAGGCGTCCGGCAGGCGGCACGCGCGTGCAACCGCCTACGTGGGCGGGTGGGGCCGCGACGGGTGCGGGCTGGCGTGCGGTCGGGGGACGTGGGCGGGTGGGGCCGCGACGGGTGCGGCGCGACGCGTTGACTGCGGGGACTGCCGCCGTGATCGCGGGCGGGCACGTCTGCATGCCTGCCACGTCACCAGGCGCGTGCGGTCGGCCGGTTTAATTTTTTTTCTTTCCCGGGCGGGCGGGCTGTATTCATATACGTATTGTTTCGCCTGTAGTGTTTTTTTTTTCGGGTGCTCGGGCCGGCGGGGGAAGCTTTTTCAAAATATGCCCATCCTGCCCTTTATTATGAAGGGGTATTGGACAATCTCGGCCGTCCTTGTGTTTACAGGGGGTCTACCGAAACGGAAGTGTTACTTGCAATGGGATGCATGGGATAGAGTTTGCCACCCCAACAACTATGTCGGCTATAGCACCCAGTCAAAGAAATCGATCATCGCTTACCAAGCTTGATGGATTTCTCGAAATCCATCATCGCACCCAATCAAGAGATGTTCATCAATCAAAATATGGATCGGGAAAGATGCTAGGCTTGGCTTGGCATCGTTCAACAATCAATAATACATGGATGAATGCATCAACCCATATAGAGGGCGGGGGTTGATCCTCCTTTTTGGAATCTTTTTTATATAAGGGTTAACCGGCTATGCATCCTGCGATCTAATAGCAAGTACCGTGAAGTAGACTGGTACTACAATTTAGCTTTGATTTTTTTTTTGCGGTGGAAATTTTTCTTTGATTTGTAGCATTTGCTAGACTGATGTACTGCAATTTAGCTAAATTCTTGTGTACACCATGAGAAATTAATCACAGGTAAATTGTATTACCTGTATTCTACTAGTATCTGTATTAGTTCTTGTGTCAGATACATATTATCCCTCCGTCCCGAAATTCTTTTCGCACTGGCGTTTTTGTAATTTAGTCCTCGTCATTTTCCTGACCAAACTCGCGGTCCTCGTCGTTCTCCTTACTCTCCTCTGACGCCGGCCGATTTGCTCCCCCCCCCCCCCCCCCCCCCCCCCCCCCCCCCCCCCCCCCCCCCCCCCCCCCCCCCCCCCCCCCCCCCCCCCCCTCCCTCAGCGCCGCCCCCACCGCCTTGCTCCCCAACCCACGCAGCCGCCGACCCACACCGTCGCCGCCTTGCTTCCGCCCCACCGCCCCAAGCTGCAGCCACGTTCACCTCCGCCCTCCGCCCACAGAGGAACCTGAAGCTTCAATTTTGTGGAGGCGACCGCCCTACGCCCGTTCTCTTTCCGCATGTGCCCGTCGTCGACCACGAATGCCGTCGACATGAGCACTGGGAAGCACGGGTGCCCCTTTTCCACTCCCAAGGTGAAGCACGGGTGCCGCTTTTCATCTAGCCGGACCACTACATGGCTGCACCAAGAAACCCGCCTAAGTCAAAGGTCTCCTTTTCCCCCTTCTCATCCCTTCGATCTCTTGCAATTTCTTCTTCATCTTCTTGGATTGGTCAACTAGAAATAGAACACAACCAAACGGTAGGTGATTTCTATCAAATCCCCATTTATTGACAATTTCTTCTTCACTGATTTCAATCTAGGGTTGCATGGTGGCGTTCGAGGCGAGGGACAAGTCATCAGGTTAGAGTGTCTCTATTCTCTAGGAGGGCCTGCACCATGTTAAACCTCAACTTGCAGACTTGTTTCCAGTTAACTGAGATTTCATCAAAGAATTTCAGTCAAAAGATGTCCTCTTGCCTGAAACTGAACTGAAGCTGTCCCGCTAAAGATGTTTTACCATACTCTAAACCTAAACTGATCCTGAACGAAAACTGATGAATGTTTAGCATTTTCTGCTGCATGATTGGCTAAAATAGTGCTGAGATGGATGGAAGAACCCTTAAGTTTGTTGTTCCTCTTTTATTAAAGAAAAAGATTGTTCCTGCACACAACGGCTAGGCAGGGTCAGGGTGTGATAAATCCCTTTGTCAATTCCACGTGTTCATCAAGTATGGATGGATGGATAGATTGTGTGAGATGATGAATACCGACGATTGCGCGTGTGTGGTGGCCGTGTTTGTGCTCGGAAAGGCGGACAGTTCAAGGACTGGCCCTTCAAGGATCAAGTGGACACTTGCCTGTTTGTGTTGCAATCATTTTAAAATAGACTATCATTTTAAACTGAATGTTCAATCATCTCTGAATGTTGAATATTTTGGTCAATGTCATGCTGCTCCATTTCTTGATTTACATTGACAGAGTAGAGTGGATCTTTGAGCATATTTTAACTGAATTTTGACAGTGGACATAGACAGTTACAAAATCTGACCATTTACAAAATCTAACTGAACTTTCCTCTAACTGAACCAGATCATATTCTCAAACTGTAGTCCATTAATTTACACAATACTCCAGTGAACCAGATATGATTCCTCTTGATACATTTTTCTTTTGCGGAAGTTGCTTTCGTAATTTGCTTTCATAAGTTGCAAACAGTACTCCAAACTGGCGGTACCAAACTGAATTATGTTCATTCACTATCATAATTTGTGGAGTACTCCAAACTAGGGTAATTCCACCAGTATTCCAAACTGAAGTACTACAAACTGGACATGTTCAGTGACTTAACAATTTGACGGTCAGCAAAGTACAATGATTGCATATGTTCAAAATTGGATGATTTGCTCTAATTCCACAATGTTAGCAATAATTGATCTAGACAAACATTCAATTTCACCATATGAAATTCAAACTTTCAGTACCTATCCCAGTAGCAGCGGGAAAGGCGGGGCTCTAGAGGAAACCAAGGTCGCCGGTCTGGCAGACAGAAGCAGACGCGGATGAAGACAACAGCAGCGGAAGACGCGGGAGCCGCCGGAATTATCCACGGCACCGGCGGCCGTAGCGGACGAAGTGTCTACGGCGGTCGTGGTCGCCTCCGTGGGCGCAGGTGGGCCGCGGCCGCCGCCTCCGTGGCAGTGCCGCAGGTGGGACGTGGCGTTGGGCCGTACGGTGGATGAGCTGGTCGCATCAGTGGGCGGCTGTGGGCGATGTGGGGTGGCGGCGGTCGAGCTGCACAAGTGGGCAGAGATGGCTGCCTCCTTGGCAGCGGCGCAGCTGGGCGTCGGCGGCGGACATCTCAGGTGGTGCGCGGTGCAGGTGGCTCGCGACGGTGGCTCGTGCCGGCGTCTCGCGTGGGAGGAAGGAAGGAGAAGGGGTTGTGTGCAACGGATTTAAACGCATAGGGTTTTTTTGCAAAAAAAATTGAACTAGCTCACGACATGAATTTCAGGACGGAGGGAGTATGCATTTGATATGGATTTAACACATGTGTAATACTTCCTATGTAAACAAATATAAGAGCGTTTAGATCACTACTTTAGTTACCTAAATGCTCTTATATTTCTTTACGGAGGGAGTAATGTTTATACCTACATACCTAATTATGGTGCGTGCAGAGTATGGTCAGTTCCCGAAAGAAAAAGGCAAGCAACCCGTGACATGAAAGAGGGCTTCCAGCATAACCTGATGTGGAAACTCTATATGAATGCCTCTGACAGTGTACCAGGATGTGGAATGATCTAGTGTAGCATATATGAAAACATATATCGGTGGTTGTGCCACATGAATATCATTCCAGCTTTATATGGTCATGTAAAGCAAAATGACAGTGAAGGATCACATCTCTAGTCATGAAAATGTAATGTAAATGATGATGGAAGTTGCATGAAAATATATCTTAGAATGACTATGAGAATGCCATGATAGGTAGAACCATGGAATCAAGTACCCCTCAGGAAGATTTATGAAAACATGTGTAGGGAGATATATGAAAACTAATATCGGTGACTGTTTGAGGAAGATATATGTGCTTGCGTGTAGACGAACATGAGGAAGTCCTCCCACGAAATTTGGATGTTTCGGCGAAGTATGCACCAAGTACCAATGTGAGAGCGAGCAATACAAGATACCGAAGAGGCTATCAATAAAGATGAAATGAAAGTGTAGAAAGCTTTCAAACTTACATTAATAAAAAAGAACTTAAGATACAACAAGTGCTTTGTGGCATTAACACGGAACCATGAAATCAAGTACCCCGAGGGGTAGTTCGATAGGAGTTAGCCACCTTGCATCCCGGCCTAAACCAAAGTCATTTGTTTACTTACAACGCCGGTTCAGCACTTTGATCTACTCTAGTTTTCACTTAAGTTCCCTAGTTTTAGTTCATTAGTTGAAAGAAAGGCTCAGCTTTAATCAACTTTAACACAGTAACCACTTCTATTGCGAGTTCATCCATCATAATGCACATATATTATTATCTAATTATCTCAAAATAATTTTCTCGAGTTTATAACTTCCAGAGATTGTTCATGCAAATTTTTGTTTATACCACCCATATATACATATCATTTCATACCAACATATTAATGTCATGCCAACTACCAAATGCAATTTCAACTCTTGAACAAATATAAGTGAAGCATGAAGATTTTTCTGATTTTCTGCCGACCACAAGTATCCAATATGATTGGTGGTTCTTGCTGCATAGTATTGTTGCTACTCCTGTTAATGGACATGTATCTGACAAAAAACCTGCAAAGTGCTTGAAACACGCCTGTTGAGTAAATGCATCCACAGTCATGCCATGTGCTCCCTACTCAATCGGCCGAACATGTATTATATTTTTCACCATTGTTTAGCTTTAAAGATTACTTTACGGAACTCACCATCCTTTTACCATATAAGCATGGATGACTAGCATAGTTGATTGCTAGTTACTTATTTTTCATACGAAAAGGAGCATCAATGGCTTTACGCATGCTTCCCGTTGCTTGGGCACTTAGAGCCTAATTGGTTTGGTGCCAATAATTGGCATGCCAATTGTTGGCAAGTCTAAAAATTTAGCGCTCAATTGGTTGGCTACCAATTGGTTCTTGCCCGCCTCTCAAAAAGTTGCCAATTTTTGGCAACATTTGGTTTTGCTAAATGCTGGCTTGCCAAATGTTGGCAATGCCAAACTTTGGCAGTGAACCAATTAGCCTCTTATGTCTCTGGTATTATTCTTCCAGATAAGCTTCATCCAAGTTGCTACTCATGTCACACTGTCTATAATACAGAACACATAAGTTAAATCACACTTAAATCCATTGATTTTCTTCTTTTGGCCAGAGTCAAGACATCAAGATTTTTCCACTTCTTAATCTTCCGCAAATTTACCGAACAGCTAACGGATACTTGCACCGGTGCAAGGGAGAATCAACAATGTCCATGTATAACGATGCAAACTTTATTGGATTTCCTGGCATACATTATTTGAACACTTTAATAAATAGTCTATAATTATCTCATTTTGTTGCTACTGTTCTTCTCAACTCTGGGTGCATCTGCATTGTCACAGTTTTCCTATGCTATTGCTGATAGCTTATACACTGTTGTTTAGTTTCGTGGGAAGTAAAGGATGCCAATTGGAAAAGTTATTCGCTATTCTTTGTCTATTTCCCGTTTGCTCATAAACCATTTACTTGCAATTTATGTTTAGTTGATTGCTACATTTTGAATCAAAGGAGTAACATCCCACAATTAACTACTTCATCTCATTCAAGCCTTAGTGATGTTTACAATTGAGATACCCAGTCTGTTGATGCAGCGGAGTGGAAGGTGTAATGATGGCAGTTCCAATTAGATTGGGCGGCCTCCTTCGTCCATGAGGCAGCCAAGCGACATGGCACACTGTTGGCACATCTCTCCCATCCTCGAAATTCTTCATCAGTTGCTCATAAACCCACTAAATAGGAAGGTACTATATATCTTAGAATTCCCCGCCTCACATGATGTATATCCATGCATCATCTCTAATACCCTGTCCCAATGAGATAGCCACACCCGCATTGGGTATTGGGCAGTTTTCCAGAAACATAATTTTAACATGGCATCAGACTAGGGTTACGGTCGTACGCTTCGGCCTCGTCCCTCGTTCTGATCGCAGCCATGGCCTCTGCCCCGGCGGCTGCTGTCCTCGCCGGCGCCACCCCGACCGCTGTCGCCCAGCGCACCGCTGCCTCCCCGTATCTGGCGTTCCATCCGCTTGCCTCGATGGCTGGCGCATCCATGGCTGCGGCCATCGCTGCCGCAGCGCTGGCCACTGCCACCCAGGGCGTTGCTCCTCTGTCGCCTGCTGGTTTACATGACGCCACACAACGCTGCATGCCCCCGATACATTGATGCATGTAGTCGACGCCAACCCATCTGTTGGCGTAGCCCCAACTAGCTCTCTCTTTCTCTCACGTAGCTGGAGGTAGAAAAAAGAGGAGCACAATACACCGGAGTTTCACCCGGCTGCACACACAGCTTCGTTACTATTCTAAAAACACCAAACTCATACAACTGACACATGCATCGCACTCCAAACACGAGCACACCAGCCTGCTTTGTAGCCGGCAGAGACGCAGCGCCCACACTTCCATCACGCATGCATCCACGTCCACGTTCGGCTCTGCAATGGCCACTTGACCCGATCATGCATGCAGCTAACAACCTGATGCAAACTAACTCCTCTAGACTCGGCCAGCACACCGGTCACCGAACGCTCCGACGTCCACTGCTGCTTATATGACCTAGACTCTAGACTACAGGGTGGACACCAACGTGAGTACGGACTCGCACGCCACCGGGACACACACGCTACACACATGCACACTCGCCATGCTTCCGCTGCGTCCCGTACGTTCCACGCGCACCCGACATACATGACGAGCATGATCATACCACACGCCGTGGCTTATTTCAACACACACCCCTTAAGCCACGGCCTAGAGGAGTCCATCGTCGTCAACGTTGGCGTCAGCCAGGAGAGCCTGCTCCGCCGCCGGTCATTTCTGCAGCTGCGGGCACTCGCGCCGGAAGTGCCCGTGCTTCCCGCATTTGTAGCCGCGTCCACGGTGTTTCCCTCCGTTGCCCGACGATGTGCTTGCCACGCTGTCGTTGTCGTGGTCGCCGAAGCCACGTCCGCCTTCCCGTCGCTCCCGAGCCACCCACTGTGTCGCCGTCATCATCAGCTGCCCGTCCGCGCACTTGCCGCCGGCCCGTGCGCGCCGCCGCGTCCTCTCCTCGAACGCCTTGAGCTGCCCGAACGCCTCCTCGAACGCCATCTCCTCCACGTTGCAGAATTGCTCGATTCCAGCCACCGCGGCGTACAAGCAGTCCGGCACGGTGTCGAGCAACTTCTTCACCATGGCGCTGTCGTCAAGCGTCGACCCGAGCATCGCGTACCTTGCCGCCATGCCGCTGACCTTCCTGGCGTACTCGTCTAGCTCATCGTCGCCTTCCATTCGTAGGCGCTCGAACTCGTCGTGCAGCGTCCCGAGCCTCGCAACCCGCACATGATTGGCGCCGACGAAGCGAACCTTGAGGGAGTCTCATACCTCCGTCGCAGTTGGCTTCATCGCCACCTACATCAGCAAGTCCTCCGAAAGCGCGCCCAGCATCACCGCCCGCACCGTCTTGCTCTTCCTGGCGTCGACCGCCGCACCCTCCGTCGGAGCCACCGCACTCCACAGCCCCTGGGCGTCAAGGATAGCCTCCGCCTTGATCGCCCAAGCGGTGTAGTTCATCGTCGTCAGTGGCTGTAGCTGCAACGCCATCACCCCGCCACCACCACCGTGAGGGACAAGCGACATGGCCATCGGCAAGATAGCACCGAAGCTCTGATATCAAATGTTGGCGCAGCCCCAACTAGCTCTCTCTCTCAAATAGCTGGAGATAGAAGAAAGAGGAGCACAATACAGTGGAGTTTCACCCGACTGTACACACAACCCCGTTACTATTTCAAGAGCACCAAACTCATACAACTGGCACACGCATCGCACTCCAAACACGAGCACACCAGCCTGCTTTGTAGCCGGCAGAGACGCATCGCCCACGCTTCCATCACACATGCATCCACGCCCACGTTCGGCTCTGCAACGACCACTTGACCCGATCATGCATGCAGCTAACAACCAGCTAACAACCTGACGCACACTAACTCCTGTAGACTCGGCTAGCACACCGGTCACTGGACGCTCCGACGTCCACTGCTACTAGCTACGTATATGACCTAGACTCTAAACACGGTGGACACCAACGTGAGTACGGACTCATGCGCCACCGGGACACACACGCTACACACATGCACACTCTCCACGCTTTCACTGCGTCCCGACGAGCCCGACCGCACCAGTGCATCCCGCACGTCCCGCGCGCACCCGACGTGTCCGACGAGCCCGACCATACCACACGCCGTGGCTTATTCCAATACATGGTATCAACACATGATACCAGATTGTTGGGTTTAGTCCCACAGCGGTTGTGGGAGGATGCAAAACACGACTTATAAGGGCGGGGGTGTCCCCTCCTAACAGGCTAGTCTTTTGGGAGGAGAGGGTCGAAGGCCTATCATAAGTCGGTGTTGCTCTCTGGTTGGGCCTGGTTGACGCATGTGGGTCGGAAACGCTAGTGATAGCGGACCGGGATTGCGTAACAATTGGTATCAGAGTCCAGGTGCCCGGAATAAATCTCAGTGAATTCACAGGTGGTCGGTCATGGTTGGTGGGCTGGAAACGTTGGTGTTAGCGGGCCCATAATGATTGATGTGTGAGGGGGAGATTGTTGGGTTTAGTTCCACATCGGTTGTGGGAGGAGGCAGAACACAACTTATAAGGGCGGGAGTGTCCCCTGCTAACAGGCTAGTCTTTTGGCGGGAGAGGGCCCAAGGCTTGTCATAAGTCGGTATTGCTCTCCGGTTGGGCCTGGTTGACGCATATGGTCGAAAACGCTAGTGATAGCAGAACAGGATTATGTAACACCATCTATGTTGCATGGTATTCCAACTCCACCACAGCCGATCTACGGCGCTGCTGCGTATAGCGCTTCTCCTGCTATCGGGCCGTGCTGGCTTCCCGCGCCATACGGCGGCCAGTCGCCGCTGGTCCACGACGCTCAGCACGCCTCGCCGGCCTACGGCACCCAGCAGCCCCCATCGGCTCACGACGTGCAACCGCTGCCGGTGGCCCACGGTGTTGTTTCCTACGGCGTCTATGTCGCGGCAGCCGATCCCTACAACACCGCCCCAGCTACTCTGTGACTGACTTCGTCTGCGTTGTTGTTGGCCTACGCTTACCCGACAGCCTCGGTGATTGCGCCTCCTTATGACGCGTCCTCTTCGTACGGGGGCGCCCTACGGCGGCCCGGCGGCGGAGTTGGTGGCTTCCTCCGTGCTACCGAGTGGTTCCTCCCATTCGGGGTTTTATGCACCGTCACCGTCTTCGGATCACGGTGTACCTGCTGCGCCGTTCTACTTTGCGCATCTCATCTGATGAAGTTGACGACGGATAACTACCTGTCGTGGCGTGCTCAGGTCTTGCCACTTCTCCGCAGTCGCTATTTGGAAGGCTTTGTTGATGGCACTCTGTCGTGCCCCTGCCATATCAGCCGGGGCATCATGCATGGGTGGCCCAAGATCAGGTCATTCTTTCTGCCATCCAGTCTTCTCGTACGGAGGGGGTCTCGTCATTGGTCATCTTCGCCGCTACGTCTCAGAACGCGTGGACGGCTCTTCATACCAGTTTTGCTTCACAGTCTCAGGCGCGGGCTCACGCCATCCGCACTACGCTTGGGGAGGTGAAGCTTCATGAACTCACCGTCACTGACTACTTCAACAAGGTGACGGGTATGGCTGACACTCTTGCCTCCATTGGCAAGGCTCTTGGCCCGGAGGAGTGGACTAGGTGATGATTATGATAATTTGGTGGAGAATATCAATGGTCATGACACTCTCATCCAACCGCGTGAGTTGTACGTGCGTCTTCTCGCTACGAAACAACGCATCCAGGCTCCCCGTTCTACACCGACTTCCCTTCCGCCAACGCTGCAACGCGTGTGATGGGAAAACCCTACAAGCCACCAACTCGTGGCAAACCTCCGCTGACCGTGCTTAATTTGTGGGACACCACGAATTCCACGGGACATCGAGTCAGTGGCTGCTGCTCTTCATGTGGTTCTCAGGTCCCCTGCCAGCTGTGTGGACTTGATGGTCACCTTGCCTCGCGTTGTCATCGTCGCTTCAAGCAGGATTTCTAGGGGATGGGGAACAATGGCAAGGGTAATGAGAAGCAGGCTAACCTGGCGAGTCATGAGCGGGGGCATAGTCCTTCCTATCCAGTTGATGCATCTTGGTACATGGATAAGGGATCTACCAATCACCTGACGAGTGAGATGGGCTAGCTCTCTACACAGGAGTCGTATCATCGACACGATCAGGTTCGCACTGCTAATGGGGAAGGTATGCACATCTCACATATTGGCCAGGCATCACATCTTACACGTTGATCCACACAATTACGTCTTCTTAATGTCCTTCGTGTTCCCTCTATTTCACATAGTTTGCTTTCAGTTCCTAAACTTACTCGTGATAATAATGTTCTTGATGAATTTCATCCTTTTAATTTTTTTGTTAAGGACCGGGACACGAGGGACGTACACCTTAGAGGTCGACTGCGTCATAATGGTCCCTATGCACTTGATGTGCCACCACTGCTTTCAGTGGCATTCATGTGTCACCATCACATTGGCATGCACGTCTTGGTCATCCTGCCACTCCCATCGTTTGCCTTGTACTTCATCATCATGAGCTTCCAGTCGTGTCCAATAAATATGTTGATGCAGTTTGTGATGCATGTCAGCAAGGCAAGAGTCATCAACTTCCTTTTTTGAGTCGAGTCATGTAGTCAATAAACCGCTTGAACTTGTGTTTTCAGATGTATGGGGCCATGCCCAAACCTCTGTTAGTGATCATAATTACTATCTCATTTTCATTGATGCTTATAGTGGATTCACTCGGCTTTATCTTCTAAAATGCAAGTCTGATGTGTTTAATGTTTTCTTGCAATTCCAAGCGCATGTTGAGCATCTGCTCAGTCATAAAATCATTCATGTGCAAACCGATTGGGGGCGGGTGAGTATCACAACCTCAATGCATTTTTTAATAAGCTTGGAATTACACATTGTGTGTCTTGTCCTCATACACATCAGCGAAACGGTGTAGCTGAGCGTAAACATCGCCATATCATTGAGACTGGTCTTGCTTTGCTTGCTCATGCCTCTGTTCCTTTCCGATTTTGGAATGATTTTCCACCGCATGCTTTCTCATTAACAGACTCCCTACATGACTCCGTCAGATAAAAACACCACTTAAGCTCTTGTTGAATGAAGTTCCTGATTATAGTGTGTGTTGGCCACATCTTCGTCCATATAACCAACGCAAGTTGGAGTTTCGGTCTAAACAACGCGTGTTTCTTGGTTATAGTTCTCTTCATAAAGGGTGCAAGTGTTTTCATGTCCCCTCTAACCACATCTACATCTCACGTGATGTGGTGTTTGATGAGAATGTTTTTCTTTATCCGCACTTCCGGTCACCTCCACTGAAGGAAATATGCCTTAGAGGCAATAATAAAGTTGTTATTTATATTTTCTTATATCATGATAAATGTTTATTATGCATGCTAGAATTGTATTAACCGGAAACTTAGTACATGCGTGAGTACATAGACAAAAATAGAGTGCCCCTAGTATGCCTCTACTTGACTAGCTCGTTAATTAAAGATGGTTAAGTTTCCTAACCATATACATGTGTTGTCATTTGACGAACGGGATCACGTCATTAGAGAATGATGTGATGGAAAAGACCCATTCGTTAGCTTAGCATAATGATCGTTAAGTTTTATTGTTATTGCTTACTTCGTGACTTATACATATTCCTCTGACTACGAGATTATGCAACTCCCGAATACCGGAAGAACACCTTGTGTGCTATCGAACGTCACAACGTAATTGGGTGATTATAAAGATGCTCTATAGGTGTCTCCGAAGGTGTTTGTTGGGTTGGCATAGATCAAGATTAGGATTTGTCACTCCGAGTATCGGAGAGGAATCTCTGGGCCCTCTCGGTAATGCACATCACTATAAGCCTTTGCAAGCAATGTGACTAATGAGTTAGCTACGGGATGATGCATTATGGAACGAGTAAAGAGACTTGCCGGTAACAAGATTGAACTAGGTATGATGATACCGACGATCGAATCTCGGGCAAGTAACATATCGATGACAAAGGGAATAATGTATGTTGTTATTGTGGTTTGACCAATAAAGATCTTCGTAGAATATGTAGGAACCAAGATGAGCATCTAGGTTCCGCTATTGGCTGTTGGTTATTGGTTATTGGCTACTGGCACTATTAACCGGAGATGTGACATGAGTGATCCCCTATACTTTTGGGTTATCAAGACCTTTTTCTGGCGCCATTGCAGGGGAGCATAGCTATTTTTGTTGAGTCACTTGAGATTATTATCAATTTATCACTATGAAGAATCTGAAGGATACCAATACTAAGATTTTTCCCTCTAAGACGAGGGTAGGTAAGGAACTGCCATCTAGCTCTGCACTTGATTCACCTTCTATTTTGAGTAGGCTTGCAACACCACCACATGTTGTTAATCCTGATATGTCGCAAGTTATTGATGATGCTACTTCTATGAATGCTACTCATGATGATGCTAGTACCTTGCTTGATGATAATGTGCCACTAGGTAAATTTCTCAATGAACAAATTGCTAGAGTTAAAGATATTGAGAATGCTGAAACTAATGAAATCTTTGAAACTGATGAAGTACTCGAAACTGAAAAATCTTGGAACACCTATTAGACCTAGCTCTCCTAGATATGAATTGCCTAAGGTAACTGAAGGTTATGTTATGGATGGGGAGACAACTAGAGACTTTTTTGGTTGCAATGATAGAGATGATCTTAAGAAATTATTATGCAAACTGAAAGAGAAATCTTTGAATGCTAGAATGCAATATGATCCTAAGTTTACTACTTCACCTATATTTGTTGATGATAAGGGTTATGAATTCTCTGTCGACCCATAGTTAATTCCTTTGGTTGAATATGATCCTTTTCATGGTTATGAAACTGAAACTGTAGTGGCACACCTTACTAAGTTGAATGATATAGCCACCCTGTTTGCTCATGATGAGAAGATTCGCTACTATTATATTCTTAAATTATCTCCGTTCTCATTAAAGGGTGATGTGAAGATATGGTATAATACTCACTCCTGGTTGTGTGCGTAGTCCCCGAGATATGATTTATTACTTCTCTGGAAAAAAAATCTGCTCATAAGAAACAAGCCACCTTACAAGAAATATTTAACTTTGTGCAAATTGAAGAAGAGAGTCTCCCACAAGCTTGGGGTGGCTTCTCCAATTGCTTAATGCTTTGCCTGGTCATCCTCTTAAGAAAAATGAAATACTTGATATCTTCTATAATGGACTAACCGATGCTTTTAGGGACTTCCTAGATAGTTGTGTTGGTTGTGTTTTTAGGTAACAAACTATTGGACAAGCAGAGAATTTGAAAAATTATGATGACTGGACTCTTCCTGGACCACCGCATAAACCCACTACAAAGAAGAGGGCCATCTTATATCTCAATCCGGAAGATATGCAAGAGGCAAAGAAATCTATGAAGGAAAAACTTATTAAGGCAGAGGATGATAAAAATTTACCACCTATTGAAGAGATTCATGGACTTGACACACCACCACCCAAGGTGGTAGAGGTAAATTCTTTGATGAAATTTGATGAAAGTGATACCCCTTATAATAAACATCCTAGCCAATGCCTTTATGAGTTTGATAACTACATTAGAAAACAAGATCACTTCAATGCCAATGATATGAAACAATTGAAATACAATTTTGATATGATTGCTCGCTTGAGTAACTTGTTATTTAGAATCTCCAATGATGTTAGAAGTGTAGGAAAACATGCCTCTATGGTTCAAACTCAACTAGAACAAGTTGCTAAATCTCAAAGAGAATTGGTCGATGAAATGAACAATAATATAAATGACTTTGCTGTTAGAGTAGCAACTAGAGGAGGTAAAATGAATCAGGAACCACTTTATCCTGAGGGACACCCTAAAAGAATTGAACAAGATTCACAAAGAATTAATAATGATGCACCTAGTCCAATAAAAAGAAAAGGAAGAAGAAAAAGATAGGACTTTGCATACGACTAGTGAACCTGGGAAAAGAAAAACCTCCTGAAGATAATAATGTTGTTTATATTCTCTGATGCTGAAACTCAATTTGGTAATGAACATTTAGATAGTGACAATGAAAAAGGTAATCATGATGTTCATGAAGACACTCAACCCGACATTGATAAGGAACTAGATAATGATTTTGAAATAGAACCAGCTCTTGATCTTGACAACCCACAACCTAAAAATAAAAGATATGATAAAAGAGAATTTGTTGCTAGGAAACATGGAAAAGAAAGAGAGCCATGGGTTATAAAACCCATGCCCTTCCGCCTAAGTCAACTAAGAAAAAGGATGATGAAGAATTTGAACTCTTTGCTGAAATTTTTAGGCCAGTCTTTCTGTGCACTCGCTCGATTAATATTTTAAAGATGGCCTCTTATGCAAAATATATGAAAGACATCATCTCTAATAAAATAAAGATACCGGAAGCTGAAATATCCACCATGCTTGCTAATCATTCTTTTAAGGATGGAGTACCAAAAACATGGAGATCCGGGAATACCAACTATACCTTGCTCTATCAAAAGAAATGATGTTAAAACTGCTTTCCGTGATTTAGGAACTGGTGTTAGTGTTATGACTTTCTCCTTATATAAAATACTTGATTTGAATAAACACACCTACTGAAATATCTTTGCAAATGGCTGACAAATCAACTGCCATAACTATCGGTATTTGTGAGAATGTGCCAGTTGTTGTGGCAAATGTTACTATCTTAACTGACTTTGTTATACTTGAGATGCCCGAGGACGAGAACATGTCGATTATCCTTGGTACACCCTTCTTGGATACTGCAGGGCTATTATTGATTATAATAAAAGCAATGTTTTCATATTAATGGTAATGAGCATACGGTGCACTTTCCAAAAAAATTCCAAGTGAATGGTATTAATGTTATTGAAAAATCTCTCACACTCACTATTGGAAGTTTTCAACTACCTCTACCTACTGCCAAAAAGAAATATGAAATGCTTATTGTTGGTCACAAGCATATCCCCATTGAGGTAACTTAGTGTTTTACGAAAGTTCTTCGGTTTCATTCTAATCGACGGTGTCTACTAATAAGACTTGATCAACTTTATTAATTGATCATTTTTGAGAGGTATGAAGTTGATGAATTTAGTAAGCACAACTTTCTGTTTCCAACTTTTGTTTTCTGTTTTTCTTAATTAAATAAAATAGAATGTCATGCCTTGTCTGTTTTCTGAATTTTCCGTACAATAAAAAAACCGACCCAAAAATAAAAGTTCTCATAATGCCCTGAAAATTTAATACAATTTTTTTTGAATATTTCAGAATTTTTGGTGCAAATAACATAAGAGGGGGTGCACCAGGTGGGCACAACCCACCTGGGTGCGCCAGCAGCCCCAAGCACGCCCTGGTGGGTTGTGGGCCCCACGTGGGCCCCTAACTTATTTCTTTAGCCCATGTCATCACCTACCTTCAGAAAAAAAATCGCCATTGCTCCCTCTCATGTTCTTGCTCTCAAACGCGCAGATTTTGATCTCTTTGCTCGAAGCTCCGTTTCCAAAACTATTTTGGTGGATTGTTACTTGGTATGTGACTCCTCCATTTGTCCAATTAGCTTTTTCTTTAGTGGCTTATATTTTGAAAAAATAGCCACTCTTGGTGCTGCTGTAGATGTGCTTGCATGTTTAATTCTTAGAGTTCTAAGTAGTTTGAATGCTCAATATAACCTCTATGCTTCCCTATGAGTAGTTGCTATTAATCTTGTGAAGTTTTGTTCACAAAAATTTTATAGACTAAAATTTTCAGAATTTTATTCATAGGAATAAGATGAGTTTCTTTAGGAAGCTTTCTTTCAAAAAAAGCTCCAAGGGAGTCATTGGAGAATCAACAGACAGTGACCTCCATATTCGGAGAATGGCAGAGAATATCCGGTACAACTAAAATAATCTCATCGAAAAGGCACACCCGGCCGGCGGGTCTCACATGATGAGACTTCTGACAACTAAAAGCATCTATGGCCATGATCCTCAAGCGGACGATATACATCCGAGCAGACGTCCCAGTCAGTGACCAGTCATAAGGGCGGTATCCCTTGGCAAGGCCGACGAAAATGCACATCAGCATGGGCCCGCCTGACGTGATGCTGAACACGCTGGTCACTAGGGTCCTTACCTGGTGCGGTCTTCTGCGACACGAGCAAGGCCTCTGAGTGGCCGGAGACGACGACCAGGGCAACCTTAAGGAGGGGTCGCCACCAACGACCGTGCCACCGCCTGGAGACGCAACACGAACATCCACCACCATGTGCACGGTGTTAGACTAGGTATATCGTAGATATACGTGTTGTAACACAATACATGTACCTGTACGTTCTCTCCTATATATACATGACAGCCGTACCCGCTTAGGGTATCGAGCATTGTTCCAAACCCTAGTTTGTCTAACATGGTATCAGACGACGCGTTCGATCCGCGCCGTGCTTCCGCCTCCTCTGCCGCCGCTGCATCGACCTCCGCCGCCGCGCCGCCTCTATCAAACCTGGTGACGGACTCGCCGTTCATGGCGTCTACGCCGCTCGCCTGGGCCCGTCCGGCTGCGGCGGGATCGCGCCCGCCAGCGCCCGCGATCCATCCTTCCAGCGCCCGTGATGCGTCGTACTCCCGTGATGCCTACGATCCTGCGGGGCATGCCCAGGTGCACTACGGCTCTGCCCATGATGCATCCCAGCCGCATCGGGATCCATCGCTGGTGTCCCAGCCGCGTGGCTCGCTGGCGTCCCAGCTACCCCGCGATGCTGCGTCGTACGTCGCGCCGTTGCAGTATGGCGTCCCGGCGCAGTTGCCCTACGGTGGGATCCAGTCGCATGCTGCGCCGCCGGCTTCAGGTTCGCAGGTGCCCTATGGCGGCGCATATCCAGCGCCATATGTCACGCCGTCGCCGTCGCCGTATGTCCCGCAGGCGCCGTATGCTTCGTCCTCCGCGGTGCCCTACGAGGCGCCGTATGGCGCTCCCTATGCTGTCCCTGTGCCGCATGTCGCATCGCTGCAGCCCTACGGCGTGCCTCCGACGGCGCCCTACGGTCATCACCAACACTACCGTGCGCCTCCGTCGGCAGATGCGCTGACTCCGTACAGTGCTCCTCCGACGTACGAATCGCAGCTCCCCGCACCGGTGGCTGAACCAGGACCGTTCCACTTTGCTCATCTGGTGATGGTGACACTAGTAGAAAACAGGGCTATGGTCCAGGCCGGCTCAGCCCATTAGTCCCGGTTCAGTCTAGAACCGGGACTAATGTGAGCATTGGTCCCGGTTCGTGCGGCTAAGGCATTAGTCTCGGTTTATTTAGACCTTTTGGTCCCGGTTGGTGGGATGAACCGGGACCAATGGGCCTCGCTCCTGGGCCACAACCATTGGTCCTGGTTCGTGCCACAAACCGGGACTAAAGATTAGACCTTTAGTCCCGGTTTGAGGCATGAACCGGGACTAATGGGGATGAGACCTTTAGTCCCGGTTCGTGCCATGAACCGGTACTAAAGGTCCCATTTTCAAACTATAACCCCCCCTCCCCCCCCCCGGTGGATCGCCTTTTCAGTTTTAAAAAAAATAAAAGAAAATGATGGAAATGTCAAAAAAATAAAAGAAAATAAGTTTCCATGTGATATGTGGTCTAGTTGTTGGGAAAATTTGCAAATGTGAATTTTGACTTTATTTGCAAAATCTCTCTGGAATTTGTAAAATGGGCATAACTTTTGCATACGAACTCGGATTAAAAAGTTTTTTATATGAAAAATCATCTACTCGAAAAGTTACATCCGATGGAGACGGCCTACGGCCTGTTTGCAAATTTCTAGAATCCTCAAATTCCAAAAGGAAAAAAAGTTATGCTCAAATTTCAGTTTTTTTAAATTTTCAGTAAATCTGGTCAACCTATGGTCAAACTACTTATTCAAGAAGTATTAGTGTTACTAAATAATTATTCAAGAATATTAGTGTTATTAAATAATTATTTCACCTTTTTTGAATTTTGGTCAAATCTGGTCAAACTATGGTCAAACTGTGGTCAAACTATGGTCAAACTACTTATTCAAGAAATATTAGTGTTACTAAAAAATTATTGTTTTTTAGAACAATAGTTTTAAACTCAAACAGTGAAATATGTGACTTCATGCTCAAGCTAAATTCCTGAGGGTTAATAGGATTGACATCTTACTATTGTCAGGAAAACAACAAGTGCAGACTTGGAAACGAGGGAGAATAGAACCCGGAAGTTAAGCGTGCTCAGGCTGGAGTAGTGAGAGGATGGGTGACCGTTCGGGAAGTGAGATGATTTGCAATGATGAGGGGTGATTAGAGATTAAATTGAGCAGTGATGAGGGGTGATTAGAGATTAGAGGTTAAAATAATTCAGAAATTTGGGCTGCTGGTGGCTCCGTCATGGTGTCCAACCCTGCTCATCGTCGGTGGATCGCTCAGGGTCATGGTGTCCAACCCTGCTCATCGTCGGTGGATCGCTCAGGATCAAGCTATTCTGGGTGCCATTCAGTCGTCCCTCACTCCCTCCGTTGCCGGCATGGTGGTCTTTGCTGCGACATCGAGGGATGCATGGGCCACGCTCGACTCCAGCTTCTCCTCGCAGTCGATGGCACGTTCTTCTGCCATTCGTAACCAGCTGGGTGAGATCAAGAAAAATGATCTCTCCGTCACGGCCTTCTTCAACAAGGTCAAAAGTTTGGCTGATACACTGTCATCTATTGGGAAGCCTCTCCGTGATGAGGAGTTTACTTCTTTCATTCTCAATGGGCTTGATGAGGATTATAACTCTCTTGTTGAAAACATCAATGGGCGCGACACGCCGATGCCGCCTCGTGACCTCTACGCGCGCCTCCTCAACACGGAACAGAGGCTCGCTGCTCGCCACTCTGTCGGAGTCTACATGGAGGGCCCTTCTGCGAACGCTGCTCACCGCGGGGGTGCCCGTGGTGCCAAGCAGAAACCGTCGTCGTCCACGGGCAACCAGCCCCGTCCGCCCATTCCAGCTCCTCCACTGGCTGGCCGCAAACGCCTCCACTGCGAGGCATGTGGTGGTGGCGTTGAGTGTCAGCTCTGCGGCATTGAGGGGCACTTGGCGTCTCGATGCCATCGTCGCTTCAAACGTGATTTCCTTGGCATTGGGAACAATGGGAAGGGTAACGAGAAGCAGGCCGCTCTCGCTACGCAAGAGTCTGGGTTCACTCCTTCGTATTCTGTGGACCCTGCCTGGTACATGGACACAGGCGCCACGGACCATTTGACGAGCCAGCTTGACAAGCTGACCACTTGCCAGCCCTACACCGGTCATGATCAGGTCCGCACTGCCAATGGATCAGGTATGCCCATCTCACATGTTGGTCAGGCATCTCTTCTTTCGCGTACCACTAAAACCTTGCGTCTTCTTGATGTCCTTCGTGTTCCTTCAGTCACACGTAGTTTACTCTCAGTCCCTAAATTAACTCTTGACAACAATGTGTTTGTTGAGTTTCACCCTTTCTATTTTTTTGTTAAGGACCGGGACACGAGGGATGTTCTACTTAGTGGTCGAGCTCGCGACGGCTTATATGCGCTTGATGCGCCATGAGTATCTCAAGTTTTCAGTGGGGTTCGGGTGTCGTCTTCACAGTGGCATTCTCGCCTTGGTCATCCGGCCACTCCCATTGTGCGCCATGTCCTTCATCGTCATCATCTTCCTGTTGAGTCAAGTAATAAGGAGTTTCTAGTGTGTGATGCGTGTCAACGAGGCAAAAGTCATCAGTTGCCTTTTTCTGTATCGAGTCGTGTTGTCAAGGCTCCTCTCGAACTTGTGTTTTCGGATGTATGGGGCTATGCCTAAACTTCTGTCGGTGGTCACAACTATTATGTCAGTTTCATCGATGCTTTCAGTCGCTTTACTTGGATTTATCTTATTAAGCGCAAATCTGATGTATTTCATGTCTTTATGCAATTTCAAGCACATGTTGAGCGGTTGCTTAAGCACAAAGTTATTCATGTTCAGTTTGATATATCGTAATCTTAACACCTTCTTTCAGAAGCTTGGCATCTCACACCATGTGTCTTGTCCTCATACACATCAGCAGAATGGTGCAGCTGAGTGCAAGCACCGTCACATAGTTGAAACTGGTCTAACACTTCTAGCACATGCCTCTGTCCCGTTTCGGTTCTGGAGCGATGCTTTTGTTACTGCTTGTTTCTTGATAAACAGGATTCCCACATGACTTCTTCACATGAAGTCTCCTCTAGAAGTGTTGTTTCATGAAAATCTAGATTACTCCTTCCTCAAGGTGTTCGGTTGTGCATGTTGGCCGCATCTCCGTCCGTACAATAAGCACAAACTCGAGTTTCGCTCTAAGAAGTGTGTGTTTCTCGGGTATAGTCCTCTTCACAAAGGTTACAAGTGTCTTCACATTCCGACAAATCGTGTTTACATTTCCCGTGATGTTGTGTTCGATGAGGCTGTTTTCCCCTTCTCCACGCTCTCACCATCCACTGATACTACCGCTACCGAGCTGCACTCCTTTCCAGTTTTGCCTGATCAATTTGTAGATGTTGCATATTCTCCTTTGTTGTTGCCTAACCATGGTGCAGGAACTGGACAGGGCGCTCGCCTTGAACTTCTTCACGATGACATGGTTGCCGCTGCACCAACTGCAACCGTTACGCCGGTTGGATCGCCCGACAGGGTGCTCAACGTCGACAGCACGTGCGTGCCCCATGCACATGGATCGGGTGGGGCGGCAGCCTCACCTAGCCCGGCTGCCCGTACGTGCATGCCCCATGCACATGCATCGGGTGAGCCGGCTGCCCGTACGTGTGCGCCCCATGCACGTACATTGGATGAGGCTACGTGCATGCCCCATGCACATGCACATGCATTGGGTGAGGCTGCAGCCACGCCTCGCCCAGCTGCTCGCCCGTGCATGTCCCATGCACATGGAATGGGTGCTGCGGCAGCCTCGCCTAGTCCGGCTGCTACTGCAGTACTGTCGCCCGGCCCGTCTTCGCCGGCCACTCCAGGCCCAGCTACGCCCGTGGACTCGAGTCCATGGACTCCCCCGCTGGTGTGTCTTCCGGGCCGCTTCTCGACGTTGGCTCTTCTGTTGCGACGGCTTCTCTGACACCTCCGCCGCCTGTCACACTTCGCCCTCATACACGTAGCAAGAATGGCATCTCCAAGCCTTTCCAGCGCACGGATGGTACCATTGCATGGCTTGCGGCCTGTGTTGCTCGTGCTGAGGCTGATCCTACGGCGGAACCGCGCCATTTTCAGGCAGCGCTTGGCATTCCACACTGGCGCGCTGCTATAGAACAGGAGATCCATGCTCTTCGGAAGAATAATACCTGGCGCCTGGTTCCACCTCCCTCTGGTGTCAATATTATTGACTCTAAATGGGTGTTCAAGGTGAAGAAACATGCCGACGGATCTATTGAGAGGTACAAGGCAAGATTGGTTGCCAAGGGGTTTAAACAAAGGTATGACCTTGATTATGAAGATACGTTTAGTCCTGTTATCAAACCCACGACTATTCGTGTTCTTCTTTCGCTGGCTGTTACTCGAGGATGGTCGCTTCGTCAGCTCAATGTCCAGAATGCCTTTCTTCATGGAGTTCTGGAAGAAGAGGTATATATGCGCCAGCCACCAGGTTTTGTTGACCCTGCTCAGCCACATCATCTGTGTCGCCTCGACAAGGCTCTCTATGGTTTGAAGCAGGCTCCTCGTGCGTGGCATGCACGGTCTTGGCGCTGCTCTTCGTGCACATGGGTTTATACCGTCTACAGCAGACACGTCTCTGTTCATTCTTCAGCGACCTGAGGTGACTATGTACATTCTGGTCTATGTTGATGACATCATACTTGTCAGTTCGTCCATCACTGCTGCAGATCGGCTTGTGTTTTCTCTAGGGGCTGTTTTTGCTGTTAAGGATCTTGGGAGACTGCACTATTTTTTGGGCCTGGAGGTTCTTCATTCTGACAGTGGCTTGACTCTCACTCAGCAGAAGTACTCTCAGGATCTGTTACGACGTGCAGGTATGATGCAGTGTAAAACTGCTACGACTCCTATGTCCTCCATAGACAAATTGTCAGCTTTTGATGGGGACTTGCTCTCCTCTGAGGATGCCACTGAGTACCGCAGCATCGTTGGTGGACTGCAATACTTGCTCGTCACCCGACCGGATATATCATTTGCAGTTAACCGTGTGTGTCAGTACCTTCATGCACCGCGTGATCCTCATTGGACGGCGGTTAAGCGCATTCTGCGCTATGTTCGACACATTGTTTCATATGGTCAACATCTGCAGCCTGCAGCTTCTGGTTTGATCTCAGCCTTCTCTGATGCTGATTGGGCTGGTAGTCCCGATGATAGGCGATCCACAGGGGGACATGCTGTGTTCCTTGGTCCTAAATTGATCGCCTGGCAAGCTCGCAAGCAAGCTACCGTGTCTCGGAGTAGCACTGAAGCTGAGTACAAAGCAGTTGCTAATGCCACAGCTGAGATCATATGGGTGCAGTCATTGCTTCGAGAGTTGAAGGTCTCTCAAGCCCAGTCGACTGTTCTTTGGTGTGATAACATCGGTGCTACATATCTTTCATCCAATCCGGTATTTCATGCCCGAACGAAACACATCGAAGTTGACTATCATTTTGTGAGAGAACGTGTTGCACAGAAGCTACTTCAGATCAAGTTTGTTTCTTCTAAGGATCAGCTTGCTGACATTTTTACTAAACCCTTGCCCTTACCTTCTTTTGAAGGATGTTGACGCAATCTTAACCTCCTGAGTGTTTCAGGACATAGTTAAGATTGAGGGAGGGTGTTAGACTAGGTATATCGTAGATATACGTGTTATAACACAATACATGTACCTGTACGTTCTCTCCTATATATACATGACAGCCGTACCCGCTTAAGATATCGAGCATTGTTTCAAACCCTGGTTTGTCTAACACACGGCCACCTCAATCCCCAGGGCTCCCATTACTCACTCTGTCGTGGGATAATGAAGGTGACCATGTAGCAGTTCGGCGTCCTCGACCATGTCACCGCGGACTTCGATAACCACGACGGTGATACCACCTGGCGAACCATCAACTTTTGTCTCCTTCCTATTTGGCCAGCTAACTGCAGCCCTCACTCGGCCTTGGGCTAGGACACTCAATCAACGAAAAGAAAGAAGAAGCCCGAATCATGACGACGAGACGACACTACTTCATGCATGGCGCTCCCTGGTCAAGAGACATGGGGCAAATCAATCGATGCATCAGGGTGGACACGGTCCGAGCCGACGTTTGGACCGGATGCCAGCGGTCCGGACTGGACCGGACCGAGCAATGTCTCGGGCCTGTTTGCAGGGACCGGACCGGCAATGGCGGGCCACGAGCCGGACCGAGAGGACCGTCAGGACCGGCCAAGACATAGGCAGAGCGCACTCTGGAGCTCCGGTGAGAGCTGTTCATCGGGGACGCAATGCTAGAGGAAGTGCAGCTCGTTGAAAAGATGTCTGGGAGCTTCAGAAGAACTAGAGGGAGCTACATGACGAAGAAGAACACCGGAGGGAGCTCATCGGCGATGAAACTGGCACGACGGCCGGTGAACGGAGACAAAAGGGACGACGGCTGATGCGGCGATGTAGGACCTCCCAGGTCGATTTCGTTGGCGAGGACGACGGTTCCGAGTGTAGCGCGTCTAATGGACATAGTTTCTGAAGCCATGTAGTCCAGTGGCCGTGCGGATGATGGCCCCGTGGCGGCGGACGTAGACGACGGCGGTTTCTTGCGCCCCCGCCACGCCTGAGCCACCACGCACTTGCCACGCCCCCGCCACGCCCCAGCCATGCCGCCGACTACCACCTTCGGTCCACTCGGTCGGCTCGGTCAAAAACCGGACCGGACCAAGATTTTCTGGGGCCTGTTTGCAGGGACCGGACCGGCCATTTAAACTAGCGGGCCAGGACCGAGCCGGCCCGAGCCGAGCGGGCCATGAGCCGGACCGCCGGGCCGGACCGTGTCGTCCACACTGATCGATGCATGGCGCTTTCGAGTGAGAGTGAGACTCGGTTCAATTGGGTTGGCCGGTTTTAGCTGGTTCGTACCACCCAGGATCGCCGTACGCGGCCAGCATCATCTGGTTAAACGGATGGGCCAACAAATCTTATTTTTCGTTGACTCGTTGTATAACTCCCAAATAAAGAAAAAGGTAGAAGCTTTAACCAGCCGGTGAAATTAATACCACATCGCTTGCAGAGGGACCTGCGGCGGTTTTGAAATGTATACCATCTTGTTAGGGCATCTATTCAGTCATCATCATGAAATGAAAAGAAGGAACATGGTTTTGGAAAAACAAAAAACATCAAAAATAAAACTACATAACCGTAGAAAACTTAGTTGTACTACGGCCAACTTAAACACATGAAAATCACTTTTTTATTTCTCCTTCAAGCATACATTGATTTGTAATCCTAATTTCTATGATGACCATGTCGCTATTATCCAACAATAGAAAACGCAGCACACACTTGGCACATGTGTCTATCTATTCTCTCCATCGATCCGTGCATGTGGCGATATTAGAGCATCTACATCCGGGCACCCTAAGCCTTCCTCAAACGCCAGGGCAAGCCGCCCTATCAATGACCGGTTAACCGGTTACAAAATTTCGATTCAGACGGATGCCTCAAACGGGCCTCGGATGTCCGGGCTAACCGGCACCACTCATATTCAGCCCAAATACATAAAAAATTCAAGAAAATACATCTGATGTTTACTGGACTGGTAGTCATAGTACAGTTGCAATTGCTGCCAGGACGAAGGAAGTACATACTAGTAGTACTACGTCGGAATCATTAGACGGCCTCCCTCTCGATCCATCTAGTCCAAGGAAAGGAGCAAACGAGGTAGCCTCCCTCCATGTCATTGATCCATGCCAATTTAGATGAAATTGGAGAGCTAGCTAGGGATTTTATCCTGTTTGATATTCATCATGTAATCACGTTAGCAAACATTCCGGCTCATCTTTGTGCTAAACGTGTTTGCACTTTGAATGTGACCAAATGCTGGCTTGAAAATACTCCAAGCATTCTAGTGACCAGCCTGTTGGCTGATTGTCCTAGAAGTGCTAGTTCAGACTTAATTTTTCATCTGCTTCCAAATATCTATTTAAAGAGTTCATGGTTCATGTAATTAAACACATCGATTGATGCATATATCTTGCCAAGCTATTTAAATAGCCACTCCTAATTGTTTTGCTGTCCTTATTTACAAGTTTGTTGTACCTTTGATGCCTTCTACAATCTGGTTGCCAATTGAAAGGAAGTATTGCTGGCCTTAATTTGTCCATCAAGGCAAAAAAAATAAAGCTCTCTAAATTGGCCGTAAAAAAAGGAAAGGAGCAAATGACGTCGCCTCCCTCCACGTCATCGATCCATGCCAACTCACGTGGTTGGCTGGTTAGGCAGAATGGACCAACATATTTTGACTTAGGGCATGTATAATTATGACATATGGATATATATGCCTTATGACAAAATGTAATTTGAGGCATCTACATTAATTTTTTCTCTTCAATGCAAGCTATCACTAGTGGGCCTCATTAAGAAATAGAAAATAAAAATTCTAGTACACATGCATCTCTACTTTTACTCAACCTTTTCAGCTTTTGTCACCGGACCACACTTTTTCTCTTCAAGCACCCGCCTCCTGAAGAGGATCCCACTTCCCTATCTGAACCTACTTTACGTCATATCCGATCCTACATGACATGCGAGGCATTACCTTGAGGCTATGCATTGTACATGCCGTTAGTACACTCGTCGATCACCTCATTAATTCTCCACTCACTACATCACATAGTATTTAATAAATAGATGGAGGTGATGCAGTAGATCTCTCGTGAGAGCATGGTTAATAGTATAGCCAACTTCTGGCTATATGATCTTGCCACGTCATCTATAGTCAGTCTTATAGCTGGCAAGTACAATAGATGCATATAAATTTGTACTACTTTGTTGGTACATGTCCCACCTTCCTCTCTCACAGAGTGTTTAGGACCACGTACTACAGACGGCTGTTAGCGAGTAGCCCGCTTCTCTTCTCTCTCTGCCAACTAATCAAAAATATAATATTTAAAGTCTTATAGCCCACTTATGTCATCCTATTGTACCTGCTCTAAAAACCAAAATGCATGGACCAAGCTATATGCTATAGCTAGGAGGAGGGTCTCTGGCGGTCCCCGCCACCACCCACTCTGTTGACAGACGAGGAGGAGAAGGAGCTCATGAAGCGGGTGATGGACGACTCAGTCCACACCCACGACGAGCGCCAACGGCAGGGCCTCGGGGAGATGATGGCTCTGTCAGCGGCCGGCGACGTCGCCACCCCAGAGCTAGACGCCTACGTCAGGAAGGAGGCCATGGAGGACGTCTGTTTTGAGGCGCCGATGGAGGAGGAGCCAGCGGGATGAAACCCGACCTTGGTCAGGCAGTCCTTGTCGTGCACGCCTGAGTCCGGGTGGGTGGATGCCGATCCATGATCGCCGTCCCCGCCATGGGAAGAGGTTGTGCAGGCGCCACCGCATTCGCCACACCAGGAGCCTCCGGCCTGGCAAGGACAACCAGCCCACCTTTGGCAGCCATCGCTATATGTCGACCTCACCGAGGAAGATGACCAGTACGACGGCGGCAACTAAAGATGTCGATGGGCCTTATATAGTTTTATTATGTCATTTAATTTTTTGTTCAGTTAAGAAATGTGTTGAACTTGACTTTTGTGGACGCGCCCATACCTGTAATGATCCTCTGTGTCGGCCTCTTCCACCTTGGACGTAGCTTTCCTGCTTCTTTTGGGGTGCGTGATGTTGGGGAACGTAGCATAAATTCAAAATTTTCCTACGTGTCACCAAGATCTATCTATGGAGTCATCTAGCAACGAGGGAGGAGTGGATCTACATACCCTTGTAGATCGCGGGCGGAAGCGTTCAAGAGAACGGGGTTGATGGAGTCGTACTCGTCGTGATCCAAATCACCGATGATCCTAGCCCCGAACGGACGGCACCTCCGCGTTCAACACACGTACGGAGCAGCGACGTCTCCTCCTTCTTGATCCAGCAAGGGGGGAGGAGAGGTTGATGGAGATCCAGCACCACGACGGCGTGGTAGTGGGAGTAGCGGGATTCCAACAGGGCTTCGCCAAGCGCTGCGGGAGGAGGGAGATGTGTCATGGGAGGGAGAGGGAGGCGCCAGGGCTTAGGTCGGGCTGCCCTCCCTTCCCCCCACTATATATAGGGCCAAGGGAGAGGGGGGGCGCAGCCTTGGCCCTTCCTCCAAGGAAGGGTGTGGCCAGGGAGGAGTCCATCCTCCCCAAGGCACCTAGGAGGTGCCTTCCCCCTTTAGGACTCTTCATTTTCCTTATCTCTTGGCGCATGGGCCTCTTGGGGCTGGTGCCCTTGGCCCATATAGGCCAAGGCGCACATCCCTACAGCCCATGTGCCCCCCCCCCCCGGGGCAGGTGGACCCCTTTGGTGGACCCCCGGACCCCTTTCGGCACTCCCGGTACAATACCGATAATGCGCGAAACTTTTCCGGCGACCAAAACAAGACTTCCCATATATAAATCTTTACCTCCGGACCATTCCGGAACTCCTCGTGACGTCCGAGATCTCATCCGGGACTCCGAACAACTTTCAGGTTACTGCATACTAATATCTCTATAACCCTAGCGTCACCGAACCTTAAGTGTGTAGACCCTACGGGTTCGGGAGACACGTAGACATGACCGAGACGACTCTCCGGCCAATAACCAACAGCGGGATCTGGATACCCATGTTGGCTCCCACATGCTCCTCAATAATCTCATTGGATGAACCACGATGTCGAGGATTCGATCAATCCCGTATACAATTCCCTTTGTCTAGCGGTATTGTACTTGCCCGAGATTTGATCGTCGGTATCCTGATACCTTGTTCAATCTCGTTACCGGCAAGTCTCTTTACTCGTTCCATAACACATCATCCCGTGATCAACTCCTTGATCACATTGTGCACATTATGATGATGTCCTACCGAGTGGGCCCAGAGATACCTCTCCGTCACACGGAGTGACAAATCCCAGTCTCGATTCGTGCCAACCCAACAGACACTTTCGGAGATACCTGTAGTGCACCTTTATAGTCACCCAGTTACGGTGTGACGTTTGGCACACCCAAAGTATTCCTACGGTATCCGGGAGTTGCACAATCTCATGGTCTAAGGAAATGATACTTGACATTAGAAAAGCTTTAGCGAACGAACTACACGATCTTTGTGCTAGGCTTAGGATTGGGTCTTGTCCATCACATCATTCTCCTAATGATGTGATCCCGTTATCAACGACATCCAATGTCCATGGTCAGGAAACCGTAACCATCTATTGATTAACGAGCTAGTCAACTAGAGGCTTACTAGGGACATGGTGTTGTCTATGTATCCACACATGTACCTGAGTTTCCTATCAATACAATTCTAGCATGGATAATAAACGATTATCATGAACAAGGAAATATAATAATAACCAATTTATTATTGCCTCTAAGGCATATTTCCAATAGTCTCCCACTTGCACTAGAGTCAATAATCCAGTTCACATCGCTATGTGACTAACACTCAAGGTCACATCCCCATGTGACTAACACCCAAAGAGTTTACTAGAGTCAATAATCTAGTTCACATTACCATGTGATTAACACTCGATGAGTTCTGGGTTTGATCATGTTATGCTTGTGAGAGATGTTATAGTCAACGGGTCTGAATCTTTCAGATCCGTATGTACTTCGCAAATTTCTATGTCATCTTGTAGATGCAACTACTACGCTACATTTGGAGCTATTCCAAATAACTGTTCTACTATACGAATCCAGTTAACTACTCAGAATAATCTGGATTAGTGTCAAAGTTTGCATCGGCGTAACCCTTTACGACGAACTCTTTTACCACCTCCATAATCGAGAAAATTCCTTAGTCCACTAGTTACTAAGAAAATTCTAGCATGGATAATAAACAATTATCATGAACAAGGAAATATAATAATAACCAATTTATTATTGCCTCTAGGGCATATTTCCAACACGTGAGGCCCTTGGGTTAATGGTTGGGCTGACCGGGGCTTGGTCCAATTTCGGTGCAGACCACCATCAGTCCATGGCGGTGCCTCCTTCGAATCGCGGTGACGCCTCCGCCGTGTGTGTCACGGCGTTCCTTTGGCAGAGGGTTGAAGCTTCGCGGTGGTTCTCTGTCGACACCTCTTCATTCTCTGGCCCACCTCCTCGATCGGTGGTGGCGGCTCCGTCGCCGTGGTTGTTGTGGCAAAGTTGATCGTTCCCCTGCGGCGGCTACTTTTGGCGGTGCATCTTTAACGACACTGCTCCGGCCACAGCGGTCTCCGGACATGTGGGGCTGCGGCGATGAGGTGGCCTTCTGCGTGTGCGGTGCGGGCCACCGACATTGCGATCCTCGGTTGATGGTGGTGATTTAGATCATATTGGCCGGACGATGGTGACTACTGACTGTTCTGAAGTGACTTCCTACGGATCCACGGCAGCGAGGTTATCGAAAAGACTTCCAGAGGTTTTATCTCTTGATCTGGTGGATGACTTTCTGTGTTGTGTTACAAATTATGGACAACAACTTAACGCACAGGAATGTTTTGTGGAGTGGCGGCGGTCAAATTGTAGCTGCTGGTATTGCGGAAAAGTGGTGGCGACAACATATGCGTGGCTTTGATGGTGGTGCTATGAGCACCTGGTCTTGAGCTTTGGGACGAAAACCTAGGTCAGACCTGAGTGGTCATACCTAGCAATGGCGATGTTTTCGATGTCGTTACCATGTTGGAGGCATTGCTCGGATATGTTCAGACTATTTTGGGGGGGGGGGGGGGCGACTTTGATTATGGCCTTTGTGGTTGGATCCGGTGATTGCGGCACTTGAGTGTCACTTCCTTCCTGAAGGCGTTGCTGCTGAAGATCATCGACCTCCATGTGATGTCAATGGTTGGTGAGGATATGGTCTCAGTTGTAGTTTGTCGATTGATGATATGATCGCTTTGGAGCTTTTTTTTCTTTTTTCCACGCATGTGGATAGCTTTTGGTCTTGTGACCTTGCTATTTGTTGGCGTGTTTTTGCATGTGTGTGTTGGGTTGGCTGTGTACATCCTGGTTATCCAGAGCCCGGGTGTGTGCTCGTATTGTATCTTCTTGATGCTTCATTTGAGCCAATAAAATTCACCATTTATCAAAGAAAAATTATAAAGCGAGGCAAAAGCCTAATTTAAGAGAGCGACGGCGAGGACCACTTCGTAAACACCTTGTATACTCTGGAGTCGTCTCTTTTTGTGCATGAGTAACAATAACCTTGAAACGATGTCAAGATATTTTATATGTCATTCACGTTAGAGATATCTACCAAGATTCTTAAGGATACACATATATTATATTCATGTAAATTTAATAAACTAAGCCGAGAAGCCATGCGACATCTTTTCTTTCCCTAATTAGTTACTCGGAACTAAGTGATTTTGTACAAATATATCTTAGTGCACAATGTATCGAAAAGATATTGCGCGAATAATGTAATGTGTATTTATAACTTATCACATTATTTTAACTAAAATGGTTATTTGATATAAATAAGTATAAATGTTTAGTATAAATTTGACAACGTTAAAATCTAGCACTAGTGGTCGCTATCGTGGGAGTGGGAGACCACACTAGAATCGCCTTCGAGCTTGTCTACTTTGAGAAGAACGTTCTGCCTTGCCTCTCGATTAAACTTCATGATTTCGTAAAGTTGTTTCTCCTCAAAAAAATTATTGAATATGTGAGGCTTGAACCAGGAAAATAACATGTTTTAGTATCTAGATATATATGTGGATTAACTGCTCTCGGAGTGCTCTAGACTGCATAATGAGATAACACCAGAATTCAATGGCGATGTTATTTGTACGGAATGGTTGTTATTTATAATAAAGTGTGCATATTCAGATTAGTGGCGTCATCTATGACAATAACTTGTTTAGTTTATATGTTTCTTCATAACATGCTAGTTTTGTATAAGTACAAATTAGCTTTTGTGTGTGTGGTTCAAGTATGAAGAAAAAGATATGGTGCATTCTCAACTGTCTCACTGTATCCTAATTTTACCTATTTCTTTGTTGAATATTGTTAGTCACATCAAAATAATAGAATAGTAATGAACTTAGTTATATAATATAAAAAAGGCTATCATTTGGTTTATGCGTCTTTTCTTCTTCACTAACAATTGGAACTTTGGTCCTAGAATTGTGTGGATTTTTCCTCAACGTGATTCATCAACTTGTCTTCTTCTAGTTAAACCAGAATCTGTCAAATTATAATTTGGATATATGGACATATTCAAGTTGGTTTTCTAAAGTTTTGATTTTGGTAATAGCTATTTGAGATTCCCAAAACCATCGGGAGAAAAACACAGCCTGAAAACTTCCCAAAACTAGATGGGAAGCTCCTAGAACCTTCCAAAATCGATCACAGGAACACGCTCCCAAAGCCTTACTGTGCTGGGCCGCTCGATGGTCACTGTTAATAGTGCTCACCATAAGCAAGACATAGCAGTTGGTAGGCTAGATAAACAGTACTGAGAGGCCTATTACAGAATATATATTTTTTGTAGTCTCAGGCTTTTGTGCTACAGTAGGTAGCGTGGCAAGGCATGCCAGCCCACCTTCTGAAAGAGAACTCGGCGAAGTTACCTTCGCAGGCCAGTGGCCAATTGAGTCATGTTTGAGGAGCAATCCCGAATTACTTCTTTCGCTGGTCCATGTGGATGCGAGCCCTTTGCATGTGCATTGTTCGTCTCTCTCTCTCTCTCTCTCTCTCTCTCTCTCTCCAGACTGGCACATGCATGTCTTAAGTCAACATATACATGCCTACAATATCTTACCTCTCTCCTCTAACTTCATCACTTTTCATTTTCTTTTGACATTTTAGATGGTACATATCTTTAAAACCAAAATCTCGTTTATGAAACACATATTTGAACTAGAAATTTCTACAACTATATAACAATCAAACACAATAAACAATATGCACTTTAAGTTTATGTTCTCTTATTTTTAGTAAAAATATTTACGTTTCACACAATCAAATCTCATTGAAATATACTGCAACGCATTCTCAGAACAATGTTTGTGGTACCCTCTAATTAAATAGAGGAATTAACCACTTACCTTGAAGCTCCCCCATATCAATGACGTTTGTTGACCACAGTTGTCATGTTATACTTGTTTTAAAGCTAGGACCCATACTCTAGTCAAGGTGTTGTTTCCTTGGAAGCATTAATCATCACTCTAGATGTAGAAGACACAATTGAGGCAATCAGGCATCTATCGCTCGTATACTCGATCTAGCCCATCTCACCCCATCATCCATCAGTTGTCGATAAAAGGAAAAATCAGTCCTGCCAGAGTGAAGCAATGCATGATATATCATTCCATTCACTTGCATACATATGTAGCAATTAGCATTGTTCTGGCCGACGATCTTCTGTGGTCCGTCGATCTATCAGAGCGGTGCACTTTACACGTTGTGGTGGGCAACCACTTTTACAAGCAAACAAGCTTTGTTTTGCAGTAGCAGCGTTAGTGCATGCATGCCTTTTTTTCTCTTGTGTTCTTGTAGCGTTCTAAAGTGTGTGCAGAAAGTTTGTGCAGGCGTGTGTGTCCAACTGCTAACTGCTAGTAGTGGGTGAAGTAGTGATCCATCCATCGACCAGTGTGCATAAAAGGTGCAGGTTGTGATCTGCTTCTCCAGAAGCAGCACGCACACACGCACCCAGGAAACACCTCCAGCAAGCGTGTCATGGCGCCTCCTCCCCAGGAGACGACCAGGTGCGTCATCCATCCAACATGAATTTCGCCCGAGAGAATTAGCGAGCTCCTCTGATTTGATTTGCACTCACGTCCTGCTTGCATGCATGTAGACAAGCCTTTGAATTGTTGGTAGCGCTGGTTATGAAAAAAAAATCTGGATTCCATTTGCGAGAAAGACATTCTTCTGGACTCCATCCAAATGCCGATGTCAGTGTTGCGAGAAAAAAATATATACAAAAAACCTACTGGTCAGTAAAATTCATAGACATGGGTAACGAAAAGCTGCAGACCCTCATATAATGTTCTGCATGAATGTTATTAAGCGGAAAAAAGACATTAACAGGATATAGTACAGACCAACTGAACAAACTACAATAACGCCCGAGTGGCTGAGTAGGAACCAGACCTGACACCTTCACCTGAAGGATACAACCTGTGCTCCATTTGCCATAAGTTATCATGTCAAAAAGGGAACCATCTCATACATGGGCGGGTGTGTATCAATAGATTATTCTGCACACATTAGTTAACTGATAAAAGGGAACCCTCGTTGAAAGTTCCTCACTAATGGTCATTATCTGCAGTTTGGTTAGCTATGCCCTGCTTTTCCTTTGCCTTTTCATTTGCCTTTCCCTGCTTTCACTTTTCATTTGCCTTTGCCCCGTGCCAGCCTACCACCACGTTGCAAGTTCTTAAATCTGTTCCTAATACGCGTACACCGCCACCTTTGAACAAATTCTTAAATCTGTTCTTCCAACTACGCGTACAACCATCTCCCAAGAAGTTCTTAAGTCTGTTCTTCCTACTACGCGTACCACCATCTCCCAAGAAGTTCTTAAGTCTGTTCTTCCTACTACGCGTACCACCATCTCCCAAGAAGTTCTTAAGTCTGTTCTTCCTACTAAGCATACCACCACCATTAAATCTGTGGTTCCTACTATGCGCACCTCCCCCTATCAGGAAAGCTGCTGCTCTCTCCCTTCACCTTCTGCTTCAGGTGCTCCCTCATCGAGGAGCACACCAGTCACTCCTCGCCTACCATCCATACCGCTTACCTGCACTTTGGTACGCCTTGGTTCAACTTCCCTAGTGGACTAAGTGGCCACCTGCTGGTGCTGCATCGATTAGTTAAGGTACGTAATTTCGTTCCTTGCACCTTTGCTTAGTCAAGCGGATGGAGGATCTTACTTACTACAGCATAGTTTCACTTACTAAAATTAACGTCAATCGGCGACATCAAATGCGTTGTCTTTCTTCCTAAGTTGCATGTGTGCTTGTCAAATGTCTATTTATCTTTTTCTTCCCCTTATAAATTTGATTTGTTTGATCAAATTATCTGATTCCATTACAGGTCTCTTTCTTTCCAAGTTCAAAGAAAGCTGTTTCTGATATTACCACTTCAGACACTTCTAGTGAACTACTACTGCCATATAATATAATAGAAATGGACCATATGGAAGTCAGTGTGCTACCTGATGACCTGATTGTGGAAATCCTCTCCCGGCTGCCGCTGAAGTCTTTTTGCCGCTTCAAATGTGTTTGCAAACCCTGGCTTGCCTTCTCCTCTGATCCAAACTACCGCAAGAAGCTGCCGAAAATCCCCACTGGTCTTTTCTGCCAGTACCAAGACTCCGATAAGAAGGCTACCAAGCTTCTTAGCCAGCCCCGAAACGTTGAGAAAATTGATGGAGCACTTAGTTTCTTGCCAGACCATCCGCAACTCGAGCTTATGGATTGCTGCAATGGCCTGGTGCTCTGCATGCGTAGGAGCATGGATTGGAGCAGACGTACAATTACTTGCCACTTCATTGTGTGCAACCCGGCAACACGAGAGTGGACGAGGCTTCCTGATACTCGTCCTTACCAAGAACATGCTGTTTTTGAAGCTATGTTGGCTTTCCACCCATCATGTTCACCACAGTTCTATGTCTTCAACTTTAAACGGAATACTTTTTCATTCTTGAGTGGGCTTCAGGTATTTTCGTCTGACCTTTCCACGTGGCTCGTATATGATGCATGGTGGAATTCCGGGATACACACTGTTGTTGGATACCCACACTTATTCATAGATGGTTCACTGTATCTGTTTAGTATGCGACATAACTCAGTGAAGAGGATCTTGGTATTGAACAGTTTTGAGGCAATGAGTTCTCGCATACCGCCTAATCGTCGAACTATTAAGTTGCCCCATGACCCTTCTGTTGAGCCTGCAAATGGCCTTCCGGTCGGTTTGTACACCAGAGGTTACTTTGGCAAATCTCCGGGGGCCATGCACTATGCATTGCCAGCAGCAGATGGGCTTGCAATTCGGATCTGGAGTCTTGATGTTTCTGGGCCTTACAAATGGACTGTGAAGTATCGTCTTAGTATGAGTGGTGCGTTTGGAAGGGATGACCTTGCTTACTATGACGCTGCTCAACAGTGCTGGAATTGCGCGTATGAAATTGCTGCTATTGACTTGGAGAGGGACGTCGTGTTCCTCTTTGACTGCCATGCAAACAACCTTCGTTCATACACCATCAGCACAGCGGAACTTCAGGAACTCGATGACATTGAACAAGATCATGAGCATGTCTATGACAAGTTCTACCACTACGTGGCATGCTACTCAAAGCTTCCAACCTATGCGCCTATACCTCAGCCATGTTTGTTGGAAGCAAAGAGGCCTGATCGGCGGACGTGGCGGTCGAAGCTGCTAGCAATTGTTGCGAAATCAAGCTGGAGATGATCTGTATGTCTTGAGTTTGCGAAACCAGTCCAGCGACTGATGTTAAGAAGGCCTTCTATATCTTCATGTTGCTTCCATTATGTTATTGTATGGGTAAAACTAACACTGTCGGAATGCTGAAAACTCCCTAGTTTCAGTGTAATAATGTGTCGCCAAATTCCCCGGTGCTCTGTTCCTAGGTTCACGTGATAACGTTGTAAAAGTAGAACAAGCATGTTATGCATGTTTCCAGTTCACCAAGCTATGAATGTTCGTGCAGTTTTTATGTGTTGTTTCTACAAATGCGAAATACTTTCTTGTATTATGTTGTCAGACTGTCCATTTCCATTATGATATCCCGTGACCTTTTTTCATTCAGTTGTCTCATAATTGTGGGCAAGGTACTGACTCATTCCTATCCATGTTTTACTTACCGACGCAACGCTAATCCAGTGCCGTATGCTTGAGTTGAGCTTCCCAGGCTTGTCTCACATATGTTAACATGCAGGCGCCCGGAGAATTGCCATTTCATAAGCTGGGATATGTAGCCCATAAAGCATTTTCATATGATGAGCTTGTAGGCCATTGTGCCAGTGACCTGTAATGTCTTGTTCTGTCTAGAAAAGAAGATAAAAGAAATGGATTACCAGCGGCAGAGATGGTGGATGCCGTGTCATCCTTGTTTTGTAGTTAGTCATTGGCATCAATTGTGTATCACATCTTTCAGTTATGTCTCTACTAATAGTTTTTTAATGTCGGTGGTGACGACAGTGGACGTGCTGACTGTGGCGGGTTAGCTGCATGACTATGGCAGCATGATCATCTCCTCTGTGCCTGACGAGCTAAAAACGGGAGCCTGGAGAACCACCTCTTCAAAGTTTTTCAGTAGTCGACCTTTTCTACTGAATATCACCTTTTTCAGTAGTCACCACTTCAAAGTTTTATGCCGACTTGGTCCACAAAGTAGTGCATCACATATTTTGTATTAAGAACCATAGTTTGTAGTGATGTACAACTATCGACACTAGCACATATTATATATTAAGAACCGTAGTCCGTAGTGCTGGCCAACATCGACTACTTAATTTAACTTGTCTGAACCTACACAATCTTTTGCTGTTGATGCCTTTAATAATTCTTGCCAAGTCAATTTGAAACAGAGGGTCAAAAGTAGGCTCCTTAGCTAGAGAACAGGCAAGGGGTTGGTTGAGATGAAAGTTAATCTAAATGTCAGTGTCAATGCCGCAAGCCGCAAGAAAAAGTAAAAATGAGCTGCTGGTTAGTAAAATGGCAGTGAAAACCTGCAGACCCTCATATTGTTCTGCATGAACGTTGTTAAGAGGAAGAAGCCATTGACAACAGGATATAGTGGGAACCAACTGACATAAGATTGGCATTATAATCACTGACCAAAGTGAAGTTCCTCCCGGTCATTATCTGCAGTTTGATTGCCATTGTCTTTGCTCTGCTTTCCCTTTCAATTTGCCTTTGTCTTTGCCTTAAACCTACCAGCCAGCCAGCTTCCAAGAAGTCCTTAAATCCGTTCTTCCTACCACATGCTACGCGCACAACCACCTTCCAAGAAGTTCTTAATTTATTCTTCCTACTACGCGTACCACCACCTTCCTAGAAGTTCTTAAATCTGTTCTTATTATGCGTATCACCACCATCCAAGTTCTTAAATATGTTATTCCTACTACCCCTACCTCACCAACCAGCACAATTGCTGCTCTCTCCGTTCACATTTTGCTTCTGCTGCTCCTCCATTGTAGAGCACACCCGCCATTCATCTCTCCCCAAGGTTCTCATTCTATTCTACACAGCCCTACCTCTTTACCTGCACTTGAGTACCCTCTGTTCTCAAGTGACTAAGTGGCCACCTGCTCCTGCTGCATCGATTTGGGTCTGCGGTTAAGGTAGGTAATTTTTTTCATCCTTGCACCCTTTTGGTTGGTCAAGCACATTGAATGGATCTTACTTACTACAGCGTGGTTTTGTTACCTAAAATTTGCCTCTATCAGCGGCGTCGCCGTACGTCTACCTTTTCTCACCTGCAAATTCGATTTGTTTGATCAAATGATTGGACTCCACTGCAGGTTTGTTGCTGATATTATCAGTTTGGACTTCGAGTGAACTACTACTACCATAATAGGGGGGATGGAACCTATGGTTGCCGGTACGCTACCTGATGATCTGGTGGTTGAAATCCTCTCCCGGCTGCCGTTCAAGTCTTTTTGCCGCTTCAAATGTGTCTGCAAACCCTGGCTCGCCTTCTCATCAAATCCAAACTACCATGAGAACCTGCCAAAAATCCCCACCGGCCTTTTCTGCCAATACCAAGACCTTAATAAGAAGGCTACCAAGCTTATTGGCCACCCCCGAAACCTGGAGCAAATTGATGGAGCACTTAGTTTCTTGCCACACTACCCACAACTGCAACTTATAGATTGCTGCAATGGCCTAGTCCTCTGCATGCGTAGGAGCATGGATTGGAGCAACCGTAAAATTATCTACCACTTCATTGTGTGCAACCCCGCAACACGAGAGTGGACGAAGTTATCTGATACCCGTCGTTACCAAGAACATGGTATTTGTGAAGCTATGCTAGTTTTCAACCCATCATGTTCCCCACAGCTCTATGTCCTCAACTTTAAACGGGATCCTTCAACTTCGTTCTTGAGCGGGCTCGAGGTGTTTTCATCCAAGCTTTCCACATGGCTTGTGTATGATGCATGGTGGAATTCTGGGATGCCCACTATTATTGGATACCCGCACTTGGTCGTAGATGGTTCACTCTATCTATTTAGTCTGCGGAGGAACTCAAGGAGGAGGATCTTGGTGTTGAATGGCTTTGAGGCAATGAGTTCCCGCGTACCGCCTAATCGTCGGACAATCAAGTTGCCAAACGACCCTTGTATTGAGTCTCCAAATGGTCTTTCCATTGGTATGTACACTCGAGGTTACTTTAGCCAATCTCTTGGGGCCTTGCACTATGCATTGCCTGAGGCTGATGGGCGTTCGATTTGGATCTGGAGTCTCGATGTTTCCAGGCCTGACAAGTGGATTGTGAAGTGTCGTCTTTGTCTGGGTGATGCATTTGGAAGGGACGACCTTGCCCACTATGACTCCACTCAACAGTCCTGGAGTTGCGCATACGTGATTGCAGCTCTCGACTTGGAGAGCGACGTCGTGTTCCTCTTTGACCAGGCAAACAAGTTTCATTCATACGCCATCAGCACCGGGAAACTTTATGAACTCAATGACACTGAACAAGATCATGAGCATGGCTACGACAAGTTCTTTCATTATGTGGCATGCTACTTGAAGCTTCCCGCATCCGTGCCTTTACCTCAGCTACATTCATCGTAAGCGGAGAGGCCTGGTCGGCGGGCATGGTAGTCAAAGTTGATAGCAGTTGTTGAAAAATCAAGTTGAGATAATTTATCTGTCTTTAGTTTGTCGAGTAATACTGGTGTTGGAAGAAAGGAGGGAAGGCTAGTCTAGTGGATGATATTAAGAAGGCCTTTTGTGTATCTTCATTTTTGTTCCATTTGTTTAATTCGTAAGACTCTAAACTGGCACTATCACTACCTCGTCGCTAGGGTTTGACTCCTCGCCAATGGTAGGGTTTCATCCCTCGCCGGCAGGATCGAGCCGCACATCATGCCCCCTCCCTCCCTTCACCCCAATTCCCTCACCCTCTCGCACCCCCTCTTCACCGAAGAACACGAGAAGAGGCTGACTGCCCTCCCCGCGGCTACCGCCGGCGAAGATTGGGCGCCATCCCACCTCCCAATCCTCTATGCGGGTGCCTATAGCCACGAGGCCACGTGGTTGTTTACGTCCTCTAGCTCACCTCTCCGCCATGGCCGCGGCTTGATCTAGCCATGCATCTCCTCTGAAGGCAAGGTGATTGGGCATCTAAATGAAGGAAATATGCCCTAGAGGCAATAATAAAGTTGTTATTTTATACTTCCTTATTCATGATAAAGGTTTATTATTCATGCTAGAATTGTATTGATCGGAAACTTAAATGCATGTGTGAATACGTAAATAAATACCATGTCCCTAGTATGCCTCTACTAGACTAGCTCGTTGATCAAAGATGGTTAAGATTTCCTAACCATGGACACGTGTTGTCATTTGATAACGGAATGATATCATTAGGAGAATGATGTGATGGACAAGGCCCATCCGTTAGCTTAGCTTAATGATCGTTCAGTTTTATTGCTATTACTTTCTTCATGTCAAATACATATCCCTTCGACTATGAGATTATGCAACTCCCGGATATCGGAGGAATACCTTGTGTTCTATCAAACGTCACAATGTAACTGGGTGATCATAAAGATGCTCTACAGGTATCTCTGAAGGTGTTTGTTGAGTTGGCATACATCAAGATTACGATTTGTCACTCCGAGTACCGGAGAGGTATCTCCGTGCCCTCTCGGTAATACACATCATAAGCTTGCAAGCAAATGACTAAGGAGTTAGTCACGAGGTGATGTATTACGGAACGAGTAAAGAGACTTGCCGGTAATGAGATTGAACTAGATATAGATATACCGACGATCGAATCTCGGGCAAGTAACATACCGATGGACAAAGGGAATTACGTATGTTGTCATAACGGTTTGACCGATAAGGATCTTCGTAGAATATGTAGGAGCCAATATGGGCATCCAGGTTCCGCTATTGGTTATTGGCCGGAGAGGTGTCTTGGTCATGTCTACATAGTTCTCGAACCCGTAGGGTCCGCACGTTATAAGTTATGTGATTTGGTGACCGAATGTTGTTCAGAGTCCCGGATGAGATCACGGACATGACGAGGAGGCTCAAAATGGTCGAGAGGTAAAGATTGATATATAGGACGATAGTATTTGGACACCGAAAGTGTTTCGGAGTGTACCAGGTACTTATCAGGTCACCGGAAAGGAGTTTCGGGCACCCCCGGCAAAGATATGGGCCTTATGGGCCAAGAGAGGGAGCACACCAGCCCACAAGGGGCTGGTGCGCCCCTATAGAGGCCAGCCCTATGAGGAGGATATGGAAAGAGGGAAGGGAAAGGAAAGTGTGGAGTAGGACTCCCCCTCCCCCCCCCCTCTTTCCTTCCCCCTTCTTCTTACAAGGAAAGGGGGCGCAGGAGGGCAGGAGCCCTAGGGCCGGCAGCCAGCCCCTTGGAGTGCGCCCTGGCTGCCCTATGTGGGGAGGGAGCGCCACACAAGGACACAACATTGTCTTAGCCGTGTGCGGTGCCCCCGTCCACCGTTTACTACCTCGGTCATATTTTCGTAGTGCTTAGGCAAAGCGATGCGGAGATCACATCACCATCACCAAGCCGTCGTGCTGTGGAAACTCATCTACTTCCTCACTCTCTTGCTGGATCAACAAGGCAGAGAACATCACCGAGCTGAACGTGTGCGGAACGCGGAGGAGCCATGTGTTCGGTACTAGATCAGTTGGAGCGCGAAGAAAGTTCGACTACATCAACCGCGTTGTGAAACGCTTCCGCTTATGATCTACAAGGGTACGTAGACACTCTCTCCCCTCTTGTTGCTATGCTTCTCCATGGATAGATCATTGCGTGTGCGTAGATTTTTTTTTGTTTTCCATGCAATGTTTTCCAACAGTGGTATCAGAGCCAGGTCTATGCATAGATGATATGCACGAGTAGAACACAAAGAGTTGTGGGCGGTGATAGTCATACTGCTTACCACCAACATCTTATTTTGATTCAGTGGTATTGTGGGATGAAGCAGCCCGGACCAACCTTACATATCTACGCACATGAGACCGGTTACACCGACAGACATGCAACTAGTTTTGCATAAAGGTGGCTGGCGGGTGTTTGTTTCTCCTACTTTAGTTGAATTGAATTTGACTACGGCCGGTCCTTGAAGAAGGTTAAAACAGCAAACTTGATGAAACGCCGTTGTGGTTTTTGTGTAGGTAAGAACGGTTCTTGCTAGAAGCCCGTAGCAGCCACGTAAAACTTGCAACAACAAAGTAGAGGGAGTCTAACTTGTTTCTGCAAGGCATGTTTGCAAGACAGTCTGATGTAGATATACTAATGCTGCTATGGTGTTAGCTATTCATGTACTCCCATCTCCAAAATAAAAGGCATAAAGTTTCGCTATAAGTCAAAGTTTCTAAATTAGGCCAATTTTGTACAAAATAATATCTACATCTACAATACCACATAAATAATAATGGATTCATCTTGAATTATATTTCCATAATGTATTTACTTGGGATTGCAGATATCGATATTGTTATCTGTAAACTTTATCAACTTAAGGCAACACTTATACACCTTATTTTGGGATTGGTGGGAGTATTATGCTAGGACATCATATAATGCTCATCATACCTGGTCTACTGCCTTAAGCTCCTCGATTATATCCTTTGCATTAGGTCTTTTCTCCATGCCAGGGTCCACACATTTTAGGGCTATGGTGACACATTGTCTTACTTGTTTGGTATATTTTTCCACTGGTTTATAGTTTGGTGTGGTTACAAATTTGTTCTTCCAACTCTCAAGCACCTGTAAAGTTGCAACAGTGAGCTTGAATAATTGTATATGCACAAAATCTAGATTAATTCATCTTACTTTCTCCGTGAACTGCCGGAAAGATGGATCAGTATGGTTGGGACTATGTTGCTGGAAATATGAATAGTCCCATGGATAGTCCCTACCACCTGTGATTATCTCTATGACTATGACACCAAAACTGAAGATGTCTACCTTGTATGATACTACACCTCGGACTCTGTACTCTGGTGCCATATATCCACTGCAACATAATACATAAGTAAGAAGCACTACAATCATAAACAAAGAGATGCAAAGTAACAGAGGGAAATATAAAACAAGAGTTGCAAGAGGTGTACAGTGTTCCCTCTTTATTATTAGTGAAAATTCGTGATTGTTGCTCGCCAAAGATCCTCGACAAACCAAAATCAGCTATTTTTGGCATCATAGTAGAGTCCATCAATATATTTTCAGGCTTAAGATCCAGATGAACCATACGGCATTCTTCATGAAGGAAATGCAGCCCGTTGCAAATCCCCTTGATTATCTCGTATCTTGTATTCCACTCAAGGCCCGAAGATTCATCTGCCGAAATTGTTTAACAGAAAATATTATATCTCTATCTTAAGCCAGCGCAATAAAGATAGAGACCAATCACGTCCTTAGGCTAGTGACACTACATAGTTTGGGCTCTGTTATATGGAAAGACATATAGATAGAAACAAAGTACAAGTATAGTGTGTCCGTACTATACCAGAAATATGTTTGTCGAGGCTTTTGTTGCATACATACTCGAAGCAGATCAACCTTTTTAGTTTTTCAGCGAAAACACGCTTCCCACTACCACTCGGGAACTCCATCGTTTCCCAAATTGATTCTGCATAGTAACCTAGTAACTGTACTACATTTGGGTGCTTAATCCCCATGAGATAACATACTTCGTTCTGGAATGCATCCTCTTTTAAATGTATGTCAAAAAGCTTCTTCACAGTAACAATGCTCCCACTTGAAAGAACTCCCTGTGTTGTAAATTAAAACTCTCTTCATAGTATGCATATGTATGTTTAATTAATTAATTATTATTATTTAGTCTTGCCAACATTTAAAACGTAGAGTTAAAAGATATGATTGTACCTTGTATACTTCTCCAAAACCACCTTCACCAAGGATTGACTCACTGGAAAAATTACATGTGATGGCCTTCAAAAAGTCTAGTGGAAAAGACATTGGTGTTCCATCTGAATCCTGTAGCTTCTTCTCTAATTCATAATAAGGTCTATCCACCTCAGCTGGCATGTATTTTTGGGGATTCATAGTCCCGTATACAACCATCAAATTCACCTCATCAACAACTTCACCAGCCTCTTGATGGAACATGTTTTCTGTGATAACCTCATCTCTAAGACCCTCACTCAGTTTCATGCTCTGCACGATGAACTTGTCGGCATGGTCATGCTCACGAACATCTCGTGCTTGCACTTTTATCTGCACGTGATACTTGGATTCTGGTTGCACAATGCCTTTGTCTGGCTGTGCGCTGTATTGTATGCTTGGCAGTTGGATGTTGAAGGCAATGCAATTACGTGTATTATTGGTTAGCTCAATTGAGCATGATATCTCCTTCTTAAGTACAGAAGGAAGCCATAGTTCAAGCGGATTAATATCAAGCATGTCATCTTCATCGAAACAAGGGCTTATCTGCGAGGAAAGAGCTATATGTGTTTAGATGATGATGTATACTCTCCATATTTTATAAGTACATTTGTAAGAATGCAAAAAGTTCTACATGTATTTAAACTAAACAACTACATGTATTTAATCTAAAATAAAGTTTGGCCGAGCACACCAAGTGTCCCAAATTTGGGTTTTTTTCTACTGTTAGCCCAACTAACCAGTAATTCAGGCCAACTAGAATAGTTGTCAAACAAATATTTGGGACTATGCTAACCTAGCAGGGTTAAGATTAGCTAACCTATGTATTTTAGACTAGAACCAAATTAACACAGCTTTACAGTTGAATAACTGACTGTTTCACACTTGATTGGCTCTCTGGTCTCAATAATACTATTCTCTCTTTTGACTCCAGATGATCGATGCATCTCTTTCCACATTTTGATTACAATGTATCTTGAACTAGCTAGCTTACCTGGCTTAGACTTCTGACTATTTCCGATATGGATGGTCTATGTTCCGGTTCTTGTTGCCTGCACTGCAGTGCTATTTCAAGGCATCTAGTTACTTGCTGGTATTGTAGTAACGTTGGTGGTTTATTCCACCTGTGTCTCCACCTTCGAAGTACCTACATTTAACCAATGTTAATTATTTGTGATAACCCCATAATCTTACAGCGCAAACTCTATGTCCATGTAATGGTGTGTGTATCCACGGTAGCGCATCAGTTCACGTCAACACCAGGAAAATAAAAACATCCACCCATGTGGGATATATATATCCAGAAACATGTGCTTAAATTACATGTGTTAGTCAGCAGGGTAGTATGAATATTAAAGTGTGAAACTATTGTGCAAAACATCATCATCATTCTAAAAAGTGAGAGAAATCGCCCTTACATTATTCTTATCAGGGACGGACATACACCCCGTCACTAATTCAAGAATTATGGCACCCAAACTATATATGTCAGACTTGACTGAAATTTTGCCAGTGTTCTCGTATTCCGGCGCGAGATATCCTCTGCAAAAGAATACGAAACAAAATAAATGTAGGGTTGTAGATAGACAAAATGTCAGTTAGCTGGTGGTTCTTCTGATGCATAGCTTACCGTGTTCCAAAATGTTGACCCATAGTAGTTGAGTTTTCATTTGGTCTTGTCAAACCAAAATCCGTAATTTTGGGGACCATATGATCATCTAGTAATATATTTGCCGGTTTAAAATCCATATGAGAAATATTCTTTTCCTCGTGAAGATAACACAGACCCTTACAAATTCCGGTGATTATCTTATAACGTGTTTCCCATTCAAGTCCCCTTAATTCGTCTGTAGAAGAATATAGGCATAAAATAAAGCAAGGGGTTATGTTAAATGACAATATCAAGGAATGATTGAATGCTTTTAATTAAAGTCTGTCACTAACTATTGATCCTGACTTGAAAATTGAGCACTAGTCAAAGCAATAAGGTAAAGAAATAAGAGAACGGCTGCATCAAATGCAAAAGGATGGTACCAGTAATATGCTTATCAAGGCTTCCATTGCTGATGTACTCCAAACAGAGCAATCTTTCTCTCACGTTGACAAGGATAATTTCTCCTGAACCAGCCTCTTTTATCGTCATATAATGTGTATTAGAACAGAAGCCAAGAAACCGGACTACATTTTGATGATTGATGGTCATCAGGCTAATGATCTCACGGCGAAACAGCATGTCATCGACTGTGTGTGCATTCAAATACATCCTCTTGACAGCAACAATAATCCCGTTTCGGAGTATGCCCTGTTGGTCAGCGTATAAATGATGCTCAGAACTAAAACTACAATATCAAAACAGAGTGGCCAAGTTGTGCTTCTATTGGTGGTATTTTTTTGAACGGAAACACAGTAGGAGAGTTTCCTATTGTACAAAACAAGATGAATAAGTGGTACTTTTCAATCGAACCAGTGACATCTTACTGGAGTCGAGATCTTTATATAATTTCTAAATGGTAGGATTACCTTGTAAACCAGTCCAAACCCTCCCTCGCCGATTTTTCTCTCTGCAGAGAAATCATCCGTGATGCGCCGTAACAGTGCTAATGGCAGATCCCTCGGGTTCTCGTCTCCGTTAACTATACGCTCCAGTAGACTTTCCCCCTCCATTCTAGGTACACGGTGCTATTCAGATCTAGAGCATGGAAAAAATTAGTTTGCTTGAGAGTTGAGACAGAGGCGCTTGCAGAATGAAATACATAGCAAATGTAGCAAGGAGATGCGTACCTGCTGGGGGTCAGGCCCTGTACGAGTACGAATGTAGTCTAGGAAGCGCAAACTGGATCTGGAACTGCTCGAAGCGATTTTAGCACATTAAACAAGATGCAAAGATTGTGCTTACGAGTTAAGACTGCAACTGCAGACTAGTAGCTCTGTCTCAAGACGGAACACTGAGTTAGCACTGAAAGTCTGAAAGAGTTGCAATTTTCTACAACCAAAATTACCACTAGTCAGTACGATAGTTACCTCAAGCCCGATGCGTCGATGGGTCCAGCCGGATCAGGTCTTTTTCTCTTGCTTGCAGAGCTTGACCTGGCTGACACACGGTTTCTCAGTCAATGACCATTGTCATAGGAGTGAGTTACCACATTTATGACACATATTACCCCATTTGACGGAAGTTCTATCAAAATACTCAGGCCTCCTGGAAAGAGGATAGGATTCTTATAGGATTTTTTTCTTTAGAACTTTTTGGTTCATAGGAATGGATTTCTATTTTTACATAGGATTGGTTCCTATCCTCCACATTTCATAGGAAAATAAAAAAGAGCCTAGACTCAATGGAAAAATTTCTTTGGTGTCAACCAAATGACATCTTGTTTCCTATTCCTACTCATAGGATTTGAGATACATGTCATCTCATTTCCTACAAGATTCTTATTCCTATGATAATCCTATCCTATGAATCAAAAGAGGCCTCAGATTTTGAAGGCTTTTAACACGGTTTTACTCTGGTCTTGCATTTTTGCTTGATCATGTTAGATAGGATCGGTATTTTGCGTCAATGATTCGCAAAAAATGTGTAAAGAACAGATGGCATCATCAAAGATCATGTCCAGACTTCTTTTGTCCATCTTACACCTGTTCAAATGCTGGCTCAGCCTGAAGCACATGACCAGTGCTATTTTTTAATTAAAATAATTATATTTGGGATATCAAAATAATATAATATACCTATATTTTAAATAAAATATACATTTCTTGTTATTTCAGGCTTTTTCCGCCTTTCAGGCCGGGCTATGGGCAGGAAATGGAGCCTAGGTGTTTTTGACCCTGGGCGTCACCTTACACCTTGCCTAATGGACACGCATCGAAAATGCAGGGTTCCAAAAGTGGTGTTCTAGACGAGTTGCCTCTCAATGGGTTAATTAGTGTCATAAATGCATATCTAGCGGGTAAAATGGGTTAATTAGTGTCATAAATGCATATCTAGCGGGTAAAATGTGGAATTCACTCCTCTTCTATTCTAGCGAAATTACTGCACAGCGTTTTCCTCATACGATGCATCATTCGGTGGTGTTCTGCACTTTGATTTTCATTAGGGCTGCAAGAAAAACTTGAGCCTCGTGAGCCGTTCGAGATCGTTTCATTTATTTATTTATTTTGCTTGACTTGGATATCGATTCAAAAAGAAAAACATAGCTCGGTCAAAAAATGAACTGGTTATGAACCAACACAAACTTGCTCGATTTTAGCTTGGTAGCTCAGTAGTACTAGTGTCAAAAATGCTCTTATATTATGGGGCGGAGGAAGTATAACTTAATTATGTTGAATGATCCTGTCATATATTAAAAGGAAAACGGAATTATCATATACATTGTGTGTGTGATTTTTTTCTTCATTTTATGTACAACCAAACATAAAAAATAATGGACATGAAGCAAATGTAGGCTTTAAAAAGACATGTGCTAAGTACTTGCCCAGTTGACCAGCTGACCAGTCAACCATTGACTTTTTCTATAAAAAAAATGAAAAAATGTGAATACAAAAATAGTTCACGAAATTGAAAAATCTTTATATATATATTTTGAAAGGTTTATGAATCCAAAAAAGTTTACATATTTTGAAAAATAGTTCATGAATTTTAAAAAGTTCATTGAATTTGGAAAAATATTTATCTAATTTTATAAAGTTCATCAATTTACAAAAAAGGTTCATGAATTTTTTTAAACTGTGGATTAAAAAAAACAAAAAAGGATGAGAAAAGAGAAAAAAAAGGATAAACCGAACTGAACAAGGATATAAAAGAAAAAAGCGAACTATCTATACACCAACAGGATGATGGCCCGATGGTTATAGCTTAGTGCTCGCAACGAAGGGGTTGCGACTCGCCTCCCTCACCCTGCGTGGATTTGGATTGGCCTCTCATGAGGCATGACACATGCGAAAATATATGTGTGAGGAGGTTTTGGTGGGGGAGCGGGGTTTGGATTCAGTTTGCATTTATAGGGTTTGCCTTTTCAAGAATCCCCTCTCTTGGATCCGACTTGTGGAGGCATTCGGGGTCCTCATATCCGCCACATGTATGTACCGAGTTTAAGAGGTTCTCATATCCGCCACATGTTTGGGCTGACTTTGCTGGCCTAGTAGAATGACATTTTTTTTCAGTCCGAACACTGTTGGAGTTGTTTGTCGGGACGTTTAGGGGGAGAAGTGGGGGTCCAATTTGTAGATCCTCTAACTATGGAGGGGGGGGGTGGTGGTGGTAAGCATGAGAAACCACTCTTTTTTTTAGCAAAACCACTCTTTTTGCTAAAAATGAAAACTAGGATATTGGGCCTTCAACAGGGGCCCACGGATTCGGCCCACGCAGCAACGGCCCGGCCGCTGCGTGCTCGATTCATTCGGCCCCTCACGCGAGGCTGGTCTCCGGGGGCCTGCGAAAATATATAACGCAGGAGAGCGAGAGAGAAGATTGGATTCGAGTTGGATTTCTAGGGTTTGCTCATCCTCATCCCCATCCCCTCCTCGTCGCCGTCCGTCGCCTTCCCCACCTCCGGTCGATCGAAATTTGCGATTTTTGATTGATTTCCGGACGGAAGACATGATCCCCAACTCCGTCGACGCCTTCCTCTGATCTCATCCGTCTCCCCCCGAAAAAACCAACCCAGATTCGACATACTATGGTGCGCCGCCGCCCGTCTTCCTCCTCTACCTCCTCGTCGCCGATGCTCCACAAGAACCTCCGCGCGCTCGGCCCCGGCCTCAATCCGTTTGCCCCCTTCGGCATGGGCAACTACTCCCGCTAATCTCCCCCCTCCCCTCCCCTATCCTCTGCTCAATTTCTCCCCGGATCCGATTTGCTTCTTCCCCCCCTTCTCGTTCTTGATTTGATTGGATTGCTCCTCTCTCTGCTTGATTGCTTGGTTGGTTTGGATCTGCTTGCAAGATTGGACAAGGGACCACCATGGTGCAGCTCCGCAGCTCGCTCAGCATGACCCGGGCGCGCGCTCGCGGCGGTGACTCGGACGACGCCGACGACCGCGGCTGGAACCAGCTCCACGTCGCCGCCCGCAAGGGCAACCTCAAGGAGGTATGAGCTGCTCCCTCTATCTCCTTATTTTTCCGCCTCACAAGGAATATTCTTGCTGCCACAAAACTAGTCAACTAGGAACGTTTAGGCAAGTTTATGTTTGGTCACACAAGCGCACAAATGGATTTGTCACCCTTTTGAGACACACTGCAACTTGAGTAGCACCACAAACGTGCTACGGATGTGACCGATTAGGAGGGACACGAGACCAAAACTTCGGTACTATGTTGTCGCCTTGTGCAGCCAATTAGAGCAAGTTTGTTTGGCAAGTGCTCTGCCCAATTTAGCTGATTGAGCCAAATGAAGGAACACTCTTTTTGTGTCGAATCACAATAAACCGAATCTGGATGAATGAATGAATTATCGATTGTTTAATCTAGACTCAGTTTAGGCAAGGATATGTTCTGTCATGCGAGCGTGCGAACTTGGATACCACAAATGTGTTGCACATGTGACCGATCAGGAGGGACAAGAGACCCAACAGTGTGGTACCATGGTGTGTCACCTTGGGTGGATAATTGAAGAAGATTGTTTGGCATCTGCCCTGCCCACTTCAGTTATAAGTGCCTACTTTGGCATCCTGTAGATATTAGATAACTGAAGCAAATATTGTTTTGCATCTACCATACCAGTTTTAGTTGGGAAATCCAAATAAGGTTGGCTCTTAGGTTCCTGCTCCCACAAAACTAGTCCACTAGGAATGTTTAGGCAAGGGTATGTTCTGTCAATCAAGCGCACGAATGGATTTGTTGCCCTTTTAAGACAGACTGCAACTTGGCTGCATCCAAATGTGTTGCACATGTGACCGATTAGGAGGGACAAGACACCCAAAAGTGTGGTACCATGTTGTGTCACCTTGAGTGGATAATTGAAGCAAGATTGTTTGGCATGTGCCCTGACCTGTCCAGTTATAACTACCTACTTTGGCATCCTTTGAAACAGATTGCAACTCGAGTACGCATATGTTTTACACATCTGACCAATTAGGAGAAACGACCAAAACTCTGTTATCATGCTGTCACCTTGTGTGAACAGGATTGTTTGCCATTTGCCCTGCCCAATTTAGCTGATTAAGACAAATAAAGAAATACTCTTTGATGTCCTTTAGGGCATGTTGATGTCCAAACTTTGCATCCAGTTCTGCCAAAATGTCCTGGAATTTGGAGCATGTATGTCAGGCTAGTAACTAGTTAGATATGCTGATTGTTTCAAATCTTGTATATGTGACCAATTAGGAGAAACAACCAAACTCTTGTACTATGTTGCTGCCTTGTGTAGCCAATTTAAGAAAAGTTTGTTTGGCAAGTGCTCTGCCCAATTAGCTGATTAAGCCAAATAAAGAAACAACCAAACTCTTGTACTATGTTGTTGCCTTGTGTAGCCAATTGAAGCAAAGTTTGCTTGGCAAGTGCTCTGCCCAATTAGCTGATTAAGCCAAATAAAGAAACACTCTCTGATGTTCTTCAGGGCTTGTATATGTTTCAAAATTGCATCCAGCTTTGGACGAATGTCCTGGGAGTCGCAACATATATCTGAGGCTAGTAACTAGTTAGATGTGCTGATTACCCTGATTCTCATTTGCAGGTCTCCGATGTTCTTTTCTATGTGTTCATCTAGGACTGGTTATAAGTACCAATCATTCTAAGTTATATTCTGTGTCGCATCAATTCTTTTCAGCGGCCTGTTATTCATGGGATCACCTTAAACCAAATCTGCAAGAATGAATGCATGTTTTAGGCTAGATTCTGGCATTCTGCTGTATAGAAAAAATGTAGTTTTGTGTATTCTTAACCCATTGGCTTGGTGACTAATTAATCCCATACAACTTCTCAACTAGAGATTGTTATCTTACTTATTTACTAATCATCCTTGTGAAAAATCTAAAACCGTCATTTTTTCTGATTCTCCTTAGGTGAGACGTCTCCTGAATGAAGGGATGGATGTCAATGCACCCGCATGGGGACCAAAGTCTCCTGGCGCTACTCCGCTGCACCTTGCTGCTCAGGGCGGGCATGTGAAAATCATGGATGAACTACTGGAGCGCGGTGCAAATATTGATGCCCGAACAAAAGGAGCTTGTGGCTGTAAGTTCACTTGTTTTTTTAGTCATTGCCTGTATTGCCAGTGTCATTATTTTTATTGTTGATTGTTCTTCCATCAGTTCTACCTTTCTAAATGTTATTGTTTTTAATTATTTTTGTTATTCTATATGTATTGTCTTGGGATGCCACTCTTAATTGTCTATACATATATGGCCAAGCTGTGGAAGTTAGTACATCCAGCATAATTTGTTTCCATTCTTTTTCTATGTTACATGACTAGGTATGTAGATGATGTTTACTTAGTGGACCTGCAGATCTAATCTTGCTCTGTTTTACAGTAGTTGAATGGTGTGTGTTGCTTCATATAGTATTATGTGGACTGAACGCTGTGCAGTACAGTTTTCTGCTATGTAGCTTATATCTAGGTTATATATATATATATATATATATATATATATATATATTGTTTTGGGTTGCTGGTGTTAATAGCGATGCATCTGCTTAATTGACATCCAAACATAGCTTATTTCCATTACATGAGATCTCCATGTTTTATTACTAGGTATGTAGGTGTGGTTTACTTGTAGCTGATCTGTATAGTGTAATCTTGCTCTGTTTTAAAAGTATGTGAACGGTGTGTGTGGCTTCATGTATTAGATTTGGGTTGAACCTCCTGCAGTGCTGTTTTCCTGCTACCTAGCTTATCTAGGTTACTAAAATGCGTTTATTACTACTATCTACTCAATTCAACCTACTTGACCTGTGGAGTCCTAAACTTATTTTGTCTTAATCTAGGGACTCCCCTGCACATTGCTGCCAAGGAAAGAAACAAGAGGGTGGTCAGGTTCCTTGTCGAGAACGGCGCGTTCCTGCCCCCTGACCTGAACGACCACAGGTTCAACCCACCCCTCCACTACTGCTCTGGCCTGGAGTGGGCGTATGAGATGAAGCGCATGCAGGACGAGAGTGACTCAGGCGGCGAAGCTTCCTTCAGCTCGTCCAACTAGTGAAAAGTGATCTATCCGCAGGGGATGCTGCTGATCTTTGGGTTATGAGTGCTTGTTTTTAATTATGAAATCCACCCTTCCTAGCTTATGTGCCGAGCCTGCGAGGAGCTACATCCAAGTGAAAGCAGGCTGATGCTGGTATTGTATGTGTATACAAGAATGAACACGGTGCCGTCACGAGGTCCTGGAGTTGCTGCTGTGCTGCCCTGTAGTTTACCTGGTATATTCTGGTACATCGGTGACCAGGCTGCAGTGATCTCAGATTGGAATATCCGTCTCTATGAAGGAACATCCTTCGTAAACATACGTTGTTGAACCTTTGCTTTGTTTGCCGGACAAGTATTGTACATCTGATTGGTTTGTTTGGAACACATGTTTTTTTTGTCTGAAGCTATTGTTGTGTTTATTTGGAAACTTGATTTTGTCTTTTCGACCCAAGTTTCTCTAAACTGGCCTACTGTGTGGCGATTCTCTGATTTCATATCTTGATATGCACATGCTCAACCCATTGTATGCAGCCAAGAAGATTCATTGTTGTTGAAGAAAACTGTCTTGAGTTCAAGATAGATATCTAAGCTGGGGTAAAGTTAAGCAACGATCAATTAAATATGTATCGTTGTGGACAGATGCATACTATACTGACAAGAAAGTGATCGTTTGTGGTCATCCCTAGTATGTATCGTTGTGCACATACATACTATAAACTCCATAACTTATGTATAACTTTCTCTTGACCACATAATGTCAAATTTGAGGAAGTTTGTCAACGGAGCCGCGAACTTGAAGGGGCACCTCCAACCACTACAGGTAATACACAATCATTATTTCCTATGACATTTTTGTTAATTGATTACTTACATATAAGTTTTATTTTCTTGCAGACTTGGTTTTACAAGAAATTCCATATTGATCATACCATTTCCTATTTTCGACATGACAAACCGCTTATCCTAGATTGTAACGAAGCAAAAGTGGGCAAGGTCAGACAAAATAATCTTAGAGAACTACGTATGAGATTGAGAGTTATATGCTTAGTTTACTTGTTGTTATCTGCTTGGCTTTTACAAAAATGATTCATAAATAAATAGTTTTGCAAATAGTTGAGGACCTCATGTGATCTTGAAAGGCATTGCCCAAGGTTTCTCATCAGCCTTCAAAGTCAACTGTAGAATGATACTAGTCAGTAATGTTTTTTAAGGTTGAAACTAATTCTTTCTAAATACCTTTTTTTAAACTGGTTCTAATTTTAACTTGTAGCTTGATGGGACACCAGGCTGCCTAGTGGCCCAGATGATAGAGTTGAAAGTGATTATATCTTCACAACATTCGGAGATGTCTTCACAACTAGGATGGAATAGTATGTTGTCAGAAAGAAACCATCTAATTTCTCAATTCAACGTACGCATTTGTTTTTATTATAATTCATTCTTCCAAATAAGTGCATGACTAATATCTTTTTATTAAAAGGACCATTGATTTTGCTTATGACACAACAACTTTGATGCGGCAAAGAGTTGACAAAGAAATCAAGATAGTTATGTCACAAAATTTGTAACTTTTCTCTTCATGTCACAAAACGTATGCTAACCATTTATCTTTTGAATGTACAAATTAGAAAACCTCAAAAAAAAAAATGTAGCCGCTTCCCTAGCTAGAATGGTATGAAGTCCCATATTGATATTGCTATGTTTTTTTCCCAACTATACAACTAACTTCATAAAATAAATATTTGTGGACCACCAAAGGGAAAAATTGACAGAGGATGTTGTGTAATCAATTGGGAACCGTGGTAAGTTCTTGTTGTCATCACACGTGAAACGCTTCCCAATTTATTCCACAACGTCGTGTCTGTCCGTTTTTCCTTTCTGGGTTCCATAGATGTTTCATTTACCTTCTGTGAAGGACACCAGTTAGCTGTATGGTTGAAAAATGAACGTGCTAGCAATATGGAACTTCATACCTCAAATTTAGTTGCAAAGTTTAGACACACTTTGAAACTTCATTTGTAGAAGTGGCTACAATTTTTGAGGTTTTCTAGTTTGCACGTTCAAAAGATAAATGGTCAGCATACATTTTGTGACAAGAACAGCAAAGTTATAAATTTTATGACATGATTATGTTGTCAACTCTCTTTCCCGCATCAAAGTCATTGTGTACGCCAAATCGATGATCTTTTTAATAAAATGATGTTACTCATGCCCTTATTTTGAAGGATGAATTACAAAAAAGAAAACAAATGCATACGTTGAATTGAGAAATTAGGTCTTTCAAGCGCATAATGGTTTCCTTATAGCGTCGTACAATTCCGTCCAGTTGTGTCGTCAACGAATGTTGCCGAGACATAATTGCTTTCTACAAATGAGGATGAGTTATAACTGTTATTTTTTAAAAATATTTAGAAAGAATTAGTTTCAGCTTAAAAAACATTACTGACTAGCATCATTCTACAAGTTATATAACACATACCTCCATAGTTGACTTTTGAAGGTTGATGAGAAACCTTGGGCAATGCCTTCAAAGGTCACATGAGGTCCTCATCCTTCTGCAAAAATATTTATTATGAATCATTTTTGTAAAAATGGAGCAGATTACAACAAGTAACACTAAGCATATACCTCTCTGACTCCTATGTAGTTATCTGAGATTATTTTGTCGACTTTGCCTGCTTTTGCTTCGTTTCAGTATTGGATAAGCGGTTTGTCACGTTGAAGACAGGAAATACAATCAATGTGGTCGACTCAGAATTTCTCGTAGAACCAAGTCTGCAAGAGAATGAAACTTATATGTAAGTGATCAATTAACAAAAATGTCATATGAAATAATGAGTTCGTATTACCTGTAGTAGTGGGGGGTTCACCTCCAAGTTCGCGTCTCCGTTGACAAACTTACTCACACTTGACGTTAAGTGCTCGAGAGAAAGTTTTGCATAATTTATGGAGTTTATAGTATGTATGTCCACAACGATACATACTATGTGAATGACCACAAAGGATCACTTTCTTGACATTAAGGGAGGGAAGCTCATGCGTGGTTGGCGGGGCAACCACAAAGGAGGGGAAGGGAGATGCTACCCCGTCTGGTTTTTCTCGTGTGTTCGAACCAGTCTTTGTGCATTGCATTTCACCACTTCACAGGGGTAAGACTTGGTTCCTATAATCTCTCCCTAGACCCTACCTTGTGTGGGAGCTTATATGCACTCGGTCTGTCTGTCCTTTTGAGGATTTGGTGATGGGCACAGAGAAACAAAACCTATGGATGAGCTGCCTTGGCTAAAGCCTTAGCCTAAGCTGAAAGCCACTCTTCCTAATGGATGAGTCCTCCTTTTATGAAACATGTTCTTGCTGGCCTTTGCTTGTACTAACTAATGCATCTATTCTTTGCCCCCATCAAAGTTTATTGGGTATTACATCCTCTATAACAAAATGTATGACGTTTTTTATGCCCTATGCAAAATAAAAAAAAACGTACGTATAAGTTGTTCAGGTTGATCAAGCGTAAAATAGATTGATGTAGGGATTAACTAATGGCCGTATATAGATGAAAGGAAGGAGTGTGATGAAAGCTTAATTAGCATGTGGAAGTCTGAACAAGAATTCTGTCCTTCGTTCCCCGTTGTAAAACATGTTCTTCCTGGCCTCTACTTGTCCTCCCCTGACAAGCTAATGCTGCAAGCCGCCGTGAGCGTGTCAACGACATTCTGACTACATCTGATGATGGCTACATGAATGCCATGTGTGATAGGATCAAGATCTCTTTATCTATGGCATGACAAGCTAGATAGATTGTTGTCTGTACTAACATCTACACCCTCTGTTCCTAAATATAAGATGTTTGGCCAGTTCAATTTACATTTATAAACAGAGGTAATACATATTTACACTGAATTGTTTTGCTCTCTTTTGTTACATCTTTTCGGTTGTATGAACACTTAATAATTAGTATATGGACTAGCGGATTCTCTTTGCACCGTTGTTCTATGCAGGGAGGGAGATATAAACATGATTGGTTTATTCATACTTTAGCTTGCATTTTCAAATAGTACGATGAAATAAAATTTTCAAATACTTGGAACAAGCAAATTACAGCCACTTCTGTCGTAACCGCAGCCCAAACAAACGAGGCTCAAGTATGCTAGAAGCTAACTTAGCTTTAGCGAAAGGTAAAGAAGCGTTCTCTTCCCGGTTATCCTTTTGTGTGATATGTTCTTCTGTCTGGCCTTTTGCTTTGTCGTCCTAGCCACTGACAAATGCATCTGTTCTTTGCCCATCACATAGTTCTGAGAATATATAAGGACCTGCTGCGTTCTTGGTCGTGGCAGTGACGAGCACGAAAGCATCGATCTTTGCCGTGGGCATATAATGTCCTAGGGTGCAGCAGCAGGATTCTTTCATGCACCGTACGGTACGGGCGGATGATGTATGCACACCCTCAAACCAGAGAAAAAGCCCATGGTTTATTCCTAGGTGATTCTAATGATCTTTGCCGTCATGTGGTTGTGTTTGTTCTCAATCATGATAGAGTTCTAACGTAGTAAACTGTATGATGATGAACCTTCCCATTACGCTGGACATGCAATGTCCCTTTGTTTTCCATGAAGTATGTGGTTTTGCATGTTGGCATCATTGGATGATGTTCTTCTCAACCGAAACCTTAGATCTTTGCCGTCGTGTCGCGCCAAAAACCTGCATGCACCTATTCATATGGACGAAAAAAGGGGTGATATGTACGAGAAGTCATGTTTTTGGAGGGAACGTGGCGAAGCCCTATAAGCCCCGAGGGGAAATGCCTAGCACCAAACACTTGTTTTGACATCGCGCATTTTGAGAGCAACATTTTCTAACTTGTTTCCATCATACTAACTTGTTTTGAAACGTTTTACATTGTAGGACGGAGGGAGTAGTTCTCAAAATATAAGTCCATCATAGGATGGATGCTAGCTCTAGCAGATGTTCCCCAAGGCTTTGTGCACACTGCACACAGGGAGCATCGATCCGTGCCTTGCCTCTTGCTCTGACTGAAATTCTGTCCCACATTGTGGCACACGCATGCCAAAACTAGCAGTATAAATACCACAAACATATCAGCACAATGCAAACAAATGTGCCAGCCACCGGCATCTTCCTGAGGAGGGGGGCGGGGCTATGGTGCTGTTGTCGCCGGTGAGCCGGGCTGCCGCGGCAATGTACAACTCCAGTGCCCGCCGTGACATCATCATCAACAATGTCACGGTGTGTGCCACCCCGGCGGCCACGCTGGTGGCCAGCTTCACGGTGTCCGCCGACATGCGTACCACGGAGCGGCTCATGGTCACCACAACGGTCCTCATGACCATGCTCGGCACCGCCCTCTTCCTCCTTGGAGTTTCGGGACGCCTCTCGGGCCGGGGCCGCGGCCACTCTACAGCCACCCGCATCTTCTTCCGTGCCTCCTTCGCTCTCTTCCTCCCTTTCATGTCCTACATGTTCTCCCAGGTAAGGTTTAAAATTTTGTTGAAGGAAAAAGAATTACCAAACCTTAGTGAAATATCCAACTTTTTGAGAATTCTTTTGAGTTTTGATCTATAGACGTTCACTCGATTTTAATGGATTTTGACCGAATTTGTATTTGGTTTTAAACTTGTTTGAATCTAGGACGAAATTTTGAGGTTGCATATATTTTGGTACTAGTATGAATTATTGAACTGTTGGAAATTTTGTTGAAATTTTAAACCTTGTTCATAGGCCAAGAGCAAGCCACCCGACACCGGCAACCAGCCCCGCGCGCAGCTCATTCTCCTCTGGATGATCCTCGTCGAGCTCCTCCGCAAGAAGGTCTACGCCATGGTTGCCCCAACCACCGATGCCTTCGCACGCGGCGTCGGCCGCTATAGCTTCTTTGATGCCGTCGAGGAGGCTGCACGCATGGCGTGGATTGGGTACCTCATCTACACCTACGTGCATGGCTTTGGCGTCAAGTCCTTCTTCATCATCCTCTGGATCTTCAGCGTCGTCAAGATGTGCAAGCGCTCCATGTGCATCTACCTTGCTAAGCGCTCCTTCGACCTCGCGAAGAACGCTGCCCTCCTCTCCGGCTACATGGTGCAGCTCGTCAACGAGCGTCGGCAATTGCTCCGCGATGACGAACACGCAGTTGGCGCTGGTATCATGAGGGCTTGCAACTATGCGGTCATGGGAGAGAGACGGCTCAAGAGGGAGGTGACGCCCCATGGCTTCAAGATCCAACAAGAAGAAATCAACAAAATTCTCCTTGGAGATGGAAGTCGAAATGGGAAGGAAGAGGCCAAAAAGTCCGAGCTGGTCCGGGTATGTAACATATGGGACCTCGCCAATAGTGACCCCATCTTCCGGTACAATTTGAGCAGGAAGCACAAGTTGGAGAACATTTGCCTTGCCGTCGCACTCTTCAAGCTACTCCGACGGAAGATGGAGCACTTCCACATGGCAGAGGCGGACACCCCACAAGCACGTGATCTCGTCCTCCGGGGACTCCTCGCCCTCGAGGGGCACGAGGACGAGGTTGCCAATGCTGAGAGGGCTTTCGAGGTGGTGGAACTGGAGCTGAGGTTTCTGGACGAGTACTACCAGGCCATCATCCCGTTGGCATTGTCCAAGCCAGGGCTATTCATAGCCAACTTTGTCATCTCCATCGTCTTCATCTTTTTATACTGCATCACCGTGCTCCTCGTCACAGGCAATGGCCACATCTTCAAGGTGCTAGGCTCCCTCTTTCGGGGGCTCATCGGCCTGTCCATCGACATGGTGGTGCAGTACAAGTGCTTCGTCCACCAAGTGAACTTCCTCTTCGGCATGGTTTGCTCCTCCTCCGACCTCATCGTCACCTTCCTCCTCACGCTCACCCTCCTCGCCGTCGAGGCATATGAATTCTTGCAGTACGTGCTCTCCGATTGGTTCATTGTGTCGGTGATGTACACCTATGCCCGAAAGACAATGCTCCAGCAGAAGGGGCATGCCGGGAGGGTCGCCAAGGGCACCCTATGGGCGAAGCACCGCTCCCACGCCGTCATCAAGGTCCACCAGATCACCATGCTCAAGCCCCACTACCTCGACCCGCGTTGGGTGTGGATGCTCGTTTCCCGCCTGCTCAAGAGGCGCCTCGTCGGGCTCCCCGATGCCATCGTCACCGGTGACACAAAGGCGGCCATCGTCAAGGCGTTGAAGGACGTCCTCACCCCAAGCTGCGGCAGACACTTCAGCAACGGCATGGCTACGTTGGAAAGGCAACGCTTCCTTAACCTCAAGTGGGCATGCGACCCCAAGATGAGCACCGCAACAATGATAGTGGTGTGGCACATCGCGACGGCCCTATTTGAGATGAGGGACAAACAGAAGCACCCTCTCCCACCACACGGCCAGGCTGCCCTGACGTTGTCGAGGTACTGCGCATACTTGGTGGCCTACGAGCCGGGGCTCCTCCCGGACAATGAGGCATGGACGAAGAAGGTGTACAAGGACATCAAGGGGGAGCTCAGCAGTTTCTTCCAGAGCTGTTGCAATACTGGTGACCGCCGTGAGCGTCTGGTGAAGTTCGGTCAAGGAGAAGAGGACGAGGAGAAGTCGGCCATGGTGAAGGGTGTCAAGCTGGGGAAGCAGTTGGAGGCCACTAGCAGTAGTGGTGGTGACTTGCTTGAGGATGAGAGAGTGTGGGGGATGCTACTCGAGTTCTGGGCAGAACTTCTCGTGTTCGTGGCGCGCAGGCCATCGGCGGGCCCGGAGGCGCACGCGCTGGCACTGAGCAACGGCGGCGAGTTCATCACCCACATCTGGGCCATGCTCACCCACGCCGGCGTGCATGTCCCCAAGAACCACCACGAGGACCAGGTTCCATCGTGCAACTGCCATCCAGTTTGATCACAGGCTCACGATCAAGGCCCATCATAGCCAGTCTCAACAAATTCATTGCTTATTTGTTGTTGTTTGAAAAGAGTTGCATAATAATACTTGTTGTTGTTATTTATTTTCGTTTTCTTGAGACATTTTCTCTGATTTATACAAGTATGAGCCAGTTGCATAATAATACTTGTTGGCGTAATAATATTGTAATTAGCCAGTTGGCGTAATAATACTGTAATGAGCCAGCTGGCATAATCATGTACTCCCTCCGTTCCATAATGTAAGGCAATTTTACAAGCTAATTTAGCTTGAAAAACGTCTTATATTATAGGACGGAGGGAGTAATGTTCTAGCACAAGACCAGTTGAGATGGCATGGCTACACTCATGCTAGTTGTGCTTGCACATGATTATATCATAAATTCAAAAATATTTGATATGGATGCAGACGTAGTGATTTTAATTTGATGAAATCACAGAACTACTCTATGTGTAATCACAATGCATCTCGAAACATATCCTAAAACTTCCTCCGCTCCGCCGCCCCTCCTGGCGGTCTGGTCCATTCGCCTGCCCCTCAAAATCCGCATCTTCATGTGGCAATGGATCCGTGGCCGGCTGCCGTCGGGAGTTGAGGTTCGCAAGCGCAATGGTCCGGGCTCCGGCATCTGCCCCCTCTGTGATACCCGCGAAGACTCGAACCACATCTTCTTCTCCTGCGTATCTGCTCAATTTGTTTGGAGCTGCTTTCATGAGGCGGTTAGTGAGGATTGGTGCCACTCCAACTTCCCCGACCTCTTCGCCGAGCTTCAGGCCTCGCCGGCGCCTTCTTGCCACATTAGGTGGCTTGAGATTGGGACCCTCGCGTGGATGCTTTGGACTATTCGCAATAAGCTCGTGATTCAGTGCTCCCCTCTTCGACGATCTACTGACGCTCTCTTCAAACTGCCTGGTTACTTGCAGCTCTGGCGGCCGCTTAGCCGCCCTCGGGACCGGGACGCCATCTCCGCCTTCATCGCCGAGATGGTGTGGGGGGGACGAGAGAGTGTGGGGGATGCTACTCGAGTTCTGGGCAGAACTTCTCGTGTTCGTGGCACGCAGGCCATCGGCGGGCCCGGAGGCGCACGCGCTGGCACTGAGCAACGGCGGCGAGCACATCACCCACATCTGGGCCATGCTCACCCACGCCGGCGTGCATGTCCCCAAGAACCACCACGAGGATCAGGTTCCATCGTGCAACTGCCATCCAGTTTGATCACAGGCTCACGATCAAGGCCCATCACAACCAGTCTCAACAAATTCATTGCTTATTGATTGCTGTTTTGAAAAGAGTCGCATAATAATACTTGTTGTTGTTATTTATTTTCTTTTTTAAGTCACTTTCTCTGATTTATACAAGTATTAGCTGGTGGGCGTAATAATACTGTAATGAGCCAGTTGGCATAATCATGTAATGTTCTAGCACAAGATGAGCTGAGATGGCATAGCTACACTCGTGCCAGTTGTGCTTGCAGATGACTATATATCGTAAATTCAAAATATTTGATCTTGATGCAGACATAGTGATTCTTAATTTGATGAAAAATCACAGAGCTACTCTATGTGTAATCACAATGCATCTCGGAACATATCCTAAAACTGAGATCTGGGCAAGGTATCAGCCGTACAAACACTAGGCTGGGTTACCATCCATCTACTCACCCAGCAAGCAAAGCTATTCATTTTAATCTTGATGTAGCAGGAGGATACCCGTCATATGTAATTAATGGATGGACTATTTTCAAATCACGGTTTGGGCGCGAGCGGGGCTACGCTTTGCTCCCGCGGTTCGATAATCTTTGGCTAATATGGTGATCAGTGCGCTTGTGCTGCAGTCATGCCAACATTATTTCTGCCCAACAGCCCAAGGGTGGCGAAACAAGTGGTGATGGAGTTGGGACAATGAATACCTCCACAAGACCCGGTACATAGGTTGCCGGACTCGATATTGTCGTCAAGGGTTGCACTTGGCGACTTGGCGTGCTAGACTTTAGGGCAACAACGACAATCTTCATGGAGGCACCGGCCATGCACCTTATCACGCCATGATTGCAACTCGAGGGAGGCCTTGACACACGAGTAGCTAAAGCCTTCTGCAATGCATGCACACATTTGGTTCCTGCCATACCCATAGGGATGAAGGTGACATGGAGAACATGGGCTCACCTCTTAGCTCTTGGCGTCCAGACCTTCCGTCGAACACGTCCCGTGCGCTCAGGTCAGGTGTCCTCCGGGAAGTGAGGTCGTGGATGGCTGAGGCATGCCGAGGACGACCGTGCGGACGAGGCCAGGGTTGCCAGACGGCCGCGTGTGGCCTCCAACTCTACCGTGGACGGGAATCCCCCCACATTCCTCCCGAATGGGGCGAAACAAAGAGACTGGATTAACTACCGGCCGTTGATAGCTGCGCCGCGATTCGTGCCGAACAGTGCAACCCACCCATACTTTTTTGACAGTATGATTAAAACATTGTATCAATTTTATCTTTTGAACACCAAAGTTAGATCCACGATTTGTTTGCACATTTATGTTTCTGGTAATGAAGCCTTGCAAACAAAACCAATCTTGAATATATTTTGACAAGATTTCAAAATAAGAATAAAAAAATGGGCAGGTGCCCCTTTTTTCAAAAACAAAATATTAATTTTAGAAAAGGTAAAAATATTCATGATTTTTTACAACAAACTTGCACAAGCGTTACACTCGCGTAATTATTTCGTGAAGAAATAACTATCATGGTATATTGGCAAAAAAAGATCAGCACTACATTAGGTCAAACGGAGGTCCCAGGGTTGGCTGTGGCTCTGTATCATAGAACGCGATAAAACTTTCTCTCTCATTTATCCTTGGAGGAAGGGATTATATAGCGCTGGAATTAGGTCAAACGAGGTCCCAAGGCCCACAAGCCTGGCCGGCGTGGCCTGGGCATGTCCCCCGGGTCATAGGAACAACGAGTGTTCTGTGCGAGAAACGATTTCCAAATTTCTAGTATCGCGACGATGATAAATAAATTTGGCCGGGACCCTCAGCACAAAAAGATCTCGCCTCTCCTTTGGGTCGTTGTGAACTTGTGAGCGATGGACGATGGTGGCCTCGCGGGCGGAATCATTGCGGCACTCTAGGACGGCTGCGGTGAGCAGCACAGTGACGGGGCATATCCTCTTTGGCTTCGTTTTGCGGGAAGAAGCCGGAGCTCCACAAAAATCCAACGCATATACTATTCTAGAAAGAAAAAGGCTTCAACGCAATTTTTCCCTTTTGATTTTTTACCTTTTGGCCGTTCTGTCAATGGAGTTTCTTCGAAGCTGGTGGGGTTAGGCTGCGCTGCACGCACGCTACTTGACCGACCGTAACATGGCGTGATACATGTGAGGGATTTTCCAAATGCCCAACATATATGCAGTACTATATGGAAACGTACGTCTCTGTGGCCACATTTCGATTGGAAGTGTATAATGGAGATGGGTTCGCGGTCGGTTGTACAGTTGTACAAATTTGGCCGGGACCCTCAGCACAAAAAGATCTCGCCTCTCCTTTGGGTCGTTGTGAACTTGTGAGCGATGGACGATGGTGGCCTCGCGGGCGGAATCATTGCGGCACTCTAGGACGGCTGCGGTGAGCAGCACAGCGACGGCGCATATCCTCTTTGGCTTCGTTTTGCGGGAAGAAGCCGGAGCTCCACAAAAATCCAACGCATATACTATTCTAGAAAGAAAAAGGCTTCAACGCAATTTTTCCCTTTTGATTTTTTATCTTTTGGCCGTTCTGTCAATGGAGTTTCTTCGAAGCTGGTGGGGTTAGGCTGCGCTGCACGCACGCCACTTGACCAACCGTAACGTGGCGTGATACATGTGAGGGATTTTCCAAATGCCCAACATATATGCAGTACTATATGGAAACGTACGTCTCTGTGGCCACATTTCGATTGGAAGTGTATAATGGAGATGGGTTCGCGGTCGGTTGTACAGATGTACCCCCCCCCCCCCCCCCCCCCCCCCTCCGCGTGCACACTTGAAATAGCGCCGCCTGAGAACGAGCCGGTGGTAAAATCGGCGTGGAGGCGGTTGGTTTCCCAATCGCCGCTCCAAGGTTGCCCTAGACGCCGCTTTTTGAAAACCAAAGTCGGTCAAAATTCGGCCAAACTATGTGCAAAACGACACAAATTTGGAGGAAATTCAGGCGGTTTCATTGAAGACGAGTCAACAACCGCCGGCAAAGGAAAATCGAACGAAACAAACGGCGTGACATCAGCTGGTCGAGAAATAGTTATTTCTCAATCAGCTGAGGGTTGCAGGCGCTCCCTTATTTATTTGATAAGAGATGCCATTTGTCTTCCTCCAAGCAGAATCAAGATTGGTTGCTGGTGGTCGGTCGCTCTCTCACAACCTTAGTCCGACGCTTGCCTTCCTTCCTTTTTATTTATATATAATTAAACCCTTGATTGATTCAACACAATATGCGAGGGAGGGTTGCCTTCCTTAGCCCGATCTCCTCCAAGCTAGGCAGCCAAGTGAGGTTGTCCGTCTCTCGCTCGCCCGATCTCTTCCTCCTGCCTTCCCTCTCGTCTATTTCATGGCGAACAACAAGGATGCCGAGCTCGAGACACCACTTCTCATGCCGGAGGAGGAGGAAGGAGGACCAACGGCCCCGTTGCTGGAACAAGGATCACCGGAGCTGACACCACGTCCACGGCTCCCACCACCCAAGTTTGGGGAGCTCATCACGGTGTTGAGCATCGATGGCGGCGGGATACACGGGCTCATCCCGACGGTTGTCCTCAAATGCCTCGAGGAAAAGCTCCAAGTAAGTCAACCACGTCTCTCTTGAAATGTTATGTTATGTGGTTCGACCAAGTAAGCCGGTCCATCTCTGTTGATGTGATTAGGCGATTGACGGGGAAGATGCCCGGATAGCGGACTACTTCGACGTGATCGCAGGCATGAGCACGGGCGCCATCATCGCAACAATGTTGGCGGCGCCAAACACGAACAAACGGACAAAGTACACTCCTCGGGAAATCCAGGATTTCTATGTCAACAACGGACCTAATATCTTCCCTTCCAAGAGGTAGGTATTCGAGAAACTAAGTTGTCATCTTGGTCGGTAGACAATGTGTAATTAATTCTCACTGTTTGTCGCAGGTGGTGGCGGTGGCCGCTGGACCTGCTAAGCGCGTCGCGGGGGCCCAAGTACGATGGCACGTTCCTGCAGAAAAACAAGATCAAGGAAGTCAGCGGTGAGCACACCCTGAGCAAGCTCGCGGCGCCTACGTTCGACGCCAATAGTCTCGAGCCTCTCATCTTCTCCTCGTTCCAGGATGCCAAGCAAGAACTAGTTGAAGAGGCCGGACCAGAACTGCCGGATGTCAGCATTGGCCCGCCATCGACGGCCACGCCAACCTACTTCCCAGCACACTACTTTGATATCTGGGTCAGTGACATGGAGCAGTCGAAATACCACCTCATCGACGGCGGCAACAACCCCACAATGGCTGCCATATCCAAGATCACCAGGGAGCAGCTTCTCAGGAATCCGGAGTTCCACCCCAGCGGCGTGGATTATATGAAATACCTGGTTATCTCTGTAGGCGCAGGGTGTGCAGTGCACGAAAATGTGCCGGCCAAGCGGGGCGCCTTCAACTGGTTTCACAGCAGGCGCAATAGCCACCGCCCGGTCACCGACACCTCCTCGCACGCCAGCGCCGTGTTGGCCGACTGGCAGGTTCGCATGCTCTTACACAATGGCAACCGCGTGCGGAAGCAGAACTACCTCTACATCCAGGCTCCGGTACGTATGTACATACTCTCTCTATCTCAAAATAAGTGACTCAACTTTATACTAGCTTTATACTAAAGTTAGTACACAGTTGAGTCACTTATTTTGGGACCGAGGAAGTATGTACAAGTGATCAACCACCTTACCCTTCATCGCGTTTAAGTAGCTTATTATGTCCATATATATGTAGTAGTCCCTACAAACTAAAACATGTGTCCGTAGGCACCGTTGTTCGGGGAGGCCATTTTGCCAATGGGCAACGCGACATCGAAGAACATGGCTGACCTGCTCAACATTGGCTACAAGTTGCTGGCCGAGAAGGTGGCTATGGTGGACTTGACCACGGGGAAGTATGAGACCGTCGAGGACGAGAATGCACCCACCAATGATGCAGAGCTCCAGCGCTTCTCCGAGCTTCTAGTCGACGAGCGCAATCTGCGCCTTAAGGAACACCAACGACAACGACAAGGAGAAGAACAGAACGGGGTTCATTTGCTTAACATTATTGAATGATCAATAATATATATTTGTCGATCCACCAACTCATGACCTTAAGGAACAACAACGACGACGGCAAGGAGAAGAACAGAACGGGATTCATTTGCTTAACATTATTGAATGATCATAGTCGATCCACCAACTCATGACCCTTATCATGGAATCTAGATCATTGACCCAGCCAACCAAGCAAAAGTTTGTTATGACTCGATTAGGAGAAGTAAACTACGATGAGAATATCAGAAGGATACAGATCTTTATGTCCCATCGAGGGTACATGGAAGAGGGGTGTGCGAGGAGACCCGATTGCCCTCTCAGCTTCAGTGGCCACCGTGGATGTGGAGTGGACGGCGCAGCTAAGGGCGCCGCTCCTCCTCCAGTGGCCAACCTCCCATATCATGCAACGACAAGTATGATTGAGTGTTGCACTGTTGCTAATTGATCTTATCATATGATCATTGTGTTCTCCCGTTTGCAACGCACATACACATTTTCTAGTAATCAATAATTTATGGTTGTACGTATCAATCATTGCAAAGACCGAGGGTTGATTTCCCTCTTACATTAACAAACAGCTTAGCTACTATCATATTTACAATACTAGCTAGCCCATTGCAGACGTCAGTCAAGATGTGTCATTACATTACACAACAGCCATGTTGCAAATGGTGCTAAAATTGACCGGCATACGATGAGGACGTCTGGCCAGCACTTACACGGACCAATATCCATTTTTTTTAAAGATTATAAGAGTCGTGATGATAGTGCATAACGATGCAAATGGTACACAAATAGATCGATGACGACAATTAGTATCTCATTTTTCTTAAGACGACACAACATTGTCTTATTATAGACCAGGTCCTAGAGTGTTTCGACATGGCACGGCACGTTTCGCCTCTGGCGATTCCGGCGGCGTCTCGCGGTGGCCGGCGTGGTATGAGCCGGACATAAAGGCGGCGGGCCAGCTCGCATACCACCATGGGGTGGTGGTGCCCCCGCTTCCGACGCAAGACTCCTGCTCGTTGAAGAGCGAGGATGTGTGGTGGACTCATGGACCGGTTGAGGGGAGCAGCTGGTTCAGGTACTTCGGACACGTTTCCCTGCCACGTTGCACGTCTCGAGGAAGCAGATGGGTCCACCATGACAAGCACCTTGAAGGCCGCGCATGGTGGGCTCGTCGATCGTGGGGGGTTTACTTTGGGTGGTTGGCAGGGTGAGTTAATTCACTCGCGCTCCGTCTTCAACTTCCTCCCCCACCTTGGCCAATGCGACCAAGTGCGGCGATGGTGCTGATCGAGGAGGAGCAGCTGAGGAGGTTCGCGGGCGGCGATGCACGAAGATGTGCCCGACTGTCCGAGATCGGCTCCTGGTTCAGCACCAGGGTGGAGATGCGCGTGGAAGCATGGCGATTCACAACATCTTGACGAAGGCAGAGGAGGAGGCGTTGTTTGGGCAAGCAAAGCACAAGCACGCTCTAGAGGTGCTTCTGTGGGCGATGGATCAGGCCGATTCACCGGTGAGGGCGACAGTGCAGTGGTGGGCGGCGTGCGTTTCGTTCGACACCCCCTGACCCGTGTGATGTGGGTGATAACGCTCAGACCTCACAGGTGATCCTCGCCCTCCCTGCGGCCGGGTCAGCGCTAGCTCCGATGGTGATTCAGCAAGAGGCGGGGGCTGCGCGCGGTCCGAGGACGTCGTGGCAGCCGCCTCATCATTCTGCTCATCCGGCACCTCCGACACCTACTCCCGCTACTCGCCGCTCCGCATGCCTCGCCAGGGACAACGCCTGAATTCCAAGCTAGCCAGCAACTGCTTCTCGATGTTGGTGATACGTCTTCAATGTATCTATAACTTTATTATTTCATGCTATTATATTATCAAACTTGTATACTTTATATGTTATTTTATATCATTTTTTAGAACTAACTTATTAACCCAGTGCCCAGTGCCAGTTGTTGTTTTCTGCATGTTTTTGGTCCACCAGGTCACCATGCTGAAGCTCCACCCACGTCGGGTGTGGATGCTCGTCTCCCACCTTCTCAAGAGGCACCTCATCAGACTCCCCGAAGCCATACTGACCGGTGATGCCAAGGAGGCCATTGTCAAGGCGTTGAAGGACGTCCTCACCCCCAAGCTGCGGCATATAGTTCAAAATGTTTCCAATCTCATGACTATTTTAAAATTCATAAATAATTTCCAATCTCATGACCGTTTACAAATAAACGTTTCCAATCACATGACCATTTTAAAATTCATAATCATGAACAATGTTCTGAAGGACGCCCTAAATGGGCCGACTAATAATCATGCAGGTTCTTGTAAACCAGTTCTTGCCCATTTGTATTTTTTCAAAAATATTATGTATACATATATTCCAAAAACTCAATGTACTTAATTTTTATAAAAAATATTCAACAAGAATTAGAAAAATGCTAATGTAGTGTAAGTTTTGTTAGTGTAATTTTTTAAATAGTGATAGCATTAGAAAATGTCCGTGATATTTAAAAAATATTCACATGTTTCAAAACAATTACGTGACATTTTTTGCAAATTTTTTACAATGTAATTAATGTTCATGTAATTTTAAAAATATTTCATGCAAATAAGTTCATAAGTCTTAAAACTTTGTTTGTGGATTTTTAATAAAACAAATTACAATGTTAAAAAATGTTTCCATAGTTAAATAAATATTTCATATCATCAAAAAAATATTGGAATGATTATTTGAAAAATTTCTGACATGTATTTGAAAAATGTCAGGAATCATGTATTTGGAATTGTTAATTACGGATTTTCAAAATGTTAAACATGCTATAAACTGTTTAGATTTATTTGAAAAATGTATACAATGTGTGTGAAAAAGAGTTTTTTTTAGAAAAGGAGGAGGACCCCGATCAGCTAAATAAGCGAGACATAACTCTCACAATTAAATAAGAGGTCCCGAAAGTTTGAAGGGAGACCCAGGAGACCGCCATTGTCCATCGGCCCATACAGTACAGTACATGTCTTCAGGTTAAGAAGCATGGACACAGGCGTATGGCTCTGGCTCTCGGGTGTGCAACACCCCAGTATCTACTCTGCCGAGCTGCTGCATCCAGATGACTACATTTAAGGTGTTTTGAATTTGTGAGTAATTGTAAACATTTTGTGATGTAATAACAAAAGTTTACTGCGGGTGGAGAACACAAAATTCTGCTAATATTTTGGACCAACTGGTAGTTCTCAGATATGATATCTGGCTTATAATGGACACAATAAGAGGAGGCGACTCGTCGAATTATAACACAAAGGAAGCATTAACAGTTTAACACCTATGGAACAAATGGCTCCGGTGGCCAATTTAGAAGCGCAACTGGAGGTCCAGAGAGAAAACAATGGCACGGGCAATGCAAGGACTGTATGAGAAGACGGGGGAGAAGAATAACAATAAGGCTATTGAGGAATACATGGGAGATTGATGAGTAAAATTTCCCTGAGACATTTGGGAGCTAGGGCATGACAGGAGATTCATGCATGGTAGGCTAAGTCTGGCAAAAAGTACATAAAATACGTGCTCCTTTGGTCTACAGGATTCTAAAACGCAGGAATATGAAAGGCACAGGGGTATGATATAAATGTATGCACAAAAATAGATGATTAGTACAGAAATGAATTATGTCAATTTAGGTGTTTGGTTGACAGGAACTGAAAAAACACAAGAATTCCTAATAAACTTGGTCAAAATAAAGCCAAAACAACATACAAGTGTATAGTTAGAATGTTACTGTGCTTGTTCTTAGTGCATAGAAAATTGGAAAGGAGGTACAAGTGCATGTTAGAATTCCTGCGTTTTTCTTTTGAAATTGAGATCGAAGGAATATTTCCTCCATTTTCTTTCACCCCATTCATGGGAACCAAATGCATGAATAGTACCACCAGAGGAAAAAATTGTATTCTTATGTTTTTCTCCACTTTTTCTTTGTACCAAAGAGGCCCCACATGAATATATTTGCGTGTAAAGAAAGGATGCATGCAGAAGAAATACAAAAGCATTACATGATCCTGAGGAGGGTACAGGGGTGAAGATATGGGTGATGCAATTCCCATTGAATTGGACGTTATTTAATGGAAAGGCAAGTTCAAAGCAGCATTTCGTACTGCTGGTTTTAGAAACGAAATCAAATGATGCTCATCCTAGCGAGCATCAAATCAAATTAAATTATGATTAAAAGGACTTGGCTCTGTTTTTGATGTATACACCACGCGGTTGGGCTGTGTGTTTGAAAAACTGCTGCTGACCCCTCCATTATCCTTTCATCATCTCATGCTGGCTGCTGCCGCCAATGGCCGAACACGAGCATCGATCCGTGGCGTGTGCCTCTCACTCTCACTTCGCCAGCGGGATTCTATATCTCTCTCACACACACGCGTGCCCAAAACTAGTGCTATAAATACAGCAAACGCATGCACCACCGTCATCAGCATCATCAAGGGGCGCAATGGTGCTCATGTCGCTGGTGAGCCGGGCAGCTGTGGCGATGCACAACTCCAGCGCCTCGGCGCCGGCACCGGCGCCGGGCATGTGCAGCACCACGGACATGGCGCTGATGTGGAACCGCTCCATGCCCGACACCCAACAGAGCACCACCGAGCGGCTCATGGTCACCACCACTGCCCTCATGACCTTCCTCGGCATCGCGCTCTTCCTCCTCGGCGTCTTGGGCCGCTTCACCGGCCGCCACCGCGGCCACTCCCCCGTCACGTGCATCTTCTTCCGGGCCACCTTCTCGCTCTTCCTCCCCTTCATGTCCTACGCCTTCTCCCAGGCCAAGACCGAGGCCAAGACCGACCCCTGCAACAACTACCGCGCGCAGCTCATCCTCCTCTGGATGCTCCTCGTCGAGCTCCTCCGCAGCAAGGTCTCCGCCATGGTCGCCCCTGCCGCCGGCGCCTTCTCGCGCGGTGTCGGCCGCTACAGCTCCTTCGACGCCGTTGAGGAGGCCGCGCGCTTGGTGTGGATCGGGTACCTCATCTTCACCTACGTCCATAGCCCCGGCATCAAATCCTTCTTTATCATCCTCTGGATCTTCGGCGTGGCCAAGATGTGCAAGCGTGCTATCTGCATCCGCTGCGCCCAGGGCTCCTTTGACCTCGCCAGGAATGCCGCCCTCGTCTCCGGCTACATGGCGCAGCTCGTCCACGAACAACGGCAGCTGTCACATGATGACGTCGCCGCCGCCGCCGCGCTCGGCGCCAACGTCATGAGGACTTGCAACTACGTGGTCATGGGAGAGGCCCGGCTCAAGAGAGAGGTGACGCCCCATGGCTTCGAGATCTGCGACCAAGGAGTGAAGAACATTCTCACTGGCGATGGTGATCCGAATGGCGAGCAGCGCAAGAAGTCCAAGCTAGTCCGAGTGTGCAACATCTGGGACCTCTCTGAGAGTGACCCCATCTTCCGGTACAACGAGAGCAGGAGGCGCAAGATGGAGGACATCTGCCTTGCCCTCGCCCTCTTCAAGTTGCTCCGGCGAAAGATGGAGCGCTTGGACATGGCGGAGGCCAACACCCCGCAGGCGCGCGACCTCGTGTTGCGTGGCCTCCTCACCCTCGAAGGAGGCCATGACGAGTCCGCCGACGCGGAGCGAGCGTTCCAGGTGGTTGAGCTAGAGCTCAGGTTCCTGGACGAGTACTACCAGGCCGTCATCCCGTTGGCGCTGCCCAGGCCGGGGCTATTCATAGCCAACTTCGCTTTCTCCATCGTCTTCATCCTGATATACTGTGTCACCGTGCTTCTGGTCACCGGCCATGGTGACATCTTCAAAGTGCTGGGCTCCCTCTTCCGGGGGCTCGTCGGCCTATCCTTCAACACGGCGCAGTACCATCACTTCAAAGACAAGGTGGGCACCATCGTCGATATGGTCTGCGACTCCTCCGACCTCATCGTCACCTTCCTCCTCACGCTCACCCTACTCTCCGTCGAGGCGTATGAGTTCTTGCAATACCTGCTCTCTGACTGGTTCATCGCATCCTTGGTCTGCCACTACTCACGGAAGCAACGGGCCATCCGGAAGCAGCTCGTCAAGGGTACCCTGTGGGTGAAGTACCGCTCGCGCCCCGTAATTAAGGTCCACCAGGTAACCATGCTCAAGCTCCACCAGCTTCACCCACACCGGGTGTGGGTACTCATCTCCAGCATGCTCAAGAAGCGCGTCGTCGGGCTCCCCGACGCCATTGTCACCGCCGACGCCAAGCTGGTCATCGTCAGGGCCTTGAAGGACGTCCTCGCGCCCAGCTCTGACAGGCGCTTCAGCAATGGCATAGCTGCATTGAGAAGGCATGGCTTCCATCACTTGGAGTGGGCGTGCGACAACAAGATGGGCGGCGCCGCAGTGATCATGGTGTGGCACGTCGCGACGGCACTGTTTGAGACAAGGGACCGGCAGAAGCACCCACTACCACCATACGGCCAGGCTGCCCTGATGCTGTCGAGGTACTGCGCGTACCTGGTGGCCTACGAGCCGGGGCTCCTCCCGGACGACGAGGCATGGACAGACAAGGTGTACAAGGACATGGTGACGGAGCTCAACAACTTCTTCCGGAGCTGCTCCACCACCGTGCGCCGCCGCGAGGGCCTGATGAACTACTCCCCGGCTGGGGAGGAGGAGGAGAATTCGGTCATTGCCAAGGGTGTTAGGTTGGGGAAGCAGCTGGTGGACAGAGAGCGGCTGGAGGATGGACCCAGCAGCAGCGCTGATGGCAGCATGCACAAGGACGAGAAGGTCTGGGGGATGCTGCTCGAGTTCTGGGCGGAGCTGCTCGTGTTTGTGGCGCGCAGGCCGATGGCGGGGCAAGAGGCGCACGCACGAGCTCTTGCCAATGGCGGTGAGTTCATCACCCACATCTGGACCATGCTCACCCATGCTGGCATCCGGGTCCCCAAGCGCGACCGGGAGGACCAAGCTCACCAAGTTTGACCACAAGGCTCACCACCAAATCAATGCCCATCACAGCCGGCTTCAATAAAACCTATTGCCTATTTGTTCTTGTTTTCCAAAAGAGTGGCTTGATTGTTCTTATTTTTCAAAAGTGTGGCTTATTAGTTGTTATATCAACGTAATACTTCTTATATTCCCCTTTGTTTCGAGAACTTTACAATGATTTATACTGGCGGAGTAATGATTTATACTGGCGGAATAATGAGAAGAAGTAGTGCAACCAGCCAGAGGAAGATTAGTAGACACTAATTGAGCATTAAGAATAAGAGCTTACTGTAAAAGACCTGTAAGCAACTCGCTAAGCTAGCGAAATAATGCCCAACTTGGGATTGACAGGAATTAAAACTTAATGCGTGAAGCTAATCGATACGGCCCATGGCAAGAAGCCAATTCCAAAACCGGTGTTAATGGCACATGGCAACAACCAAACTGTTTAGACCGGCAGTATAATATCCTAGTAGTTACCCAGATTGTGATAGCACACTGTGATATCGCATCCCACGATCTTCTTCAGATAGAAAGAAGATGTCGAGTTGCACATGCGGTTTCAACTTTGGAAAAAGAAAACTAGTAGTACTACGTATGACACGGTATCTATCTATCTATCTATCTATCTATCTTCCCGGGAGACGATATCAAGTTGACAATACAAGAGAGAATGCTTGTGCGTGTTGGGCTCCTGATCTGTTCTGAAACAGGATCGGTACAAGACGATCGAGCAGATAGGTTGGTAGCCCCCGGAAACGGGATCAAAGGGCCCGTGGATCGATCGACATGGGGTTGACGGTGGGTTCTACTACGTCGGCATCGACATGATGCCCTCGTCGACGCGACGCCGCCCGACGTCGATGCAGTAGAAGCCCCGGCCAAGCCTGTGGCGGAGGCGGAGGAACGGCGGGGAGGTGAGGAGGTGAGGACGATGGATTGGATCCTATTTTACGCCCCGGAGCGGGCCATGCCACACGGGAGATTCCTATTCTAGCGCGTCGGCGCGAACAAGCCAGCACGCACCATGCGCGCCATATTGGGCTGGCCCATCAGCGGGGCTGGACGGCCACCTTTTTACTTCGTAGTTCTCCATTTTGCTAAAAACAAATCTGTTTTTTTCTTCTTCTTTGAAATAATATGGAATTTTAAAAAAGCTACAAATTGAAAACAAATGCTCCAGAAATCATAAACTGTTCATGGATTAGAAAAAAATGTTTGTATTTTTCAAAAAATGTTCGTGTATTGAAAACAATTTCGTGAGTATGGACAAATGTTTGTGAATTCAAAAAAGGTCATGATTTTTTAAAATGTTGACAAAAATAAAAAATGACCGTGAATTACAACAAATGTTCGCTGATTCAAAAATTTCATGCATTTCAAAAATAAAGTTCGTCAAACAAAAATGTTCTTGAATTTCAACAAATGTTCACCGATTAAAATAATGTTCATCGATTCAAATTATGGACATGCATTCCAAAAAGTTTGCTGATTCAGAAAATGTTCTCCGATTCTAAAATTTATACGGATATAAATAAATGCTCATCGATTCAAAATATGTTCGCCTATTCAAAAGAATGTTCAAAAATTTCAGAAAAATGTTGCAAATTTAAAAAAAATGTTGGAAACAATTGTGCAAAAATGTTCATGGATTTGAAAATTGGTCAAATGTTCATGACTTCAAAAAATGTTGACACTATTAAGAAAATATCTCTATCCCAAAAAAATTGGTGACTTTAAAGAATATGTTGCAAAAATGAAATAGAAAAATATAACATAGAGAAAAAGGAAAGAAAAAATGAAAAAGAAAATAAAAGGCGAACATGATTAAAAGATAAAGCGAAATAGAAAATTTAAAAAGAAAAAAAAACGAGAAAATAAGAGAAAGAAAATCAGAAGAAAAAACAAAGAAATAAAACGGAAAAACATTTCAGCGAAGGTTCTAACAACTTCCCAAAATCGGGTGGGAAAAGACCAGACTGGGCCGGCCTACAGGCGGACAGGGGGTATGCATTAGATCGCTAGACAACGACCTACGCGCTATATAAGAACTGCCTTGCTTTTTTTAGGGGTGCCAACACTTACATTGATCTATGGTAGCATTGAGGGGAATACATGCTGGGTCATGAGGGCATAAAAGCCACAAATGGCGACCCTGATCAAGAGAAAGAGTGCGTTTGGCAAGATTGTGTGCATCACTATTTGATGCTCTATTTTCGAGAATAAAGCTACAATTATTAAAAGCAAGACTTCTTACACAAATTTCTCTGATGACTGATAAATAAGCTCCTCCAGTCCCTCCTTGTATATCAGCTACCACCTGCTTGCAGTCGTAGGCCACCACGAAATTATGGAGGGATAGGTCTTTGGCTAATGCCAGCGCCTCACGGCACGCGATTACTTCCAGCACTACCGGATCCACCACTCCTGAAATGACCAACGAGGAAGAACCCATGTGTTGACCCTACTGGTCTCTGCATACCGCTACTGCTGCCCCTAGACCACTGGCATGTGCGACACCCCCATCCACCTTTATCTTCATCTGACCCAATGGAGGTGGACGCCATGCAGAGCGAGAACCTTCTGCTCTCTTTGCTTGCGGTTTACACCCCGCCGTATTTGTCAGCACTTCAATACTTTGGAGATCCGCAATAAAATGATGGACAAATATGTCTGTCGCTAGTGGACTTTGGAAAATCTCCCCATGAATCACCTTCCGTCTCGCGGTTCAAATTGCCCACAAAGTGACAGCTGCTTCCACGAACTGAGCATGTGACAAAGAACTCTGTAACTGGAATAGCTAGTGTTTAGCGGTCAGTTCCACTGTCTTGACCATTACTTCAACGACCCTCTCAACAGTTAGAGACCAAACACAGCGTGCCATCGAACACTCCAACAAGGAGTGTCTCCATGACTCAATATTACAGCACAATTGGCAGTTATCCACTATGCTCATATGTCTATGCTTCCTCACATCCTCGGCAGGTAAAGATTGCCTCGCTAATCTCCACATGCATGTTCTGATCTTCAAGGGGACTTTGGTATTCCACAATGAGTTCCACTTCCACCCCCTCTCATCATAGGTTTGATCTCAAACTGTCGCTCTTCCCCTTAACAAATTTCCCCCACTCTTCTTTGTCTCCCATAGCATTCTGTATGCTGATTTTACTGAAAACAAACCCTTCTTCTCGAACTGCCACGACCAGAAGTCTGTCATCGATCTAGTACACAGTTGGATGTTTTGAATTGCTGCCACATCACATGGTAGGAAAAACGGGTTCAGAACGTCAACTCTCCATGTCACAGTAGATGGATCAATGAGCTCTGCCACTAACGATGGCGGGTTTTGACCGAGGCATACTAGGGGTTTCATCGCATGGTCCCGTGGGATCCAATTCTGTGACCAAATTTGAGTAGAATTCCCATATCCTATCTTCCTGATAAGTCCAAAGTAAGAGCGTCCCTTCCTTCCTACAGCGATCGCCACACTTGAGATGGGTGAGTTCCCAAGGTGGCATTAAGAATATCTCCTTCAGGAAAGTAGATAGCTTTGAGTAGTTTTGAACATAGCGATTCAGGAATTGTCAGGATCCTCCATGCTTGCCGTGCCAAAAGTGCAACATTAAAAAACTCGAGGTCTTTAAAAACCAAGGCATCCGCATCTTTTTGGTTGTGTCATAGCGCTCCATGACACCCAATTGGATTTTCGCTGTCCTGCCTTACTACCCCAGAAGAATTGCCCAATGAGTTTGTTGAGGTGTTCACATAAGCCCTTTGGCAATTTGAAACATGACATCGAGAAGACCTGGAACGCCTGTGAAACTGATTTGATCTATATTTCCTTGCATGATGCTGAAATAGCCTTCTCAATCCATCCCTTCACCTTTCTCCACAATTTATCTTTTTAATACCTGAAAGCTCCAGTTTTTGATGCACCTATATCATAAGGCAGCCCCAAGTATTTTCCATTTAGGGTCTCTGTTTGTACATTGAGGATGCCCTTCACCTCATCTCTGACCACTTCTGGGCACCGTTTACTGAAGAACACCAAAGACTTACTATTATTGATCCTCTGTCCTGACGCATGACAATATGAGTTCAGTAAGTTTGGCACCTCTGTCGCCCCTGCACCGTTAGCCTTGAAAAACAATAGGATATCATCAGCAAAAAAGAGATGGTTAACTGGAGGCGCCGAGGGGGCCACCTGATTCCACCAACATGCGATGACTGATCTCTGGATTTGAGGAGGCCCGAAAGGCCCTCTGCCGCTAACAAGAAAAGGTAGGGTGATAGTGGGCCTCCCTGTCGAATACCTCTCGAAGGTTTAAACTCCTCCAATTTCTTCCCATTAAAGAGAACCAAGAAAGAAACCGACCTTACCACACTCATTACTCTGTTTACCCAAACATCTGAGAAGCCCAATTTGAGCATTATAGGTTCCAAGTACTCCCATTCAACTCTGTCATACGCCTTCATCATGTCCAATTTCAGGGCATAATGACAATGCTTAAGAGCCTTGTTTCTCTTCATAAAGTGCAAGCATACACACACAATTATAATGTTATCCGTAATTAACCTCCTAGGAACATAAGCAGGAACTGCCGTGCTACACATGCCAACAAAGGATAATCCAGGAGAACCTCAGTCCAGCCCACCGCATTGTAACCTCATGCCAGGCTTGACACAAGCCCAAACCCTATTTGGTGTCTTATTAAGTGCCGATTAAAGTAATTTTTGTTTTCATTTCCATAATGGACGGCCATTCGAGAACGAGTCAGCCCATGTAAAGCGGCCGCTGCTTGTTTTTTTTTTGAATCGTTCTCAGCCTATTTTTTTAAGCTTCTAGAAGCTTTTGACAGTTTTGGGAAGCTTCGGGTCATTCTTTTTTACTTTCTATTTGTTTTTGATATTTTCTCATGTTCCTTTTTTATTCATGATTTTTTTTCCAAATGTGAACTTTTTCAAATAAATGAACTTTTTTTCAAAATCATGATCTTTTTCTAACGCATGAATTTGCACTTCTTTCATATCATCTAAACTTTATTTTAAATCATAAAATTTTTATAGTTATCGAGCTGTTTTCAAATCCCGCGAACTTGTTTTGAACTGGTGATCTTTTTTGAGTTCACAAACTTTTTTTGAACTAGTGAACTCATGAATATACATCGTAATTTGCCTTATATTATTTTTCCATCTTATTTCAATTTAACTTTAAGTTATGTCATACAAAACTTACTTGTCCAAAAAAGTGCCAAGCGTCATTTCTTGAAACTTACTGTGCAAGAACGTCTTCGTCAGTTTTCTTCTCTCCTACACTATTATAAAAAAGTTCAGCTCTTTTTCTTCCCGCACCGTCCACATCGTTCCTTAGACTTATGAGGCTTTTATTTCCTTGGTCCCAACTAAGCTTGCTTTTCCAGACGTATGAACTTCTTCTTCCCTTCTTTCCTCTCTTCTCTTCTGCTCTTACTCCTGGTTACCACTGCCATCCTTTACATCTAGACTCTTTTTACTTATAATGCACGATCTTCTCGTCCAGCACAACAACGTCAAGCCTCGGCTCAAATTGTTGTGGTGTCATGTCTAATGTTTATAGTGTTCATAAAATGTGTTGCTTGTGTATTTAGAAAACAAAGCTCTAATTGTATTAAATTGTGTTGGTTGTGTATTAAAAAACATGTGCGCCGGTGTATTAATTTTTTTATGTTATACTTAGAGAAGGTTGATTGTGTATTAAGAAAATGGTTATCATTTATCCAATAAACAATTGTCATGTATTAATCTTTTCCTAAGTGTACCTAATTGTTTTATAAAATATTTCAACAATATTAATTGTTTTTCATAAAAAATCATCTGTAATTTGGAAAATAAATGTGAATTATTTTCAAAAATATCTTATGAACATTTTGATATACATGCGACAACTTTTGAATTGTTCTTAAATATATGATGATTTTTTAATTGACGATGAACATTTTCTATGTTTTGAAATACATCATATACATTTTTTCAACATGCGCAAAACTTTTTGGAAATACACGGAGAATAACAACTTTCAAATACATGATATTTTTTAAATAGACATAATTGTTTTATTAAAGTAGTAAAATACAAATATTTTAATAAATAATTTTTATTAAAGTTATGAAAGTTAAGAATAAGTGATCGAATGCCACTAGACAGAATTTCTCAATATGAAAAAGCCATTCTAAGTACTATTAATCAAGAATTACAAAAATCCTTCTTCAAAGAAGATGACTTAACTAACGAAAGAATGATGGAGCCAGATGCTTCTTTAAAAGAAAGCACTTTGCCTTACCTGTGAATTAATAAAAGGTTGCCCCTTACTCGCAGATGTAGGAAGAAGGCTTTTCTCGCCAACTGAACCCCAATAGGCTATTTTGGACCTTTCGCACATAATTATTAAAGAAAGATTTCCATGCCATGCCTAAACCAAGCTGCTGTGAGTCTACCCCAGCCACAAGGGGGAGCTGCAAAAAAACAAAATATTGAGGGACGTTTGAACGACCTGAGGGACGCATTTATGGGCTAGCCTAGTTACTAGCATTGCAGGAGATGTGGCTGCTTCGCTCGCTACAAACGAGTTATAGCAGTGCCACCCTATTTACGGGGAGCTCCTATTGTACGCTCTATGCGTCAAACTGGCATCGCCACGCACGGGGAGGCAGCCTGACTGGGCCGGCCCATCTCGCTGTAAGGAAAAGAAAGCAAAAAGAGAGAGGCAGGCGCGATGGCAGGACTCGAACCAGCAACCATCATTTTACGACTGCGAGTTCCCAGCCACTAAAACTGACTAGCATTGCTTGCAACAGAACAACAAGCATCTAGAATATCTTAGCAAAACCGTACAACCGGGCCTGTCCACTGTATCGAACCGGAATTAGTTACTATAGCGCACATCTTTAAAAAAGTGTACATATTTCTGAAAATGTGTATTTTGAAAAAGTGTGAACATTTTTCGAATTTCTGAACAAATTTTCATAGACGGGAACATTTTTTTGCATATGCGAACAAAAAAACTGAAACTGCAGAAAATGTTTCTCAAAAACATGAACCATTCTTTGAAGTTGTGAACAAATTATAAAATTCCAAAAAAATTAAAATCGCCATTGTTTTTTGAAATTTTGAACAAATATTTGGAAAATTGAACATTTCACGAAATTACAAAAAATGAAACCTTGAACATTTTTTGAGTTTGTGAACAAAGAGTTGAAAATTGAACTTCATGATATATCTACTAGAAAATGGAAACCACAAACATTTTTTAAAATCCCTGAACAAGGTTTCAAATGCGTTTTTTTTTAAAATTTCAGACCAAATTTAGCAACAGCGAACATTTTTTTTGCAATTCCAGAAGTGTTTTTTAAATAGGAACATTTTCTAAATTTGTGAACGAATTTTGAAATACATGAACATTTTTTAAAGTCATGTATATTTTTTGAATTTGTGAACATTTTTAAAAAAGTGGAACATTTTTTAAAATCTGAACAAAATTAGAATTAAAAAACAGATATCAACTTGGAAAAGAAAAAAAGGAAGAAAAGAAAAAGTAAAAAAAAGAAACAACAAAAGGAAAAGAAAAGAAAGAAGAAAGAAGAAAAATAAACAAAAAACATAAAAAATAAAAAATAAAAAAACCAAAAGGAAACATAACCAGAAAAACCTGCTGGGAAACTCTAGAAGGTTCCCAAAACCGGAAGGCCAATGATAGGCACCGGCGTGCCGACCGAAATTTCGGCCGGTCGCACCGCACACATCCGATTAGCGCATCATTGGCGGTTCAGATCCAATCCTCGTCCTATACACGCTGGTCAACACACAGAATCGCTGCCCCGCGTGCTCACCATCCTCACCCGCCGTGGGGTCGCGACAGCACCCGCCTCGCCAGTGCTCAACGGCTCGCTGCCCCACTCGCCGCAGACGGCCGCAGCCCCCTCCCTCCAGCCTTACCTTCCAAACCCCAGTTGGAGCTTCCGTCTCTAAGGCCGCAGCTCCACCAATGGCTGCAACTCGCCGGCCGCCTACTGTAGCACCGCCCCCATGCCGGCTGCAGCTCTCCAGCCTCTCCATGGAAACATCCCAACTCCCTGGCTTGCCGTGGAAGCATCCTTCCTCGTCGGTTCCAGCACTTTGCGTTGTCAATAGTAGCAAAACGGCCTGCTGGTTGTAGCTCTCCACATTGCCGATTTCGGCATCCCCGCCTCGCCGCTTGTAGCATATGGCACCGCCGGTTGCAGCTCTCCACACTGCCGGTTCCAACCTCTCGGATCGCCATTGGTAGCATCTCGCCTTCCGCTCGTAGTTGTGCGCCCCACCACTCATAGCAGCGCCGTCGGCGAGGTTGCAACTCGCTGTCGTGCTGGTTCCAGCACCTGACGTAGCCTGTAGCAACACTCTGATACCACCTGAAGCAGCACAAAGGTTGTGAAGGAGCAACTCCACCTTGCCGCTACAATGTGTACAACACAAGTGTTGAAGGAACAGCTTCAACGTGTTGCGCTAGATATCGCTCTAGAGGCGAATGTAGGCTGATAGGGCAGCAAGAGTTCAATCCAGAACTTCTAGGGCACAAGACCTACTCCAAGATCTTAGGTATGAACAACAAGTTCTATTATAGGTAGGGGTACATAGTCTAGGTACAAAGTAGAGGTGAGGACCTCTATTTATAGGGCTTTGGGAAGCCTTCGCATACTTCTACTTATAGCTGGAATACTCTAGAAAACATTATGTAAGTTTCACCATTCTACTCATAGCTACTCACAACTAGAAGACTCTAGAAAACAGTAGGTAGGATAGAAAAGAAAAGGAAAGAAATATCACACTAGAGTGGAAGCATCTAGAAGTAGCCAAACAGATCTGGCATGTGTTTTCTTTCTTCTCATCTAGTGTTCCTCATCATTCTCCCCTGGTTGTTTGGAACTTGCCCTCGAGTTATCTTCATAGAGCGCTTTTTCTAGATGGTAGAGAGTCAAGTACGCAACATTGAAAGTGTTGGAGATACCCATGTCACTTGGAAGATCTATCACATAAGCATTATCATTTATCTTCCTCACGATAGAGAAGGGCCCATACCTTCGTTGCCTAAGTTTTCCTTTAACACCTAAATGCAGCCTCTCTTTTCGGAGGTAGACCATCACCTTATCACCGACTTGGAATGATTTTGGCCTCTTTTTGCAATGAGCAAGTTGTTTATATTTCTGATTTTGTGCTTCCAAAGCGCCGCGAATCTCTTCAAATAACTCGGTGTAATTATCAGCAAAGGACAATGCTGATTTTGAGTTTCCCCTTGATGGTAGCTTCACCAGGTCCACCACATGTGTTGGAAATTTAGTGTAGACAATGGAAAAAGGACTCCTTCCTGTGGATCTATGCTTGGAGTTATTGTAGGAGAACTCTGCAAGAGATAACACTACAAAAATATACACTTCCGTGATGACACGTGTTTGTCACAGTAGGTCACATTTTTTGTCATGCATGTACATCCATGACAAATTTATGACAGAATCAAGATAGTCATACCTGTGCTGTCGTAGAAGTGTCCATGACATTACCAAAATTATCATCACGGAAGTGTCCACTTCCATGACGATAAATCGCGCGTCACAGAAGTGCTTTCGTCAAGGGTGACCGACACGTGGCATCCACCATAACGGAACGCCGTTAAGCTATCGGGTCGGGTTTTGGATCCGATAACCCGTTAACAGCCCCGACCAATGGGAAATTTCCACATGTAAAATTCTTATTGTCCGGACGAAACACGTGTCAGCTCGTCAGTGGGTCAGATAGGCGCCTATGATACGTCGACATGTGGCACGGCCCAACAGAGGCCCATTCCTATGAAAAGGCCGGCCCGTTTGACTTGGTCAAAAGGTGGCAGGCCGGCCCATGGAAAGCCTGTTAACAGCTTGTTCGCATATAGCCCATTTACAGCCCGCTAACCCAAGGCCCATTACGCCCTATCCGAATTAGACCCAGTAGCATCATCTGGGCCATCCAATATGATTCCAGCCCGTTTTCACTTCTGGCCCATGTCTGGCCCATGACGTCTTTCGGCCCATATGAGGCCCTATGTAACTCTTGGCCTATTAACGGCCCGTGGTGAAACTGGCCCATAATGAACAATGTATCACTTTACACCCATTAACGGCCCATGGTGAAACTGGCCCATAATGAATAGTGTATCACTTTATACCCATTAACGGCCCGTTATTCTGTTGGGCCGTTTCCAGCCCATGTTATCTTTCGGCCTTCTCAGAGCCCATTTATTCTTGGGCTCATTTCCAACATTCGTTTACTTACGGCCCGTTACTGTCATTTTCTGCTTGTGAGCCAAATTCAGCCCGTGGTTACAGTCGGCCCGTTTGTGGTCCGTTTTCATAGCGTCATCAAATACGGCCTATTAACGATGGCCCGTTACGGTCGGCCCATGAACGGACGATTCCAACTCTAGCCCGTTTACGGCCATAATGTGGCCTGTTATTGGCCCATGTTTGGCCAATCGACCATACGACCCATATAAGGCCCATTGATGATACGGCCCGTAGAAGGCCCATTGTTTCTACGGCCCGTAGAAGGCCTACTGTTTCTACGGCCCGTAGAAGGCCCACTGTTTCAACGGCCCGTAGGAGGCCTAGTGTCACTACAGTAAATATTAGCCCATGGTTATTGTGGCCTAGTTTTAAAAAATAGGTTATTGCAGCCACTAGTTAACCGCGGAAAAAGAACTGCAATGACTACAAGCAAACAAATAAACAAGACAACAAGGAAATAAATAAGCAATCAACTAACGCTAGGCTATCATGGCTATTACACATATTACATCCACTGGGCATCAAAGTTCGCCACCAGTGTAAATATAGGGAACAAAGCAGCATATCATATACACTGGCCGTCAAAATTGGCCACCAGTGCAAATAAACGCGGCAGCAAAACAAGAGCATAACTGAAACAACTTCATAAGAGCTCAAGAAACGTTATCCTGGGTATCCACCATGCTGGCAATAAGCTTAGCAAGCTGATTAACTTTGTCCTGTTTGGCGCTAAAATCCTCCAACGCTTGCTGTTGCACCAGAAAGTATGCATCTGAATGCTCCAGGGACTTCCGCAGTCCTTCCGCTTCTTGTCGCAGCACAGCTGATCGATGTCTTTCAGCTTGTAGTTGAGACTCAAGAAACTGAACTGATTCAGACAGTGAGTTTGAATAGCTTGTGCAAGCGGTAGCAGCCAGTAACTCCAACACCAAACCAAGACAGGATGTTTCACTATCCTGAACCTTATCTACATTACTTCCTTTACCGTTGCTTAATAAGGCACTCTTCCCCAATATTCTATCAGCATTCTAAAAGAAGAAACAAGCAGACACATAACAAGTTTAGCATGCACTAGTATATGAAACTCATCTCGGTGAACCAGTTCATTAGTAAGGTGGACAGAATTAAACTACCAAGTCTTCTATTGCCAAGTACTAGTACATAATAAAAGCATCAAAAAAACATATATCTATGTCCTATGGTAGCAATGGAATCTTAAATTAGAACAGTTGTTCTTCAGGTTTAGGCACTTGATCTACATGAACAGAGTATAGTAAGACGCAAGAATATAATACTTAAAAATAGAAAATGAGCTCATAGACCTTACCACATTCTTGGTTCGGGACCAGTACAGAACAAGGCGTTCCCAGTCATCGTCCAGTAAATGTGTCTCAGGAGAACGTAAGGGAATTTGATGAGTTTCTTTGCCGGTGAAGTACGTTTTCTTTAGGTAATTCCGATACTGCCACCAAGCATTCTTGAAGATAGCAGAGGTATTAGCACAGGTTACCTCATCCTGAGTTTCCAAATCGGTCCATCTCTATAGAGAAAAATGGGAAAATTTGATGTATTATAACCATCATGGAGGTAGGATGTATGGGACGAAGCAAAGTAATTGCCATGAATAACATTACTTACACATAACTCCTGGACAAACACCTGCAACTGGCATTTTCCTTCATCTTCAGTATAATATTTCCAAGATGGGAAGATACGCACATACGATTTAACAACATCAAATGTGATAGATGATAAACTACGACTAGCTGGTTGTGCTTCCTCCACAGGAATAGGCGTACTAACTGGTGGAGTTGGGGTTCGCCGTGATAGTACTGGCCCTTTGGGCACTGGATCTGCCTTACTAACTGCTCTTGTTTGGGAGCTCTGTGGTGGAGATGGTGCTGTGTCAACAGGAACTGGGTTACTATCGGCTGGGGTTGGGGTTAGATTGGGTGAAGCTGGTTCTCTGTCCATCGTAGTAGGGGTACAATCTGCGAGAGTTTGGGTTATGTGTGGTAGGGCTGGTTCTTGTGCATGTACAACCGGGGTTATCTCCACCAAGAGGTAGCACTGTTTTATTTGAAGACCGTGTTTTTAGTCCGCTAGATACTGGCATCACCCGCTCCAATTCAAATGGCTGATAAACGGGAAACATAGTTGAATGTACATACATTGTATGAGAGACAGATGCAATAGATAGTGTGGAAAAAAGAGGGCATGAAATAGTTGACATGTATATTGTTTAACTAAAACGGATAGCATGACATAATTTCACATATATGATGTCTATCTAAACTGGATAGCATAGCATAACATAATTCAAAGATATGATGAATAACTAAACAGGATCACATGACATAATTCACCTACATGTTATCTAAGTAATCAGGATCGCATCATTTAATTCCCATATGTGATTTATATGCTAAACAGAGGGCATTCGATATGATGTCTGAACTAAGAACATGGTGTTGAATATTGTGTATATGATGTCTAAACTATGCAATGCAAGACACCGTATGCATGATATGAGCAGTATAACCGTGCCAAGTTAGAGCATACACCTCAGTGGGGGAATAGGACTGGTCATCTGTCTCTGAATCCATATTTGAGGAGCTATCAGGACCCAACAAGAGATCTGCTTAGACAGGTAGCACTGTCTGCTCTGAAGGCCTTGTTTTCACTCCAGATTTTTCCATCTCCCACCCAAATGGCTGATTCACAGGAAGAGTAGTTTAATGTACAAACATTGTCGACAAATGGAAATGTAATGAAGAAAAGGATGGGCAAGATATCATTCAAATATATGATGCCTGGTTAAACAGGATGACATTGCACACTCCACATATATTATGGCTGGCTAAAAGACATGAGACTGCATAATTCCCATATATGATATAGAAACTAAACAGGTGGCATTACAGAACATGTCTAAACTAAGCAGATGACATATATGATGTCAAAAGTAGACACTGCAAGGCAACATATGCATGATATGACTAACATCATCACGCCAAGGTAGAGCAAACAACTTGGGGGGTAAATAGGAGTGGTCAGCGGCGTCCGAATCCGCCTCAGAACAGATATCTTCCTCTGGATTACAATCTGGAGAGGGGTGGGGAGGGTTTGCCATTGAACCCACCATGGAGCGATGTCTGCATGACATTGTATTGCCGCGCAAAACTCTTCTCTTTTTCTCTACATGTTCAACATGACTGTGTACAATATCTGACATGCATACAAAAAAATATGGTGAGATTATGTAAGGAGAGCATGCAGAAATTTAGAGTGATGGTAACAACCAGTGGATCGATGTTTTTCCGTTGAACCAAAATAGCCCTAATGGATCGACGTGAATGTATAGTAATAAGTGATGCAACAAGTGTACAACCTCTTTGCCGTAGCCGTGTCGACCTCAGCATCATTGGGTTGGTCGCTGAAGCAGTTGAGGCAGAGGTGGCTGTCGGAGGTGTGGAGGAAGATCTGAGGAATCTGTAGACGGCGTCCAGGGCACTGCTCTGTTGTGATGGATCGTTCTGTCGTTGGAGCAGCTCCGGTGAGCCGTAAGACGTGAAGGCTAAAGCAGCACAAGACATACATCGTCAATCTCAAGTGGGATTCTAATAGCATCTCCAATAGATGATGTAAAATGGATGTAAAATTAACATCACCAAAAACCACCTCACTATAACAGATGAGGTAAAAACTGTTGACTCTGAACTTAACTGTCGAAACTGAAATTTACTGTGGAATCCGAATGCTACTGTCGAAACTGAACACAATGGTAGCAGAGAGGCACTTGACATGTAGTTTAGGGAGGGCCTGCAGTTCATCTTCAACCTGCACCCCCCTGAGCCGCCAGCCACCAGCCGAACCGCCGGCCCCAGCGCCGCCTCGCCGCCCCGAAACAACTCGCCACCGCCGCCCCGGCCAGCCCTTTAGGCCCCCCGCCCCACCCTGAACCCTAAGATAGATAGTGGGGTACCTCTCCAGCGAGCCCCCATCCCCGCTGTGGGTGGTTCTTCCTTAACTCCGGCGAGCCCCCCAACCCCTGAAAATTGACTGACCCAAAAGTCGATTCAGTCGACTGAAGTGTGTCTTAATCGGAGCAGAGCAGCAGCACGAGCGAGGGGGAGAGCAGCATCAGCAGCTGTGCGAGCGAGCGATCGAGCGAGAGCCGGAGCAGCAGCAGCAGATCCGGCTGGTATGGACGCCGCCGCCGAAGGGGCCTCGCACTAGGGGAGAGCCGCCGTGGAGATGTCGCCCGCGGCGCCGGCTTCAAGGTAGCCGCTCCATGGGGGTGCGGGATGGAGCACCGTCGGCGCCGGGAGGTCGAGTTAAGGAGAAGGTGCGATGCGATGAGTGTACAACCTCTTTGGTGGCGCCGAGTAGGCCTCGGCTTCGTCCGAGGAGTCGGTGAGGATGCTACGGTTCCGGTGGAGCAGGTTAAGGCGGCACTGTGGGGATGGAGCAGCCACGATAGACGAGGCGACCGTCGGAGCAGCTCCTTGGAGGTGGAGGACGGGGCGGCTGAACCGGCGGGACGGCGAGATGGACGACGGATCCTCATCCGGGGAGGTGGATGAGGGACGTCGAGCTGTTGCGGTGGACGACGTCGTCGGGGAAGAGGCTCCGGCTGGGCAGCGGTGACGTGGCGGACGGAGGAGGGTGGGGTTTCGTGGCTGGAGCGGAGAGGTTATGGCGGCCTAGGATTTCGAATGGCGAAAAGGGGGCGATGGGAGGGGGTGAAGCATGACTTAGGAACGCGCTTGTCCAAAATGTAGGGTGTGTTACAAAAGTACCCCCCACCGATTTGAACTAGCGGCCCTTTCGGCTCAGGGTTAGAAGTGGGATTTCACGTGTTGGGATTTGGCAGCTGGAGGGAGTTTTCGCGCGTGTTGTAATTTCGGGATAGCAAGGCGCGGGTTGTGAAGGCGCCAGTTTTGGGAGCGCGATATCTGAATTTTCGGGATATAATGATGTCTACTACACAACCTTCTTCTTGTAGACATTGTTGGGCCTCCAAGTGCAGAGGTTTGTAGGACAGTAGCAAATTTCCCTCAAGTGGATGACCTAAGGTTTATCAATCCGTAGGAGGCGTAGGATGAAGATGGTCTCTCTCAAGCAACCTTGCAACCAAATAACAAAGAGTCTCTTGTGTCCCCAACACACCCAATACAATGGTAAATTGTATAGGTGCACTAGTTCGGCGAAGAGATGGTGATACAAGTGCAATATGGATAGTAGATAATAGTATTTGTAATCTGAAATTATAAAAACAGCAAGGTAGAAAGTGATAAAAGTGAGCGTAAACGGTATTGCAATGCATTGAAACAAGTCCTAGGGTTCATACTTTCGCTAGTGTAAGTTCCCTCAACAATACTAACATAATTGGATCACATAACTATCCCTCAACATGCAACAAAGAGTCACTCCAAAGTCACTAATAGCGGAGAACGAACGAAGAGATTATGGTAGGGTACGAAACCACCTCAAAGTTATTCTTTCCAATCAATCCGTTGGGCTATTCCTATAAGTGTCACAAACAGCTCTAGAGTTCGTACTAGAATAACACCTTAAGACACAAATCAACCAAAACCCTAATGTCACCTAGATACTCCAATGTCACCTCGAGTATCCGTGGGTATGATTATACGATATGCATCACACAATCTCAGATTCATCTATTCAACCAACACATAGGACCTCAAAGAGTGCCCCAAAGTTTCTACCGGAGAATCACGACGAAAACGTGTGCCAACCCCTATGCATAGGTTCATGGGCGGAACCCGCAAGTTGATCACCAAAAAATACATCAAGTGGCACGTGGTATCCCATTGTCACCACAGATATCCACGGCAAGACATACATCAAGTGTTCTCAAATTTTTAAAGACTCAATCCGATAATATAACTCCAAAGGCAAAACTCAATTCATTACAAGAGAGAAGAGGGGGAGGAGAAACATAAGATCCAACTATAATAGCAAAGCTCGCGATACATCAAGATCGTGCCAAATCAAGAACACGAGAGAGAGAGAGATCAAACACATAGCTACTGGTACATACCCTCAGCCCCGAGGGAGAACTACTCCCTCCTCGTCATGGAGAGCGCCGGGATGATGAAGATGGCCACCGGTGAGGGTTCCCCCCTCCGGCAGGGTGCCGGAACAGGGTCCCGATTGACTTTTGGTGGCTACGGAGGCTTCTGGCGGCGGAACTCCCGATCTATTCTGTGTTCTGGAAGTTTTAAGGTATATGGAGTTATATAGGCAGAAGAAGCACGTTAGGGGAGCCACGAGGGCCCCACGAGGCAGGGGGCGCGCCCTAGGGGGGGGGCGCCCCCCACCCTCGTGGGCAGCTCCCGTATCTTCTGACGTGGGGTCCAAGTCCATCAGGTGTGTTTCCTTCCAAAAATAACTTCTCCAGTTGATTTCGTTCCGTTTCGACTCCATCTGATATTCCTTTTCTTCAAAACACTAAAATAGGCATAAAACAACAAATCTGGGCTGGGCCTCCGGTTAATAGGTTAGTCCCGAAAGTAATATAAAAGTGGATAATAAAGCCCAATATTGCCCAAAACAGTAGATAATATAGCATGGAGCAATCAAAAATTATAGATACGTTGGAGACGTATCATATAACAAGACGCGGGTTGAATTTTAGGGACAAGCCTAACATGTAGTAATATTGAACTTGTACGTACCAAATCAATTCGCACTTCCATCAACCAAAAAGAAAACGAAAAAAATAAAACTATTCACACCACACAAAGAGAGAGTCTTGCCCTGTTTTACTATACAAATGCTATTCAAAGCTACTTCCTCCTTCCATCTATATAGGGCCTAATGCATTTTTCGATGCTAACTTTGACCAAATATTAGAGCAATGACATATGACATGCAACTTACACAAAGCACACCGTTAAATTCGCCTGTGAAAGGTTCTTTCAATGATATAATTTTCATATTGTGCATGTCATGTACTATTAATCTTGTCAATAGTCAAAGGCGGTCTTAAAAATCTCATTACGCCCTATATAAATGGAAGGAGGGAGTATGAACCCATGTTATGTCTGATTAAATTTTTTCGCTTGCTGTATAATGCATGTAACCTACTCATACCAACATTTTAATGCATTCCAAATGTCTATACTGCCGCTGCAATTCGAACTAAATTTGAATTCGTTTCTCTATTTCAATAAGAATCTACAATCATGATTGTTGCCAACTTCAACCATCATAGTTTCCTTGCTATCCGCCAGATATAAATCAGACGGCCTATAATGCAGGATGGCAGGCACACCATCATCAACAACTCCGTTTTTTATAAGAGTAGAGATAAAATATATTAAATGTAGTACACCATGTTCATAACCACACCATGTATATCACCGTTATATATATTCACACATCCGTCGGTTTGATACAATATGATAAATTCTTCAAATATCCGAATTCGCTTTTTATAATGAAGTATATATGATCTCTATTCGTCTTTTACACCCACACAACCCTCTTATCTTTGTAGCTAGCGCTAACTTTCTCTTGTGCATGCACACGCCCGCATCCCTCTCACCCTCCCTCAGCATTCTCTAGCTCCATCGCGCAAATTCGTCTTTTCACTTTAGGTCATTCACCCACGGTGTGTGTAGGCCCCCCAGCCCCTTCTTTACGGCACACATCGATCGATATGCCTCTCTAGCCAGGTGTGCCTAGCACAAACACAAGCTTCCCCTCTTCTCTTGTCACCGTCCATGCCTCACTCCCACCACTCTTTTCATTGTTCTCGTACTCGCACACTCCTCCCCCTCAATATAGTATGCCTCTCGTACCACCTCCTACATGCATCCCTCTCTCTCTATCCTTCTCCTCGTGCCTCATTTGCTTCTAACACACACATGCATGTATACCGATCGATCTCCCAACATATACCTAGATCGACTTTAACTACCCCCCATCGATCGACGTACCTCACAAGTTATGTCTCTCCTTTCTCTTACAAAGGGCGATTGATCTTCCTATGTAGTTACGTCTGCTTACCACAGCCACATCGTCCCCCTTCATCATTCGTGCATGCCTCCTGACCCGTCTCTCACACGCACGTGCACAGACAACAAGCAGCCATCTCCTCTCTTATTGATATTGCGGGCGTGCCCTCCGTTTGTCTAGCAAGCCTATCCCACCATTTGTTAGAAGCAACTCCACTACCACCCCCTCCAACACTCTAGCTCTGTCTCTCTCCCAACCTTATTCATCTCCTGCACATATGCATGGATGCCGATCGATCTCCCTTAATACATGAGGCAGATCGATCTCCTTAATACATGAGGTAGGCCTCTCTCCTCCTCCACAAATATACCAGCCATTGTACCTATAGTTAATTGGGCCTCCCTCTTCCCCCACCACACACCGATAGTCGAGCGATGCAGGTAGGTATCCATGCCACAGAGACAAACTGCACATGTCCCATCTCACGTTCCAGTAGGCCAGCCACTCTATATCTTTGACGTGGGCACAGACAAATTCGATGGCACTCTTTACCGATCGCGCGCGCGTGCACACACACACATCATCCCTCTCTTCGACTCTATGGACACCTCAAGCCGATGATACCTCCACTCTCTGCTCGTGGATCGCCCCCTCTATATATATGTTATATCCGGACTCTATTTCACACACATTGCATATGTTAAATTTTTTGATTGACCCCCCCACAAAAAAAACTCTCAAGAACCCACACACTATATCTCTCTAGGTTTGTATCTCTCTCACACAACCCCACGTAGGTGGTGTATGTATACAAGAAGAGAATAGGTGCACCGTGCACGTACTCACGCTTCGTGCCCAGCCACACCCGCGCGGGTACACGGTGGAGCTCATTTCTCCGCAGAAGCTGAATTTGTTTTTGAAACATCAAGTGGCCAGAGACTCGAAAACTTATTTGCCCATTAGTGACTTGTCAGGGCGGTGGATTTTAGTTTGTACGATAATGCTGCATCCACCTAAAGTAACGAAAGTTCTTACGTAAACTTCCTAGTAATTCCCGGCCTCTTCGTAGGTGCGACATTACTCCTAACATTTGTAATATCAGTTTGAAACTTGTAATATTGCCGTGTCCTATTCATGCGTTTTCAAAATCCCGCGAATCAAACAGGTCCTGAGTTGGTGATGATGTTGTGCCTCCCATCTTTCACCAATAGCCGTCGGATCTAGATCTGACGCATACAAACCAAGCTTCTCCATTTTTGCAAAAAGATGCCCGCACTTGTTCCCTATTTACAAACAACTCCTTGTCTCTCACAATCACCCTCATCTCCTCCCCACCACATCTAGGAGTAGAAGGCCATGGAAAAATCTGGCGTGATGGCCGCTGCCGGAGCCGCCCACCCCCAATCTTGGTGTTCCGTGCAATGCACGGGCATCTACATACGGGAAATTATGTCGAACAGGGCTAGTTGTAAGCAGGCTAGCTCTACAGCCATGATGATAGTGACTGCAGACGGTGAGGCTGACAATGGTATGCCGAACACGGCGCCTATACTCAGGTGTCATCTCCGGCGCAGGGTCTTGTCACTTCACTGTGAGGAGCAGCACGTAATAATTTGACCAATGGGTAGTATAGTGCTAGTACTCCTACTACTACATTGGTAGTACTACTACTAGTACTAGTAGCACCACCGTCTGGATTTAGGAGTACTACCACGTCCATCTGGATTTTAGTATTTGACTAGCAATATCAAGTAATGCGTGTCACCAAAAATGTACTACTCCCTCTGTAAATAAATACATGGTGTTTTATTCCTATCGGCGAGAGAACTTAATGTTTTTTTGCTACTCCTAACTAGAGTACTAATAGGATTACATGCAATGAACTAAACACTACATGACATGTTTGGTAGTCTCAAGTCATTGAAAGCATGCACGGCCCACATCTCTCATTGGTTGATATGTCACGAAATAAGAAACAAGGAGGGAGTTAATGCACCATGCCTAAGTATTTTGGGATTATTTGGTTTTCGTAAGGTGACTTACACAACATTTTTGTTTACATGCATTAACATTTTATTAGTTAAATCAAAGGTCAAAACTTGGCGCAAAATGCAAAGGGGACCAATAAACCAGTAAACATCAAACTTCTCTCGTTTGGCCCCAACTAGAGGTCCGGTGAGATGACTATACTGCACTGGCACGGAGGGGGACACAGCTTCATTGACTTACGGCAACTGCCTTTGGGTGAATGACACGTTGCCCCAGGGGGTGGCTGGCCCACCTATCATACAGCCAAAGGCAGGTGCAGTAGAGAGCCGAGGAGTAGTACGAAATCCTGCGCACCTACGCACGCTAACCAAGGGCTGAGTGATCACTCGAATCGCAAGATCAGTTGACTAGAAGCTACGCTAGACCCATGGAGGTGATGAGTGCGAGCATCAGCCGGCTGTGCCAGATGGTCCACGACGCCGGCCTACGGCCCGGCACCGAGGAACGTCTCCAGGTAGTATTGCTTGAGGCCGCCAGGGCGAGGGGCCGCTTGGACGACAACTTCGTCTCCTTTTTCGATGAGGTCCTCGTCGGTTTCCTCGACAAGTTCATCGTCGTCAAGAAGCTTGCCGACGACTTTGACGTAAGCCTCCAGCCGACGCGCCTAGGCTCTGCGATGCCCGCCACCCTCAATGGCCACTATGGTAACAACCTCTTCGACGCACTGGTGGCCCTGTGACTGCCCGCCGTCGCGCCGGAGAATGTCCACCTCGAGGTCGCGCTCGCCGCACAGCGCCTGGCGCAGCAAGACACCATCGGCATAATCACCCACGTCTACGCGCAAATCGTCCACAAGGACTAATACATGCAAGAGGAGGACGATAGGACGTTGGCCTTCTTGGAGAGCAGGGCAACCTTGGACGACACTGTTCAGAAGCACGTTGAGCTCGCCGCCAACGCCGCTGCTCCTCACACGTCGGTTGGTGACCCGGCGCACTAGGGTGTGAGGATGTCATTGAACGTTGATGGATCCGTATGTATTTTTATCTTTCCATCAAATCCATGTAGTAGTATATGATACTACAGTAATTATCTTACCTTTCGCATCAACTTCATAATTTTCGTACGTACTCCATGCATGAACGGCGCCAGAACCAAACTTCTCATTACTCTAGGCAAAATCGTTATTTTCTATCTATCGGTCGCGCCATGGAGCAGAACCAAATTTTACAAGTTACGAGTTCAAAAGGAAAAGCCTGCCGTGTTCGCGTCGCACCCCCACACGGTTGGTCCGACATGCCCCTCAAGCGGGAATGCGTGCGGTGTTGCATTTTCACTTACAAGTGGGACCGCAGTTGAGCAAACCGACTATCGGCAAATCCCCACCCCGCCCACCGCGCGATGGCTGAGAAAACAGGAGGGAGAAGAGATGGCTATAGCATGGACTCCAAGAAAATTGGTGTCGGATGGGACTCATGTGGGTGGCGTGTGCCGTACTGCTACACGTGAATGCTAGTTATGGCCCATGCCACCCCACTATATCGAGCCTATATCGAGGTACGTAGAACAAATTTCCTGCAGTCCGTGCTCAGCCCTCCTCTATATCTCTTCTCAGCCAGCCAGCGGATGCGCGGAGCCCATCGTCTGTTTGCTCACATGCGGCCCCACATGTCAGTGAAAACGCAAGAGGACCCACTGAACCTGCACATCTTTCACCTCGACGTGCTGGTGATGAAAAACAAATCCAATAAAGATCTTCGGTGGCCGCTTTTGGAGTTACTCAAGAGTAGTAAGATTCTATTTACAGTTTAACCCAAGATGCACATCTCGTGGCTTCAACTACCACCCTATTTTCTTTCATGACATGACCTGGATGCTGGATGTCCCACGTGTCAGCAAAAGGAGGAAGAACCCGACCAAATCTTCGGTTCTGCTCTCGGATTAGACTAGTTGTGCTAACTTAAAATTTTTATTGTGTACTCCCTCCGTTCCAAAATACTTGACTTCCATTTTTCCAAAAATGGATGTACCTATATACTAAGACATGTCTAGATACATATATGTTTTGACAAATAGAAGGCATGTATTGTGCAACGGAGGGAGTAGAATGGATGCAAGTTTTTGTATTGGGAAGAAGAGTACATCCATATATTGATAGAGCTCAATTTAGTAGATGTTCTATCACTTTTAGCTAGCACAGATGCAAGATCGAGCCTCCGCAGATCAACAATGAATGCATCGAGAAGGCACTAATCCAACTTACAGGAGTATAAAATGTATTCTTGTGGTTCTTGTTTTCTTTGGTCTTGCTTTTCTAGTCAAAATTATCATTGGAGTTTGTGCAAAACAGAGGTGCATTTGGGGTCGTGCATTGGAGTTGGCCTTACAAGTGGGACCGAAGTTAAGAAACCGACTATCGGCAAACCCCCACCTCGCCCGCCGCGCGATGGCTGAAGTTAGAGAAACGACGAGGTTGAAGAGATTGCTCTAGCATGGACTCCAAGAAATAATATGGTGTCAGATGGATGTCGTGGTGGTGGTGTGTACTATTGTTGATTGGCCTCATCCGATAACCCGTTGCAATGCACGTACAATTATGTATTCGGAAAATATTTGTTTGCCTCGTCGCACCACTCACTCAGAGAAGCGACTCGAAAGCCATTCATAAATTTAGTAAGTTTATCACAGGCATATCATTTTATTACATACAACAGGTCATCAACCCACATCGACAACGAGGATACATTATAAATACTAAAGTTTTCACCACACAACAAATAACAAGCCATGAAATGAACTTCAACTCAACCATTCCGCGATGTTGGAAACGCTTGCTTTGAACCACAAGTGATTCTCTAGGACAGGCAATCCGTTGTCGATCTGGAGACCAACGCAAGACTGATCATCCAGGCTGAAGCGGCCTACTATATCAGTACCAGGGTAGGGAACCACCCAAATGTCTGAGGTATAGACACAGTTGCTTCTCATAAATGTGTCAACAGCAGTTGGATCGCCTTTCACCATCATCGGATAGTTTTGTCCAAGAAAGAGCGAGTTTTCTCCAAGACTATCAATTCCGTGCCAGGGAGAAGGAGTTGGCACTAGCACACTAGTATCCATCCCGAATACCATGCAACGGGTGTTGGAATAGGTCCGGAGAGTGCGACCATGGGAGACACCTGCTTCCTTAGCAGTAACATCATTAGTGGGCTGTATACACACAAGAAGAGGTGATCCATCGGAATTAGTTGCCAGGCGCCACAGAGTATATGGGCGCTGCTCGTGATCATCACCATCGGTATCTCCCCCTTGGTTATAAAATTTTTCAAGTATAGGTGGTGGGATGTTCACAGGACCTTGGAAACACAAGAATAAGGTTAATTAGTAAAGGGAAACTTGCTAACGCACATGCATGTGGATGAAACAATTATAATTACGGTGGAAGACAAATGTACCAAAACTACTAGGATGCCATGCAAAAACAGTGCCACGAGTGGTGGCAGCAAACACAAGGCCCTCGTATTGAATTGCATCACAGTACTCATCCGTGTACAGAAACTGATTTTTGAGCAATATCCATCGAGTCGAACCACAAAGGACGACAACAAGCTTGTCGAAGATAGCAACAACTTGATAGTTGTTGTAATTCCAAGAGAGGTTGGGAACTCGACAAATTGCTATCTTCCGTAGAAGATAGTCACCATGATCGTATTTAAACGTGCGTACATTACCGGTGTGCTCAACCTCTGGGCAGTGTGCTGAGATTTTTGGAAGTGGAACCCAGTGACGAGTGTACACATTCACAAGTTCCCACTTGCAGTTGGACCCAATGTAAAAAATCCAATCTCCATTTGCGCCCGCCCAAGCCTTGCCCTCAAGCGATGGCATCTTAACATCATACGTATCATTATCAAGCGGCATCAACTGGCACAGGGCGAGGCCTCCGTCATGCCGGCGCCAGTCATTAGGGTCACGGCGAAGAAGATAGGGGAGATCAAACCACTCCTTAACTCTTGGGTTCCTTGCAATGATGTTATTAGTTGAGTCGAGAATGGGCTTGAACGAACCTGCCATGCTAGCCGAGGTGATGACGTCGCACCGATCAATGAGTTCCTCCACCACGTCATCTTTCAGATCGGGGCAAGAATAACGGGGTCGTTTCCTGCCTGTTTCCTCCATGGAGAAGACAATCGAACAATGGCAGAAGAAAGGGTGAAGGGCTGAAGAAAAATGGAGGAGGGAGAGGAAGAGCGTGCGACAGCAGTTCCAAATCGAGAGGGAAAGGTGAAGAGTAGGTGGACGGTTGCGAGTTTGCCACGGTTCACGAAGAGGCGCCCCAGCCTACACGTCCGTTCGGAAATACTCCTACTACTCGCCGTCGTCTCACTGATATGTTGGAACGGGACCATATGTCAACGAAACATGGTGTGTAATTTCTCGTGCAAAATGTGATTTGGCCGCGTTGGCCCGAGGTGTCGCATTAGTTATCGACCTTTATTTTTTTAATGGCGTGCCGATCAGTTTTGAAGCACGACTAACTGGTACTGTACGTGGAGAGGATGACAGCAGGGACCCGCCAAGGTCATGGCAGTACGCAAGCAAGTGCCTCCTTATTTCAAGCCAATAAAAATGGCTCCTCCTAGTGGATTTCTAACATCTGGGTCCCATGCCATTGTCAACGTAGTCAATAAATGAGAAAATTGCACAACGAGCGGCTGACACTAGGGACCCAGCAGCTTGCCCAGTTATTTTTGTTTTGGGTTAATTTGATAAATGCCACTCCAAACCTGGTGTATCCGAGAAATGCCACTGCAATTTCCAAACTTTGGAAAATGCCATTTCATGCCATTTCTAGTGGCATTTTTTGAAGTCTGGAGTGGCGTTTTTCAAAATTTGCAAACTGCAGTGGCGTTTTTCAAAGTTTGCAAAAATTGCAGTGACATTTTTCAAAGTTTGGAAATTGCAGTGGCATTTTTATGAATCGCCATAATTGGAGTGGCATTTATCTAATTTGTTTTTGAGACGGAAGCAGGGTGTCTACTGGGCTGTGCGGGACACTCTAGCCTGTCTAGACAGCCTATTCTTTTATGTTTACCACAGACCAGCCTAATAGTTTTTTTTCTTTCTGAAAATGGCTAGACCAGTTCTTTTGTGATTTGTCAAGTAAGTCGTTTTATCAGGCCTGTTGGGCTGCAAATCTTTCAAGACGAGGAGAGCTTCACTCGGCTGGCCGAGAAAATGGCCTATCAGTAATGAGAAATGGGCTGTACATTTCTAAAACGCATTAAACCGGCAATTATTTTCAAATATCTTTTTTTTCATTTCGAGATTTTAAATTGCATTGATTTTTATGCATGGACAATTTATTGGATTTTATATTGATATACATTTATTTTTAAAATCAGTCTGAATGTGACTCGAAATTTCAGGATTAAAAACAGTTCACACCGCACTGACATATGCAAAATTTCGTATAATTTTTTAACCGTGGCCACAATATGGGCTGTAATGCTAACATAAAGAATATGGGCTCCAAAAAAACCCGTAAGAATTAGCAAATGGGATGTAAATTATTTGAAATAATGGCAGCTGGGTTGTATGCTGTTTTCCACAGATTTGAGGCTTTCCATAGATGGCATGTGTACTGTTGGATGTCCATCCAACGGCCGTCGTGCTTCTTCAATCTCTGCTCTTGCTGCTCCAGCCGCTCAAACAAGCGCCGGCGGGACTGCCTGCTCCCTCCTTCCCGCGGCCGGCTGTGCTGCCGCGCATGCCTCACCGCCCCGCGGTACTCCCATCGCTGGCCTAGCCATCCCTCTACTCACCCACACCTGCTGTTATTCTCCGGCGACGGCAGACGAACCAGTAAACCCTCGTACAGTCGTACTCCCCTCCGCGTGGGAAACAAAAACAACGGCCGAGTCTTCCCTGCCTCCGTGTCGTTCCCTTCCTAGGCCTCGCCGTCGTCCACCGCCCTGGTGCTCTCGGCGTGGCGTGGTCAACGACCGACATGCATCTGAAGTGGACTGTACGTGGAGAGGCTGACAGCTGGGTCCATGGCCACACGCAAGGAAATGCCTCCTTATTACGCGTAAAATAATGATTTCCTCCACCTAACATCTGGGACCCACCGAAACGGCCTCTGTATTTCGCGAAAAAGACGTTACCGCCGCTGACAACTCGGACCCTCCAACTATATCTTCGCACGCAAGGAAGTGCCTCCTTATTACGCAGAAAAAAATGAATACTCCCCCTGCTAGCTGGGACCCAGTATAGTGGGCCTACTAAGTTGACGGGGACGAAGGGCTTTGTCAACTTAGTCAATATGCACGATTCTAGCTCGACTAACCGTATGATGTCCATCCAACGGCCGTAGTGCTTCTTCAACCTCTGGTCTTCTTGCTCCAGCCGCCCAAAGCAGCGCTGGTCGTTCCGCCTGCTCCTGCCTCCCATGGCCGGCTGTGCTGCCGCGAAGGCCTCACCGCCCCCATACTACTCACACCGCTGGCCAGGCCATCCCTCCACTCCACTCACCCACACCCCCTGTTATTCTGCAGCGACGACAGCGTAGCCGAACCAGTGAACCCTCGTACTCCTCTCCGCGTGGGCATCCACTGCCGCGTCTTCCCCGGCTCTGCGTCGTCCCCTTCCTAGGCCTCGCCGTCGTCCACCGCTGTGGTGCTGTCGGCGCGGCGTGGTCAATGTGGTCAACGACCGAATTCCATCGGAAGAATACTGTACGTGGAGAGGCTAACAGCTGGGTCCACGGCAGCCGCAAGGAAGTGCCTCCTTATTACGCGGAAAATAATTGTTCCTCCACCTGATAGCAGGGACCCACCGGACGCCCACCAGTATATCGCGAAAAAAACATTTGCCCCTGACTGCTGGGACCCACCCGACGGGCCACCATATTTCGCGAAAAATATGTTCCCCCTGCTGTCAGCTCGGACCCACCGGAAGTGCCTCCTTATTACGCACAAAAAAATGAATACCCCCTGCTAGCTGGGACCCACCTTGGTGGGAGGCTGACTTGTGGGCCTACTAAGTTGACGGGGACGGAGGGCTTTGTCAACTTAGTCAATATGCACGATTCTAGCTCCAGTGACCGTACGATGTCCATCCAACGGCCGTAGTGCTTCTTCAACCTCTGGTCTTCTTGCTCCAGCCGCCCAAACCAGCGCTGTTCGTGCCTCGTGCTCCTGCCTCCCGTGGCCGGCTGCGATGCGGCGGAGGCCTCACCGCCCCCTACTACTCCCACCGCTGGCCAGGCCATCCCTCTACTCACCCACACCCCCTGTTATTCTGCGGTGACGGCAGCCTCACACCGCAGCGAACCAGTGAACCCTCGTACTCCTCTATGCGTGGGCATCCACTGACGCATCTTCCCCGGCTCCGCGTCGTCCCCTTCCTAGGCCTCGCCGTCGTCCACCGCCCTAGTGCTCTCGGCGCGGCATGGTCAACGTGGTCAAGGAACGACTTCCATCGGACGTGGACTGTACGTGGAGAGGCTGACAGCTGGGTCCACGGCCGCAGCAAGGAAGTGCCTCCTTATTACGTGCAAAATAATTATTCCTCCACCTGACAGCGGGGACCCACCGGACGGGCCATCGTATTTCGCCCCCCTGACTGCTGGGACCCACCAGCTACATCTTCGCACGCAAGGAAGTGCCTGACAGTCGGGACCCACCTGGTTGAAGCGTATGTAGCGTTGTCATTCTGGTCGCGAACGTGTACATACATATATACTGGTGGATGTAGAGGCGCGCACGTGTCGTAGTAGAGGCGGCCAGGGTGCAAGAAAGAAAATACGGCCACATATGTGTACATACGGGCGGGGTATCGAACGCCTACTCGCGCATACGTACGGCCAGGGCTCGTGTACATGGCTGGGTCGGAACAGAGAAACAGCGTCGTCGTCGTGTTCATGGGGAGGCAACAGAATGTGTCGTGTTCATGGGGAGGAAACGAAATGCGTCGTGTTCATGGGGAGGCAACGGAATGCGTCGTGTTCATCGGAAGGGCTTGGACGGAACAGGCGATGGAAACGAGGCCTGGCGTACCGCAGAACAGAGGAAACGGCCTTGTGTTCGACCGGCCATGTTCGAAACAGGATCCTGTTCATCGAGAGGGGTCTGGCGTACCGCAAAACGGAGGAAACGGACCCCCTACGGTCGAAACGGGGGTCCTGTTGATCGGGAGGGGGCAAAACGGGACTCCATGAGATACTATTCATCTCCACCGTCGAGCCCCTCCAGCCTCCACGAGCTACTGTTCATCCACCATCGACCTCCTCCAGCCTCCACCTACGACTGTTCATCCACGGGCTCTTGTTCATCCAGCCTCCACCGCGCGCTACTCCACCGGCTACTGTTCAACCAGCCCTCTCCACGGGCTCTTGTTCAACCACCCCTCCACGGGCTACTCTTCATCCTGCCCTCCACTGTCTACTGTTTATCCTGCCCTCCATGGGGTGGTCCTGTTCAGCCAGCCCTCCACGGGGTCCTGTTCATCCAGCCCCAACCGTCTCGATCGATCGGGGTCCTGTTCATCCAGAGGCAACACCACGGGGTCCTGTTCATCCACCCCCACCGGGAACTGTTCATCCACCCCCCACCGCAACACTCACTGTTCATCCAGAGGCAGTATCGATCGGCTTCAGTTAGCAGCAGTAGCGAAGGAATCACTCGATCGGGTTCAGTTAACAGCCATCGATCGATCGCTCGGATTCAGTAACGCGTAGCCTATAGTGCAATCGCTCGGGTTCAGTTAGAGCCCAACGCCTCGCTCGGGTTCAGTTAGAGCCAACGGCTCGCACACACGCGTGTACGTGTACGAGAGAAGCGCGCATTGCTCGGCCCCCGACCTCCCACCGTAACCGGGAACTCCCCGAAATTTTCCTCCCTCTCGCTTCTACCATGGTTTTTTCCGTCATGGACGGCCCAAAGAATGTCATGCAGCTGCGTCTCCGGCCCGCCCAGGACGAAAAGCCCATTTTCTGTCATGATTTTTTGTCATAGAAGTAGGAGCCCACCACATCTATGATGATACTGGGTTTTTTTCACAATTATCGTCACAGAAGTGTCATATGTATGACAGAAAAAAAATTCGTTCGGCCCAAAATGGCACGGATGTGTCTTTTTTTGTAGTGTAAAGCCAAATCCCATTGCCCCTTTCTTTCTCCTCAAATGCAACGGATCAGATTACCAAAAAACTTGTTCACCACTTCCATTTGTCCATCTGTTTGTGGATGAGCAGTGCTAGAAAATTTCAATTCAGTGTTGAATTTCTTCCACAAAGTGAGCCAAAATGCAGCAAGAAACTTGCTATCACGATTTGAGATGATGGACCTTGGAACTCCATGAAGTCTGACCACTTCTCGAAAGAATAGGTTTGCCACATGATGAGCATCCGTTGTCTTGCGGTATGGAATGAAATGAGCCATCTTAGAGAATCTGTCTACGACCACAAACACAACATCACTCCCTCGTCTTATTCTTGGCAAGCCCAAGACGAAGTCCATAGAGATGTCCTCCCATGGAGCGACAGGAACATGCAAAGGCATGTATAACCCTATGTTCTAGACTTGGCCTTTGTAGGTTTGACATATAGGGCATCGTTGAACAAACTTTCCAGCATCTCTCTTTAGTTATGGCCAAAAGTAGCGAGCTTCCAGGCTAGCGACCGTCTTGTCCCGTCCAACATGGCCACTAAGATCACTTGAATGGAGCTCTCTAGCCAGCTTGTCACGTAGAGAACTTCTTGGAATGCACAAACGATCATTTTTGAAAATATATCCATCTTGCATCAAATAGTCATCACCTAATGGTTGGCCCCTTGCGTGCTTTACCCAAACATGGCCAAAGTCTTCATCACCCTCATACAACTCTTTTATTTGATCCATGCCCGGAAGTTCAGCTTCAAAATAAGTCAAGAGGCATGCACGACGACTCAAAGCATCAGCCACTCTGTTAGTTATTCCAGATTTATGCACGATGAGATAGTTAAACCTCTCCAGATATGCTTCCCATCTTCCTAGCATGCGGTCAACATGCTTTTGATTTCTAAAATGCTTCAAGGATTGATGGTCGCTATAAACAATGAACTCTTTAGGCAGCAAATAGACTTGCCAAGTTTTCAACGCTCTGAAAACAGCGTATAATTCTTGCTGATAGGTACTCCATTTCTGTCTAGCTTCACTTAACTTCTAACTAAAGAAAGCAATGGGCTTCCTTTCTTGAGATAGGACAACTCCAATGCCTACTCCACTTGCATCACACTCCAACTCAAAAGTCTTGTTGAAATCAGGTAGCACCAAGACATGAGCTTGTGATAGCTTTTGTTTAATCTCATTGAAACTAGCTTCAGCTACTTCTGTCCATTGGAACTTTCCTTTCTTCAAACACGCAGTAATTGGTGCCATGACAGTGCTGAAATTCTCCACAAATCGCCTATAGAAAGTTGCAAGGCCATGAAAGCTTCTTACCTTAGAAATGGTCTTCGGAGTTGGCCATTCTCGGATTGCTTCAATCTTAGAATCATCAACACAAATGCTGTCACATGTTATGACGAATCCTAGGAAAAGAAGTTGTGTTTGCAGGAAAACACATTTCTTCAAGTTGACGTCGAGCTCATTTTCCCTTAGTACTTCTAGCACCTTTCGAATGTGATCAAAGTGTTCATCCTCATCCTTGCTATAGATCAAGATGTCATCAAAATAGACCACAACAAAGTGGGATAAGAAGGTGATACGTCCATTTTGCATCATGCTTTTATGTTGATATTTATTGCATTATGGGCTATTATTACACATTATGTCACAATACTTATGCCTATTCTCTCTTATTTTACAAGGTTTACATGAAGAGGGGGAATGCCGGCAGCTGGAATTCTGGGCTGGAAAAGAAGCAAATATTAGAGACCTATTCTGCACATCTCCAGAAGCCCTGAAACTTCATGGGAGCATGTTTCAGAATAAAAAAATATTAAGCGCAAGAAGTACCAGAGGGGGGCCACCCACCAGCCACGAGGGTGGGGGGCGCGCCCTACCCCCTGGGTGCGCCCCCTGCCTCGTGGGCTCCCTGGTGGCCCTCTGATGCCCATCTTCTGCTATATGAGGTCTTTCGTCCGAGAAGAAATAACAAGCAAGCTTTAGGGACGAGACTCCACCGCCATGAGGCGGAACCTTGGCGGAACCAATCTAGGGCTCCGGCGGAGCTGTTCTGCCGGGGAAACTTCCCTCCGGGAGGGGGAAATCATCACCATCGTCATCACCAACGATCCTCTAATTGGGAGGGGGTCAATCTCCACCAACATCTTCACTAGCACCATCTCATCTCAAACCCTAGTTCATCTCTTGTATCCAATATTTGTATCCAAACCTCAGATTGGTACCTGTGGGTTGCTAGTAGTGTTGATTACTCCTTGTAGTTGATGCTAGTTGGTTTACTTGGTGGAATATCATATGTTCAGATCCATTATGCATATTAATACCCCTCTGATTATGAACATGAATATTCTTTGTGAGTAGTTACGTTTGTTCCTAAGGACATGGGAGAAGTCTTGCTATTAGTAGTCATGTGAATTTGGTATTCGTTCGATATTTTGATGAGATGTATGTTGTCATCCCTCTAGTGGTGTCATGTGAATGTCGACTACATGACACTTCACCATTGTTTGGGCCTAGAGGGAGGCATTGGGAAGTAATAAGTAGATGATGGGTTGCTAGAGTGACAGAAGCTTAAACCCTAGTTTATGTGTTGCTTCGTAAGGGGCTGATTTGGATCCATATGTTTCATGCTATGGTTAGGTTTATCTTAATACTTCTGTTGTAGTTGCAGATGCTTGCAATAGGAGTTGATCATAAGTGGGATGCTTGTCCAAGTAAGGACAGCACCCAAGCACCGGTCCACCCACATATCAACTTATCAAAGTACCGAACGTGAATCATATGATCGTGATGAAAACTAGCTTGACGATAATTCCCATGTGTCCTCGGGAGCGCTTTACTTCATATAAGAGTTTGTCCAGGCTTTTCGTTTGCTACAAAAAGGATTGGGACATCTTGATGCACCTTATTTACTTTTATTACTTGCTACTCGTTACAAATTACCTTATAACAAAACAATCTGTTACCGATAATTTCAGTGCTTGCAGAGAATACCTTACTAAAAACTGAAGGAAATATGCCCTAGAGGCAATAATAAAGTTATTATTTATTTCCTTATTTCATGATAAATGTTTATTATTCATGCTAGAATTGTCTTAACCGGAAACATAATACATGTGTGAATACATAGACAAACATAGTGTCACTAGTATGCCTCTACTTGACTAGCTCTTTAATCAAAGATGGTTAAGTTTCCTAACCATAGACATGAGTTGTCATTTGATTAACGGGATCACATCATTAGGAGAATGATGTGATTGACTTGACCCATTCCGTTAGCTTAGCACTTGATCGTTTAGTATGTTGCTATTGCTTTCTTCATGACTTATACATGTTCCTAGGACTATGAGATTATGCAACTCCCGTTTACTAGAGGAACACTTTGTGTGCTACCAAATGTCACAATGTAACTCGGTGATTATAAAGGTGCTCTACATCTGTCTCCGAATGTACTTGTTGAGCTGGCGTATTTCGAGATTAAGATTTGTCACTCCGATCGTCGGAGAGGTATCTCTGGGCCCACTCGGTAATACACATCACTATAAGCCTTGCAAGCATTGTAACTAATGAGTTAGTTGCGGGATGATGTATTACGGAACGAGTAAAGAGACTTGCCGGTAACAAGATTGAACTACGTATTGAGATATCGACGATCGAATCTCGGGCAAGTAACATACCGATGACAAAGGGAACAACGTATGTTGTTATGCGGTTTGACTGATAAAGATCTTCATAGAATATGTAGGAGGCAATATGAGCATCCAGGTTGTGCTATTGGTTATTGACCGGAGACATGTCTCGGTCATGTCTACATAGTTCTCGAACCCGTAGGGTCCGCATGCTTAACGTTCGGTGACGATTCGTATTATGAGTTTATGTGTTTTGATGTACCGAAGGTAGTTAGAAGTCCCGGATGAGATCGGGGACATGACGAGGAGTCTCGAAATGGTCCAGACGTAAAGATCGATATATTGGACGACTATATTCGGACATCGGAAAGGTTCCGAGTGATTCGGGTATTTTTCGGAGTATCGAAGAGTTACGGGAATTCGCCGAGGAGTATATGGACCTTATTGGGCTTTAGGGGAAAGAGAGAGGAGAGGCTGCGTGCCCCCCAATGCTTAGTCTGAATTGGACTAGGGGGAGGGGCGGCGCCCCCTCCTTCCTTCTCTTCTCTTTTCCCTTTCCTTCTCTCCTACTCCTACTACTTGGAAGGCCTCCTAGTTCTACTAGGAAATGGGGAATCCTATTCCTGGTGGGAGTAGGACTCCCCCAGGGCGCGCCATAGAGAGGGCTGGCCCTCCCCCTCCTCCACTCCTTTATATACGGGGAGGGGGGCACCCCTTGGAGACACAACAATTGATCATTGATTTTTTAGCCATGTGCGGTGCCCCCCTCCACCATAATCCACCTCGGGCATATCGTAGCGGTGCTTAGGCGAAGCCCTGTGTCGGTAGCATCATCATCACCGTCATCACGCCGTCGTGCTGACAGAACTCTCCCTCGAAGCTCTGCTGGACCGGAGTTCGTGGGACGTCATCGAGCTGAACGTGTGCTGAACTCGGAGGTGCCGTGCGTTCGGTACTTGGATCGGTCAGATCGTGAAGACGTATGACTACATCAACCGCATTGTGCTAACGCTTCCGCTTTCGGTCTACGAGGGTACATGGACACACTCTCCCCTCTTGTTGCTATGCATCACCATGATCCTGCGTGTGCGTAGGAATTTTTTTGAAATTACTACATTCCCCAATAGTGGCATCTGAGCCAGGTTTATGCGTAGATGTTATATGCACGAGTAGAACACAAGTGAGTTGTGGGCGATACAAGTCATACTACTTACCAGCATGTTATACTTTGGTTCGGCGGTATTGTTGGATGAAGCGGCCCGGACCGACATTACACGTACGCTTACAAGAGACTGGTTCTACCGACGTGCTTTGCACACAAGTGGTTGGCGGGTGTCCGTTTCTCCAACTTTAGTTGAACCGAGTGTGGCTACGCCCGGTCCTTGTGAAGGTTAAAACATCACTAACTTGACGAACTATCGTTGTGTTTTTGATGCGTAGGTAAGAACAGTTCTTCCTCAGCCCGTAGCAGCCACATAAAACTTGCAACAACAAAGTAGAGGACGTCTAACTTGTTTTTGCAGGGCATGTTGATAACCCACAAGTATAGGGGATCGCAACAGTTTTCGAGGGTAGAGTATTCAACCCAAATTTATTGATTCGACACAAGGGGAGCCAAAGAATATTCTCAAGTATTAGCAGCTGAGTTGTCAATTCAACCACACCTGGAAACTTAATATCTGCAGCAAAGTGTTTAGTAGCAAATTAATATGATAGTAGTGATAACGGTAACAAAAGGTAACGGTAGTAAAAGCAATGTTTTGGTATTTTGTAGTGATGATAGCAATAGCAACAGGAAAGTAAATAAGCGAATAACAATATATGGAAAGCTCGTAGGCAATGGATCAGTGATGGAGAATTATGCCGGATGCGGTTCATCATGTAACAGTCATAACCTAGGGTGACACAGAACTAGCTCCAGTTCATTGATATAATGTAGGCATATATTCCGAATATAGTCATACGTGCTTATGGAAAAGAACTTGCATGACATCTTTTGTCCTACCCTCCTGTGGCAGCGGGGTCCTTACGGAAACTAAGGGATATTAAGGCCTCCTTTTAATAGAGAACCGGAACAAAGCATTAACACATAGTGAATACATGAACTCCTCAAACTACGGTCATCACCGGTAAGTATCCCGATTATTGTCACTTCGGGGTTAACGGATCATAACACATAATAGGTGACTATAGACATGCAAGATAGGATCAAAAACACTCATATATTAATGAAAACATAATAGGTTCAGATCTGAAATCATGGCACTCGGGCCCTAGTGACAAGCATTAAGCATAGCAAAGTCATAGCAACATCAATCTCAGAACATAGTGGACACTAGGTATCAAACCCTAACAAAACTAACTCGATTACATGATAGATCCCATCCAACCCATCACCGTCCATCAAGCCTACGATGGAATTACTCACGCATGGCGGTGAGCATCATGAAATTGGTAATGGAGGATGGTTGATGATGACGATGGTGACGGATTCCCCTCTCCGGAGCCCCGAACGGACTCCAGATCAGCCCTCCCTTGAGGTTTTAGGGCTTGGCGGTGGCTCTGTATCGTAAAACGCGATGAATTCTTTGTTGGGGAACGTAGCAGAAATTCAAAATTTTCTACGCATCACCAAGATCAATCTATGGAGTAATCTAGCAACGAGGGGAAGGAGAGTGCATCTACATACCCTTGTAGATCGCTAAGCGGAAGCGTTCAAGTGAACGGGGTTGATGGAGTCGTACTCTTTGTGATCCAAATCACCGATGATCCTAGTGCCGAACGGACGGCACCTCCGTGTTCAACACACGTACAGCCCGGTGACGTCTCCTACGCCTTGATCCAGCAAGGGGAGAAGGAGAGGTTGGGGAAGACTCCATCCAGCAGCAGCACGACGGCGTGGTGGTGGTGGAGGAGCGCGGGACTCCAGCAGGGCTTCGCCAAGCACTACGAGAGACGAGGAGGGAGAGGGGTAGGGCTGCGCCAACAGGGAGAGCAAATCACATGTGTTGGGCAGCCCCAAACCTCAAGTATATATAGGGGAAGGGGAGGGGCTGTGCCCCCACCTAGGGTTCCCTCCCTAGGGGTGGCGGCAGCCCCCAGATCCCATCTGGGAGGCGGCCAAGGGGGAGAGAGAGGGGGGCGCACCTAGGGTGGGCCTTAGGGCCCATCTGCGCCTAGGGTTTGCCCCCTCTCCTCTTGAGGACGCCTTGGGCCTTGGTGGGAGGCGCCCCAGCCCACATAGGGGCTGGTCCCTTCCCACTATTGGCCCATGTAGGCCTCCGGGGCTGGTGGCCCCACCTGGTGGACCCCCGGACCCCTCCGGTGGTCCCGGTACACTACCGGTGATGCCCGGAACACTTCTGGTGGCCAAAACCATACTTCCTATATGTCAATATTCACCTCCGGACCATTCCGGAACTCCTCGTGACGTCCGGGATCTCATCCGGGACTCCGAACAACATTCGGTAACCGCGTACATACTTTCCCTATAACCCTAGCGTCATCGAACCTTAAGTGTGTAGACCCTACGGGTTCGGGAACCATGCAGACATGACCGAGACAACTCTCCGGTCAATAATCAACAGCGGGATCTGGATACCCATGTTGGCTCCCACATGTTCCACGATGATCTCATCGGATGAACCACGATGTCAAGGACTTAATCAATCCCGTATACAATTCCCTTTGTCTAGCGGTACGATACTTGCCCGAGATTCGATCGTCGGTATCCCGATACCTTGTTCAATCTCGTTACCGGCAAGTCTCTTTACTCGTTCTGTAACACATCATCCCGTGATCAACTCCTTGGTCACATTGTGCACATTATGATGATGTCCTATCGAGTGGGCCCAGAGATACCTCTTCGTTACACGGAGTGACAAATCCCAGTCTCGATTCGTGCCAACCCAACAGACACTTTCGGAGATACCTGTAGTGTACCTTTATAGCCACCCAGTTACGTTGTGACGTTTGGCACACCCAAAGCACTCCTACGGTATCCGGGAGTTGCACAATCTCATGGTCTAAGGAAATGATACTTGACATTAGAAAAGCTTTAGCATACGAACTACATGATCTTGTGCTAGGCTTAGGATTGGGTCTTATCCATCACATCATTCTCCTAATGATGTGATCCCATTATCAACGACATCCAATGTCCATGGTCAGGAAACCGTAACCATCTATTGATCAAAGAGCTAGTCAACTAGACGCTTACTAGGGACATGGTGTTGTCTATGTATCCACACATGTATCTGAGTTTCCTATCAATACAATTCTAGCATGGATAATAAACGATTATCATGAACAAGGAAATATAATAATAACCAATTTATTATTGCCTCTAGGGAATATTTCCAACAGTCTCCCACTTGCACTAGAGTCAATAATCCAGTGCACATCGATATGTGATTAACACTCAAGGTCACATCCCCATGTGACTAACACCCAAAGAGTTCTGGGTTTGATCATGTTATGCTTGTGAGAGAGGTTTCAGTCAATGGGTCTGCAGCATTCAGATCCGTATGTACTTCGCAAATTTCTATGTCATCTTGTAGATGCAACTACTACGCTACATTTGGTGCCATTTCAAATAACTGTTCTACTTGGAGCTATTCTAAATTGTTGCTCCATTATACGTATCCGGTATCTCTACTCAGAGCTATCCGGATAGGTGTTAAGCTTGCATCGACGTAACTCTTTACGTCGAACTCTTTATCACCTCCATAACCGAGAAACATATCCTTATTCCTATAAGGATAATTTAGACCGCTATCTAGTGATCTACTCCTAGATCACCTTTGTACCCTCTTGCCAAATATGTGGCAAGGCACTCATCAGGTGTGGTACTCAGCATGGCATACCGTATGGAGCCTATGACAAAAGCATAGGGGACGACCTTCGTCCTTCCTCTTTCTTCTGCCGTGGTCGAGCTTTAAGTCTTAACTTCATACCTCACAACTCAGGCAAGAACTCCTTCTTTGACTGATCCATCTTGAACACCTTCAAGATCATGTCAAGGTATGTGCTCATTTGAAAGTATCGTCAGGCGTCTTGATCTATTTCTATAGATCCCGATGCCCAATATGTAAGCAGCTTTATCCAGGTCTTCCTTTGAAAATCACTCTTCAAACAACCGTTTATGCTTTCCAGAAATTCTACATTATTTCAGATCAACAATATGTCATCCACATATACTTATCAGAAATATTGTAGTGCTCCCACTCACTTTCTTGTAAATACAAGTTTCTAGCAAACATTGTATAAACCTAAAAGCTTGAGTATTCTATAGTCTCACCTAAATAGCTTGGCGTAATCATGGTCATAGAAGATTCCTGGAGAAAGCATACCGCTCACAATCCACAACATCGACAAAACCATAAAGTGTAGCACATACAACTTTTCTTACGAAAACTGGTAGGAAAACTTGTTTTGACATCCATCTGTAAGATTTCATAATCGAAAAATACAGCTAATGCTATCATGATTCCGACGGACTTAAGCATCGCTACGGGTGAGAAATTCTCATCGTAGTCAACTCCTT